>NC_052048.2:124687550-124998050 GCF_903992535.2 Arvicola amphibius
AAATGAGATTGTGAAATTTTCAAGTGATTGGCTAGAATTGAACACAATAAATCGGAGTGAAGTTATTTGAATAGATGAATATGGTATGTTTCTAATTTGTAACTGGTAGTTTTGAATCTTCAGATATGTGTGTTCTATTTGGCATATTTATAGAAGTCAGGAATTGAGTAGGTGGTTAATTTCAAGGGAGAGGAGACAGAAAGCAGCTCTTTAATGGGTTAAGAGGAATAATGGAATTGGGAGGATTTAGTGGGTAATGCAGGTTAGGGTAGATTAGAGAAAACATTTGAAAAGCCTTTACATTTATCCTCAGTATTAGAATGGTTTGCAAGCATATATTTACTAATATTTAGCCATAAATAATGGGAATATCAAAAGCATCAAGAGTATAATAACTATGAAGTCAAAACCTGGCATAAAGACTTTCTTTATTTTACTCAGTTCCTGGACTATTACATTTCTAAATAAAATTAATTTTGAGATATTGTCCCGAACATTGGTAGGAATGTTTAAAATCATATATTTATATATCCTATAAGACAGAGCATGTATCAAAACTTCAGGAGAGTTTCCTTGCTACTCTGACAGTATTCTAAGTATAATCAGCATACTAAGTACTCCAGGAGAAATTTCTTGAATCTTGGGCCTTTGGGTTACTTCCTGTCTCTGAGAATGTATCACCTCATATTTGCCAATGATACAGATGTGTATTTTGTACTTGTCTTTGCTAATAGTTTAGAAATTGAGTATATTATAAATTATAAAAAGTAGGATAGATACTACAAGTAATATAAATAAGACTACAGATGAAAATAAAACAGGAAGATTTTGATAAAGCAGGTTAACAGGTATAAAAACAGTAGCAGAATTTAAAATGATTACTATGTGGAATTTCAGTTGGAATAGTATGGAATAACTAAAGGTTTAACCTGAAGCAATATCAATATATGATGTCAATAAGGCAAAAACTGAAATGGTCTCTTCTGGTAACTAACTGTACTTACAGTATCATGGATATTGGTGAGAGACAAGAAGCTCTGAATAGAAAGGAGACATAGTTATTATTCTCCAATAGCAACAGCCATTCTATCTTAATTTATTTCATGTCTCTGACCTCTAGTTCCCAAAGAATGAGGAAAATAAGACTTGTTCACCATGCAAGTTCAATGTGTGTCATTATAGACTTGAAACACAAGTTATAGTGCACTGTGAAGAAACTTCCAAAGTGAGAAGACAGATAGTGACTATTTTATAAGATTAGGATATACAATGAGACACCACATACAATATACAGCACATTTTACTAGTTCTAGTTGGAGATAAGAAAGAAAGAAAGAAATGGCATAAAATTATGATTATTTTGATCTTGTGTATGTAAAGAAAAAGTAACAGTAGGATTGTGGTGCACACCCAAAGTCAACATTAAGTTAAGAGTTTGTAAAAATCAATGATTATAAATATGCAGAGAAATAATACTAAATTTATGTTATTATTTACCCACATCACAAGCCCATAAGGTATTTATTTTATTTTTGTGTGCATGAAGATATGTGCACATGTGAGTACATGTGCTTTTAGAGTCCAGAAAAAGACTTTAGATCTCCTGGAGCTGGAACTACAGGAGGTCGTGAACTACCTGACAGGGGTGTTGTGGACTGAACTTGGTTCCTGTGAAATAGTTCACACTTTAACCTCTGAGCCACATCTCCAGCATTGGACTTCACCTTACTTTATACCTTCTACACATTAGTTTTAATGCTTAACTTTCATCTTAACTCAGAATCTATATTTAATAAATAGTAGTTTTAATTATAATTAGTATACAATGTTTGAATCACTGTATCAATTAAAGAACTATTCATACAGAAAAACTAAACAATAAAATTTAAATGCATGGATAATTATTATGTGCACAGATACATATTTATTTTTCACATATACATAACCACTGCTATTTATTTGACAATTTGTTTTCTGTGTCTTCATATTTTTAAATATCAAACTTCTTATTTTGAGGAAAGAATAGATTTGTATGTAGTACAGATAATATGTTATTAATTGCTTTTCAGATGATATCATCTTGTAAATACTTAATAAAGTTATTCTAATGGGTTCCTAGGCTTTTGCAATGGATTGGAATGAAGGTTGGAGCACATGGAAAATGTCTAAACTCTTAGTATCTGAAATGTAGATTCTGAAAGGCAGAGTGAGGTTGAAACTCTGGAGATCCGACGTGGTTGATGGGGAGGTAAAAGAAGGTAGATAGATTTTAGACTTAAGACCCCTGGAAACATAGACTCTAATATCATTTTATACTTATCTTCATTCAAACAATTCTCTTTTTTTGAGATGTTCAAACTCGTTCTTATATGCCAAAGAAAAAAGAAAGAAAACTCAATGGAATTCTATTTAAAGGAGTAAAACACTATTTTTTCTCTGCCATTCTTTTATAGATAGTATCCACCCTTCTGAACAAAAAAGATATTAAAGATAGAGAAAAACATAAAAACTCATCAAAAGAAAGCTGATAGAAGCAAACAATCAAGTAAACCAGTGATTGAACTAATCAAAGAAGGATTTGTAAACAACTATTGAAAGAATTTGGTTTCTAGCCAACTCTAAAATCAACCTATTTTAGACATACATATATGCTGTTCCAGGTATTTGTTCATAGATACAAAAAAGGAAATAGCAGGAAATATCCCTGTATATCCTCAAGTTGTAGCTGAGAATGAAAGCTCCACATGAGGCCAGCATAGCTAAGGTGCTGAATGTATCTCTTTTCACATCTTGGATGGATTTGAAACTAATTTTTGTCTTTTGTTGCTTGTTTGTGGTCAAATGTTATATCTTAATTGTGGTTTGAAAACCATTAAAATATCGAATTTATAACTGACTTGACATGGTATGGGTGTACAGAGTCCCCTACTGAAGTTGAAAAGCATGGCCAGTTATGCAATGCCTACTATGTCAGCTGTATATTTGTCTACCAACTAAAGGGACAGTTTTTTCAGGTTAATTTCAGTGGGACAGGAATAAACAACATTAGTTGAAGAACTAAGAATGAGGGGCCATTGAGTGTATTTGAAATCTGTCTAGTTATACTTGGCATGGTCAGATGATACACTTCCCAGAAACAGTTACTAGAAATAACACTGCTAAAATGCACACAATGTTATAAATATGGAAGCAGATGTGTTATATATGTTTGCAATGTCATATAAGCATATTATCTTACCTGCCTACACAACAGCTTTTTAATTTTCTATGATAAAACACCTTCATTTGACTTTTTATGTGAAACTGACTACAACGTGGATTCCATGAAGTAGTAAGGTAACTTGCAGACTTTTGCCTAGCTGAGATGCACATTATGGCTTCTTAGAAAAACATCCTCCCCAAATAAATAGCCTGGTGGGGCTGTATCCAATTTGATCACTGTTTTTGCAAAGTAATTAGAATCTTTCTTGCTAGTAGCATCTCCTCATTCTTCTTTGTATCAACTTTGTATTTCAGCTGCTGAGCTTACTAATAATTCAAATGAAATCTTGAAATATTCAGTTAAAATTCATGTCATTTAAAGGTCCTCCCAACAATTATCCTCTGGCGAAAATCAAGGAGAATATGAAGTTGTATATAGACATAGTTATGTAAATGGGCAAACAGAATGAAAAGAGCGATTGAAGATAGTATGGTATCAATGAAGACAGAGACCACTCTATTTAAAGTTAATACTATGTAAATCTGTCTCTTCTTTATTTTGCTTAACCAGATGTTTATATAGACTATATGTCTGTGTTGGCAACAAGTAACAAGCTATTCAGTATTTTTTTAAGATAGTCAGTTTGAAGTTTATACTTGTTTACATAGCAACATTTTTCCAATCATGAACTATACTCTCCTACTATATAATTTAATATACTCAGTCTGACAATAATTATGAGTTTTAGTCACATGTATACCTTTGTTATGCCAGTTCATCTTCCTTTTCTAGTATTAAAGAATTTGCCTAAAATTGTCTTCTAAATTTAAATATCACTATTTCTTTTAATTTTGATCATGTAAATTTAGATTCATTATAAGATTTATAATGGCTCACATTTCAGTCCCAATTTATAATTATTTTTAAAAATACACTTAAGAGCATATTAAGCATTTTAGTTGCAATATTAAAAGAATAAATGAGTAGAATATCCTAAAATACAAATAAAGTTAGAGATATTGAGGTTACTCAATGCCTACAATAGAGAGGATATATCTTGACTATCATCAAAAAAATAAATATCAACAAATTCTGACAGTGATTTAGGGAAATAAGTACTCTGTTCATAGATGGTGGAATTCAGCCTTTGGCCCTCACTCTGGAAATCAATATGAAGTTTCCTCAAAAGCTAAAATTAACTACCATCTCCTCATGTTTTACCACTCATGAGACTAAACTTGAAGGATTTTAAGTCTCTACACCACAGAGACAATTGCAAAACTGTGTTTATTGCTGTACTACTTACCATAGCCAGGAAATAAAGCCACTTTAGATGCCATTGACAGAAGAGTTGAAGCCATGATCTATGGGAAAGGCATAGCTTCCTTGGAAGTCATTTTATTGTTATATTATTTTGGCAGAATAGTAGTAGTGGACTTTTCATATACCCCTTGAGCTAGTTTTAGGTTCTTGGCCATTTATCATTCTCAAAGTCCTATCATATAGAGTTGGCCTTATAACAAGCAAAAATGTAGTTGATTATTTCCATAACATTTGAACCACTACTACAACAATGTTTCTTATAGGCAGGTCATGGTTTTATGTCACATAGCTGGGTTATATTGATAATTCCTTTTCTTTTACTTTACCATCACTTGGCACTCATATTAAAGCCTCTTTTTGCAGTAGATGAAAATTAGCACAGAGACTTGGTGTGGGATGTCCTTCTGTATATGTGTCACTTTTATTTGTTAATGAATAAATCTGATTTGGCCTATAGCAAGGCAGAATATAGCCAGGCTAGAAGAGCTATAGAGAGAGAGTAGGTGGAGTTAAGGAGATGCCATGTAGCTGCTGAAGGAGGAAAACACCTACTGGTAGGCCACAGACTTGTGACAACAGACAGATTAAAGGAAAAAGGTTAATTTAAGATGTAAGATCTAGTTAGGAATACACTAGAGTCAATGGCTAAGCATTGTTGAAATTAATACAGTTTTCTTGTGATTATTTGAGTCTGGATACCTGGGAAACAAATGAGCAGTCTCTGCTTTCAAATGACATGTCAATGTGGGAAAACACATCCACATAAAACCTGAAAGTTAGGGTAGGAATTTTGGTCAAAAAAGAAAAAAGTTAAGCATGGCTTCATGGTTGCAGGATATTTACAGATCGGTTCTGTTTGCTAGTGGCAAGCTGAGGTACAGCTCCTTTAAGAGATTTCCTGACTCATCATAAACAGTGGAATAGCTTCTTTAAGAGAGGGCTTCTTGGTTTGTACTGGTGGCACAAACAGCTACTGTCAGCATGAATGACTCTTGCTCTTTTGGAATGTCCTGCACTTAAATGGAGTTTGTGAGCAGCTTGCTACTAGTTGTTTAATAACTAGTGTGACATAGATCCAGCAACTACATCTCTGGAACTAGGGTGTTGAGCATGACTCACAGTGGCAATGAACATACCTTCTCCATGTTGGACTGGATGAAGTAACCAGACAGGGCCTCAGAGATGGCTGTAGCCATGTCCACTTAACATTTAAAATAATAAAAAGTGCTCTGGGTCAGAAAATGGTATGCAAATATTAAAAAAGACATAAATAGATGCTGAATGGCTCATAATATGTTTAAAAATGTATGTAGGCTTGAGAGAGAGACAAAAAGAACATAGTCGGATATAAAAAGACAGAGATTCAAAGATTAAAGGAGTAAAAGTAATAAAATGAATATTAAAAAGTCATAGGGTGCCGGGCGGTGGTGGCGCATGCCTTTAATCCCAGCACTCAGGAGGCAGAGGCAGGCGGATCTCTGTGAGTTCGAGACCAGCCTGGTCTACAAGAGCTAGTTCCAGGACAGGCTCCAAAGCCACAGAGAAACCCTGTCTCGAAAAACCAAAAATAAATAAATAAATAAAAAATAAAAAAATAAAAAGTCATAGGGTAATAAAAATGCCTTGTATAGATGGAATATACACAGATAGTCTGGATTTTGTGTATTTTTGGGTTTCTTTTATTTTTTTGACTTCTGAGAGATGATTCTGGGGGTTGCTAAGCTAAAGAAACATAAAGGTATTTTGACTTCAATATATGAGCCTAAGGATATGTTGCTTTGGAAAAAAAGGTTCAGCTTTTATTTCCACAGAAGATGAGAACCTTCTAGGCTAATGTAGTTTGATGGAACAAGATCCCCCAAATGGTCTCCATGAACTTTAAAATATAATTTTCCCAACAAACAGCAGGAAGCAGTTCAAAGAAAACAATGCCCAAATTCCAAAAATTATTGCTTATAAATGTTTATATTCATTTTAAAAGGATTGGTTATAATTGATTAATGATCACAGTCAATTTCTAAAAAATAAGGGGATATGATATAGTATCCATACATTGGTATAGATTCTGATTTATTGACATAAATTTAAGGTCAATTTTGTTATATTTATATTTGTATTCATGTTTAAGGTATTAATGCTTATGCAACTCAAAATGTATAGTTTAAAATTACAGATTAATAGTTATAATAGTCATACTTACAATCATGTTAATTAGGTTTTCTAGATATACAGAGATATATATTAATTAGATAATCTTTAAAACTTCAAAGTCCTACAGAATACAGCATTTAAAATGTTTTAAAAACTTAGAACTTTCTCAACATTGAGACATATCTTCTTCTGGTAGCACCAATTACTTCAGAGAGGTTGATGGAATCTGCCTTCAATGTGATAAGGCAATTTGGACAAGAAACTGCTCTTGTCTGAACTGTTTGATGGTATTCTGTATGAACTGGACATGTAGGAGCCACAAAAAAGTGACTGCTAAACATTCTAAAAGATAGGATGGTCCTTCATGGTTCTTCCTTCACAGAAGAAACTGTCAGACATTCTGCAAGATACAGAAGAAATTGACTGATAAATTGCTAAGATAGGTGAAACAGCCTTTTAAATTTTCTGCTTCCTGGAAAAGTCTGCCAGACACTATGGACCTGTATGCTAAAGATAATGCCCCAACATTGCAGAGACACTTTGAATGACTGTCCAGGCAGCAAGATGTCTCTGTTAATTCTAAAATTATGGAAGTTGCTTAAAATGGACTTCCTGTTTACTTGGGTAATATGATAACCTTCTGGGAATCTTTGAAGAGTGGAAGACAGATAGTTATAATTTTTTATAGTTGTGATACAGGATAAATTAGATATAAAACTTTAGAGTTACAAAAAACAGGATAGATGATAGAATATTTTCCTTTTACCAAATGTAATGAATTAAATATTGTAATGATAATTCTTTATTGATAACTGCTTTTATATGTAATTTTACTGTTAAAGTTAAAGCCTTCCTTTTTGTTAGAAAGAAATGGGGAAATAATATGGAATGTCTTTCTGTATATGTGTTGTTTTTATTGGTTAATGAATAGAGCTGATTTGGCCTATAGCAGGGCAGAATATAGCCAGGCTGGAAGAGCTATGTAGAGACGGTAGGCTTAGTGAAAAAGATGCAATGTAGCTGCTGAAGGAGAAAGATGCTTACCAGTAGGTCACAACCTTGTGGTGATATACAAAATAATATAAATGGGTTAATTTAAGATGTAAGAGCTTGTTAGGGATATGCTATAGTCATTGGCCAAGCAGTGTTGGAATTAATAATTTTTTGTGTGATTATTTGGGTCTGGGTAGCCTGGAAATGAATGAGCATCCTCCATTTACAGAGTCTCACACTGAACAATGTGCAGAGAAAGAGACTTTGGAGAACTAAACCTTAAATCTTTATCAAGAGTTATCTTTCCCCTCAAGGTTCATAGATTTATGTTGAAGAGGATTTGGAGACAGTGTAATAGCTAGAGATAGTGGATGGCTCTAAGGGCAGTGTTTTCCTCACAGCAAGGATGTGCTTCATAAGAGCTCACAGAAGCTATGGCAGCATGCACACTATCTTCATGAAATCAAACAAGGTACAAATCCAAACATAGAGAAGTAAAAGTAGACACAAAGTCCCACCCCTAAAAAGAAGGTATTTGTAATTGATACCTAGTGGAGAGGGGAAATCCGTTCTATTCATTAGAGCAACATTTGGTATATAACTACACTCCAGGACAGGTTCCATGCCCAGAAGTAGATGGTCAACAAAAAATTTACCCTATGTTATTTTTGTGTATGCTTTTTGTTTTCTTTTATAATTAAATCAAATATAATGGCAAATATTATAAAATAATTACAGCCATTTAACATTTGTTTAAATGTTCATTCAAAAAAGTACCACCAATAATTTCTCTCAATAATTTTAAGTCAAAAATATTAAGGTTATAACAGCAAATTTATAGACAAAAATGTCAATCATTTTAGAATTTGGAGTAATTATCTCAGTATGGCACTGAATCTAAGTTCTAATGAGTTATTTTCCTATTTTATGCAAGTTTTTTATTAAAATATTGCTTCTTCACTTCTTCTTTTCCATTTCCTCCACTTTCCTCTCTCTAACTTCTCTCATGTCTCTTCCATCCAACTGAGGGCCTGTTTTCCTTCAGTGTCCCTATGTGTGTGTGTGTGTGTGTGTGTGTGTGTGTGTGTGTGTGATTTCAAGTTCAGAATTGGCAACTTTGTATTGGATAACCAATTAAAGAACTCAACCCTGGGGTAAATTAGTTCTCTCTCTCTCTCTCTCTCTCTCTCTCTCTCTCTCTCTCTCTCTCTCTCTCTCTGTGTGTGTGTGTGTGTCTGTCTGTCTGTCTCTGTCTCTCTCTCTCTCTCAGCAGTTATTAGTTGACTATAGTTCTTTTATTGTGAAAGGGGAAAGTTCATGAGACATTTCCTTTCCAAGTTAGCACAACTATTGCTATTATCATCATTTAGGTCTCTGACAATCATATTGTTGAGGTATTAAGAACATAGTTTCCAGGTCATCATAGTCTCTCAGGAATCTTCCTGGTCCTTTGGCTCTTATATTCTTACTGCCTCCTTCTCTGCAATGTTCTCTGAGCCCTAAGGGCAGGAGTTGTGTTGCAGTTGTATCTACTGAGGCTATAATTTCATGGTCAGCTGATTTATGCATTAAGAACTTAATGCCAGATCAACAGGTGGCTATCATGCCAGGTGCTTAAGATTTAGGTTAATATTTTTATGGAACTCCAGAGTATGTGAATGAGTGGGTCTCTGATTCCTCTGCCTTATCTTGGACTATTTAATTCTCTTGGTTTGCCTTGTCCAATTTTGATGTTATAGTTTTAGGGTTTTCTTTGTTTTGTTTTGCTTGATATTTCCTTTTTTAAATTTCATTTTATATAGTAACCACAGTTCTCCTTCCCATATTCTCAGTTACCCCACCCTCCCAACCCCCCAACCACTCATAAGAGAGGGTAAATCCTCACAACTAAGCCTGGCACATCTAGGTGACACAGGGTCAAGCCCCTCCCCCTGCCATCCCGGCATTAAGGCCTAGCAAGATATCCCACCCTGGGAACGGGCTCCAAAAAGCCATTTCATGCACCATGGATAAGTCCTGATCCCATTGTCAGGGGTCGTACACACTGACTAAGCCATATAACTGTGACCAACAATTAGAGGGACTAGTTTGGTCCCAGACAGGCTCCCCATCTGGCAGTCCAGAGTTCATGAGCTTTCTCTAGTTCAGGTCAGCTGTGTCTGTGGGTTTCTCCATCATGATCTTGACACCCCTTGCTCATAAAATCCCTCCTCACTCTCTTCAACTGGACTCTAAGAGCTAGGCCCAGTGCTTGCCTATGAATCTCTACATCTGCTTTAATGAATTACTGGATCCAGCCAGGTTCTATGATACAATTTAGTGTAGTTATCAATCTGATTACAGGAGAATGTCAGTTCAGGCCCTCTCTCCACTATTGCTAAGAGTTTCATCTGAGATCATTCTTAGGATTCCTGGGAATTTCCCTAGCATCAGGTTTTTCCCTAACCCCATAATGACATCCTCTATCAAGATGTCTCTTCCATTACTCTCCCTTTTTGTCCCTCCAGCAATGTGACCATCCTGCTCCCTCATGTTCTGATTCCCCATCCCCTGCCCTTATTGAGGACCACTGTCACCAATTCATCTAGGAGATCTTATATCTTTCCCCTTCATAGGGAAATCCATGCTTGTCTTCTTAGAGGCCTCTTTGTTACTTAACTTCTCTGGGACTGTGGATTGTAGCAAGGTTATTCTTTGCTTTACAACTAATACCCACTTAAGAGTGAGTGCATACCATGTTTCTGGGTCTGCATTATCTCACTCAAGAGAATTTTTTCCAGTTCCATCAATTTGCATTCAAATTTCATTGTGACATTGGGTAATACTCTATTTTTTAAATGTAACACATTTCTCTTTTCACTTCCTCAGTTAAGAGGCATCTAGGTTGTTTCCAGGTTCTGGCTATTATGAATAATGCTGCCATGAACATAGTTGAGCAAGTGTCCTTATTTTATGATTGAATATCATTTCGATATATACCCAAGAGCAGTTTTCTGGGTCTTGAGGTATGTTGTTTCCTAATTTTCTGAGAAATTGCCATACTGATTTCCAAAGCAACTGTACCAATTTGCATTCCCACCAGCAATGGAGAAGTGTTCCTTTATACTTACATCCTCTACAAAATAAGTTGTCCTCATACTGACAGGTGTGAGGTGGTATCTCAGCAATGTTTTGATTTGCATTTCACTAATGACTAAGGATTTCAAACAATTCTGTGAGTGTGTTTGGCTATTTGAGATTCTTCTGCCAAAAATTCTCTGCTTAGATCTGTACCCCATTTTTAATTGGATTGTTTAGTATTTTGATGTCTATTTTCTTGAGTTGTTTATATATTTTGCAGATCAGCCTTCTGTCTGATGTGGGGGGGGGGTTGGTGATGATCTTTGTTCATTTCATAGGTTGCTATTTTGTCTTTTGCCTTATTTTTTGTCTTTTGTCTTTTGCCTTAGTTTGATGAGGTCCCAGTTATCAGTGTCTGTGCTACTGGTGTTATATTTAGGAAGTGGTCTTCTGTGCCAATGCATTCAAGGTTACCTCCCAGTATCTCTTCTATCAGGTTCAATGTAATTGAGCTTATGTTGAGGTTTTGATCGACCTGGATTTGAATTTTGTGTGTGGAGACAGATATGCATCTATCTGTAATCTACATATTGACATCCAGTTTTGCCAGCACAATTTGTTGAATATGCTTTCTTTTTTTTCCAATGTACAATTTTCAGTTCTTTGTCAAAAATTATGTATTTATAGCTGTATATATTAATATCAGGATCTCAAATTTGATTTCATTGATTCATAAATCTGTTTTATGTCAATACCAAGCTGTTTCTTATTACTATAGCTCTATATTAGAGTTTGATGTCAGGGATGTTGATGCCTCTAGAAGTTCTTTTATTATACAGGATTCTTTTTGCTGTCCTGGGTTTTTTTGTTTTTCCATCTGAAGTTGAATATTGTTCTTTAATGGTTTGTTAAAAATTGTGTTGGAATTTTGATGTGTATTGCATTTAACCTATTTTATAGGCTTTTTCAATTTGTGTTGTTGTTGAAGTCTAACTTAGAGCCATGGTGATCTGATAAGACACAGAGTTTTTTTTTTTTTCCAAATTTTGGCATCTATTGAGATTCACTTTGTGACTAAGTTTGTTGTAAATTTTAGAGAAGATTACATGAGGCGCTATGGAGAAGGAATATTCCACGAAAATTAAGAATAAGAAAAGGCTGTCCAGTATTTCCATACCTATACAATACAATGCTTTATCTAAACTTAGCTTAACAAAAGAACTTTCTTAATGTTCTAGCTAGAGCATTATAAAACAATGTATTTTAGCTTCCACTCTTTCTTCTCCTCCCAGTTTTCCCCATTGCCCTCACATCCATATCCACTTACTTTCTGTCTCTCATTAGAATTGAACAGTTTTCTAAGAGATAACAGCAAAACATAACAAAATATAATATAATAAATAATTGAAAAGAAAATAGTATCAGTGAGAAGGTACCTAGAAGAGGTAATAGCAGGACTCAAGTTTTGTGAAGAAGGAGATGGAAGCTAGACGGTGGTGGCACATGCCTTTAATCCCAACACTGAGGAGGCAGAAATAGGCAGATCTCTGTGAGTTCAAGGCCAGTCTTGTCTACAAGAGCTAGTTCTAGGACAGCTTCAAAGCTCCACAGAAAAAACCCTGTCTAAAAAACAAACAAAGAAAAAAAAATAGAAAAGACTAAAAAATGAAGGAATTGAAAAAGAATGAGGGGGGGGGCTTTAATGCTGGAGGTGGGAGGGTAGCAATATATAGAGAAGGTGGAGTAAAAGGGACAAAGAACTCAGAAAATTATACAGGCTTGAGCCAATGACCTCCGCTGGACAGAGCCCAAGCCAGCAACCTCTGCAGGACAGGACCGAACCAGCAACCTTTGTTGGGCCAGGCCTTAGCCAGTGACTTCTGCAGGACAGGACTGAAACAGCAACCTCTGTTGGGTCAGGCCTTAGCCAGTGAATTCTGCAGGAGCAGGTATAAGTGGGCACCTCCAAGGGAGCAGGTCAGAGCTAGCAACCTCCATGGGACCAGGCCCAAGCAAGCAACCTCCACTGGAGTAGGACCAAACAGGCAACTTCCTCCAGAGCAGACCTGACCAGTGGCCTGCATAGGAGCAGGCCTGAGCCAGAGACCACTGTGAGAGCAGGTACAAGGAAGTAACCTTCGAGGGAGTAGGCCCTAACAAGCAGAGTGACCTCTGGCAAAGCAGAGTGATCTCTGGAGTGATTGGAATCATGCCCTTACTATACAACTAGGAGCAACTACCTGAGCCTTGGTTGCACTGGCACCTGAAAGAGTGATCATCAGCAACACAGCCTCAATTATACCAATCAGAGGATAAAATGGGTAAACAAGGTATATGGCACCACCAAAAACTAGTGGCTTTACAACAGAGAGACTTGAACACCCCAATACAGATGAAATAAAAGAAAATGAACTAAAATGTAACTATAAGAGAATGTTTGAAACCTTCAAAAGGAAAATGAAAAATTCTCTCAAAAAATGGAAGACAAAACAAACAAAAAAATGGAAAAATCAACAAATCCCTTAAAGAACACCAAGTAAAACCAATCAAACAGATGAAAGAAACAATTCTAGATTTGAAAACCAAAATAGAGACAATAAAGAACACACAAGCCAAGGGAATATAGAAATGGAAAATATGGGAAATTTTTCAGGGACCACAAATGCAAGCATAATTAGCAGAATAAAAGAGATGGAAGAGAACCTCAAGCACTGAAGATACAATAGAGAAAATAGACTCATCGGTCAAAGAAGACACTATATTTAACAAAAGCTTAACACAAAATATCCAGGAAATATGGAAAACCATGAAAGACAATACCTAAGAATAAAAGGAATAGGAGAAGTGCAACTCAAAAGCACAGCATATATATTCAACAAAATTATAGAAGGAAACTTTCCCAACACAAAGAAAGATATGCCTATGAAAATACAAGAAGGATACAGAACACCAAATAGACTGTACCCAAAAATGTCCCCTCACCACATAATAATCAAAACACTAAACATACAGAATAAAGAAAAACTATTATGAGCTGCAAAGGAAAAAGGCTAAGTAACATATAAAGCCAGAACTATCAGACTTACTCCTGCCTTCTCAATGGAAGGAATGAAAGCCAGAAGGTCCTCGTCAAGCATTATGCAGAATTAATGGATCATGGACATCAGCCCATACTACTATATCCAGAAAAACTTTCAATCACCATAGAAGGACAAAACAAGATATTCCTTGACAGAACTAGATTTAACCAATACATAGCCACAAACCCAGCCCTACACAAAGTAATAGAAAGAAAACATAATGGAAACAATATCCAAAAAACACAGACAATAGATGATTTCACAGAAGAAAATACCAAAGAATGGAAAACACACACAAAATAACATCACCACCAACAAAAACTAAAATAACAGGAGCTAACAACCACTTATCATTAATATCCCTTAATATAAGTGAACCCAACTTACCTATAAAAAGACATAGGCTAACAGATTTGGTACAAAAACAGAATCCATCCTTCTGTAGCATAGAAAGCCACACCTCAATCACAAAGACAGCCATTAACTCAGAGTAAAGGGTTGGGAAAAAATTTTCCAATCAAAGGGCCCTAAGAAACAAGCTGGTGTAGCTAGGTTTCAAGATAAAATCAATCAAAAAAGACAAAGAAGGACATTTCATATTTGTTATAGGAAAAAAAATCCATGAAGAGGAAATATCAATATTGAACATTTATGCCCCAACTACAAGGGCATCCTCATATGTAAAAGAAAAACTACTGAAGCTTAAGTCACACATTAAACCCCACACACTAATAGTAGGAGACTTCAACACCACACTCTCACCATTGGACAGGTCTGCCTGATAGAAACCTAACAGAGAAATAAGAGTTCTAATAAATATTATGACTCAAATGGGCTTAACATATATCTATAGAATGTTACAACCAAACATAAAAGAATATACTTTTTTTCTCAGCAATTTGTGGGACCTTCTCAAAAATTGACCACATACTAAGCAACAAAGCAAACTTAAACAGATATAAAAATTTGGAATAACCACAATATCTCATTGTATCACCACAGCTAATTCTAATTCTAAAATTGGAATTCAACAGCAGTAATAAGTTCAGAAAGCCCACAAACAGATGGAAATTAAACAATGTTCACCTGAATCACCAATGAGTCAAAGAAGAAGTAAAGAAAGAAATTAAGGACTTTTAAAAAGTCCATGAAAATGACCACACAGCATGCCTAAATTTATGGGAAACATGAAAGTAGTTTTTAAGAGGAAAGTTCATAGCAATACATGCATATATAAATAAGCTAGAAAAAAATCCCACAATAGTGAACTAGCAGAATATCTGAAACCTTTAAAAAAAAAAAAAAGAAGCAAGCACACGACACTAAGAAGGATTAAATGACAGGAAATAATTAAATTGAGAGATGAAATCAACAAAATAGAGACAAAGAAAAGAAAACAAGGAATCAATGAGAAAAGTGTTGGTTCTTTGAGAAAAATCAATAAAATAGACAAATCTTTATCCAAACTAACACAAAGGCAGAGAGAATATCCAAACTAACAAAATCAGAAATGGAAAGGGAAACATAAGAACAGACATGGAAGAAATCCAGAGAAACATCAGGTCACATTTTAAAAACTTGTACTACACAAAATTGGAACTTAAAGGAAATGGACAATTTTCTCAATAAATATCACTTATTAAATTTAAATCAAGACCAGATAAGTAAACTAAGTAGACCTATAACTGCTAAAGAAATAGAGACAGTAATCAAAATTCTCCCAACCAAAAATCTCAGGATCATAAGGTTACAGTGCATAATCTTACTGAAAGACCCTAATTTCTAGGGTTCAGGTAAGGATCACCCAGACTCAATAAGCTATGCCAATGGATGCAAACAGCAAGAGGATTCTTTAATATTGAAGGCACCAACAAGGAACTCAATACTCCAGTGAGACTGAGCCCCCTTGGTATTTTTCCAGCAAGCATTTATAGGGTCTCAGGGTTACATAACAGGGAACCATAGCAACTGCAACATCATTGGTCAACTCAAATTAACATATGGGGGGTCAACATCAGAACGAAAACAAGTCTAACAGGACGAAAATAGTACAAAAACAAGTCTAACAGGATAAAAACAAATCAGGGCAAAAACAAGTCTAACAGGATAAAAACAAGTCTAACAAAACAAATCAGGACAAAAACAAGTCTAAATTAAGTCAGTTTTTAGCCAGCCAGTTTCTGCCTCCCTGAGCTTTGATACACAAAGGACTGGGTGTTTATCTCAAGGCTGCTCCTGCTGCCCACAGATACCCTGTTTTTTTTGTTTGTTTGTTTTTTTTTTGTTTTTGTTTTTTCAAGACAGGGTTTCTTTGTGGCTTTGGAGCCTGTCCTGGTACTAGCTCTTGTAGACCAGGCTGGCCTCGAACTCACAGAGATCCGTCTGCCTCTGCTTCCCGAGTGCTGGGATTAAAGGCGTGCACCACCACCGCCCAGCTAGATACCCTGTTTTTGCCCCCTTGGCAGCTGTATCTGGTCTCAAGACTACTTTTACCGCCCACAGGTATCCTGTTTTCACCTGGCCTAGTTGATCACAAAAACATCTTAAGATGGAAACTAGGGTTGGGGTCTTTCACTACAAAATTTGCAAGGAAGAATTAATACCAATACTTCTCATATTGTTCCACATGATGGACCACAAGGAATATTGTCAAACTCTTTTACGAGGCTGCAATTATTCTGAATATCAAAAAAGTTATTACTAAGGAAGAGAATTACATACAAATCTATCTCACAAACATTGATGAAAAAATACTCAATAAAATACTAGCAAACTGAATCAAAGAACACAATGAAAAAAATCACCCACCATGACCAAATAGGCTTTATCCCAGAGATGCAGGGATGGTTCAACATATGAAAATCAATCAATGTAATCCATCATATAAACAAACTAAAAAAATAAACCAACACATGGTCATGTCATGCTGAAAAAACCTTTGACAAATTCAACACCCCTGTAACCCGCCCAGCAGGTCAGTTATTCAGGGTCTGAAGAGGCACTATCTGAAAAGACAAGGGCGAGAAAGAGAAACAAGACCAAGCAAGATTCAATTGTCAAGGTCTCCATTTATTGAAGCAAGCTTTTTGTCTTAAATATTCCTCCAGTGAGGAACTCGGGCAGAGGGGAGGGGGAAGAGAAGGAGGCTGTGCGAGACAGTTGCAAGGTCAGCAGTTAGAACACCTGCTGGTTAGTGATAAGTAGTGAACAAAGGGAGCACTCTGTGGTGCCATGCAGAGCTTGAGTCTCTAAGATTAGCACTCAATGTTTTAATTAGCTTTAAGTTTTGTCTCAAGGTTTTTACTTCAAGGCCCTGTGAGAAAGGAGAGGCCTGAAATGGCCCTTGACATACCCCTTCATGATAAAGATCTTGGAGAGAGCAGAGATACAAAAAATATACCTAATCATAATATACATCAAGCCAACAGTCAACATCAAATTAATTGGAGAGAACCACAAACAATCCCACTGAAATTAGAAATGAGTCAAGGTTGTCCACTCTCTTTGTATCTGTTCAGTATAGTCCTTGAGGTTCTACCTATAGTAATAGGACAACAAGAGAAGACCAGAGGGTACAAATCAGAAAAGAAGAAGTCAAACTCTCACTATTTGTTGATGATATGATACTTTAAATAAGTGACCCAAAGAATTCTACCAAGGATCTACAACAACTCATAAACACCTTCAGTAATGTAGCAGGATACAAGATTAACTTAAGAAAATCAGTAGCCCTACTTCATACAGATGATAAAGGAGCTGAGGAAAACATCAGAGAAACATCACCCTTCACAATAGCCACAAATAACATAAAATATCTTGGAGTAATTCTAGTAAAACAATAGGAAGACCTGTATGAGAAGAACTTTAAGTCTTTGAAGAAAGAAATTAAAGAAGACACCAGAAAATGGAAAGATCTCCCATCCTCTTAGGTAGGTAAAATTAACAATTTTCAGCAAAATCCAAGAAAAATTCTTCACAGAACTTGAAAGAACAATCCTCAACTTCATATACAAAAGGAAAAAAATCCCAAAATAGCCAAAACAATCCTGTACAATAAAAGAAATGGAGGCATCACACTCCTTGACTTCAAACTCTACTACAGAGCTACAGTACTGAAAACAGCTCATTTTGGTATAAGAACATTCAAGAGGACCAGTAGAATTGAATCAAAGACCTGGTTGTCAATCCACACACCTATGAACACTTGATTTTTGACAAAAAAGCAAAAAATATTTAATGGAAAAAAGAAAGCATATTCAAACATGGTACAGAAATAACTGGATAGCAACATGTAGAAAAATTGAAATAGATCCAAATCTATCACCATGTACCAAACTCAAGTCCAGATGGATCAAAGACGTCAGTATAAAACCACCCATACTGAAACACACAGAAGAGAAAGTGGGAAGAACTTGAATACATTGGCACAGGAGACCACTTCCTAAATATAACTCCAGTAGCAAAGATACTGAGAGAAACAATTAATAAATGGGACCTCCTGAAACTGAGAAGCTTCTGTAAAGCAAAGAACATGGTCAATTGATGTGGGAGAGTCATCTGTTTGTGTTGATTTCATTCGTTAATAAAGAAACTGCCTTGGCCCATTTAATAGGCCAGCCCTTAGGTGGGTGGAGTAGACAGAACAGGAAGAAGGAAGTGAGGTAGATGGCTCAGACAATCGCCATGCCTCTCCTTTCTGGGTCAGATGTGATGAAGCCAGCCACCAGGTCAGACATGCTGAATTTTACCCGGTAAGACACCACTTTGTGGTGCTACACAGATTATTAGAAATGGGTTAAGCAAGATGTGATAATTAGATAATAAGAGGCTAAAACTAATGGGCCAGGCAGAGTTTAAATGAATACAGTTTGTGAGTTGTTATTTCGGGGCATAAGCTAGCCAGGTGGCCAGGATCTGGGTGGCAGGAATGCTGCCAGAAGCTCCCCACTACAGTCAATAAGATGGCAGTCCACAGAATGGAAAAAGATCTTTACCAACCCCACATCGGACAGTGGACTGATCTCTAAAATATACAAAGTACTTAAGAAATTGGTTATCAAAAGAACAAATAAATGAATAAAAAATGGAGTACACACCTAAACAGAAAACTTTCAACAGATGAATCTAAAATGGTTGAAAGACACTTAAGAAAATATTCAATATCTTTAACCATCAGAGAAATGCAAATCAAAACAACTCTGAGATTCCATATTATACCTGTCACAATGGCCCAGATAAAAAATATTAATGACAGTTTATTCTGGAAAGGATTTAAGATAAAGAGAACACTCCTCCATTGGTGGTAGAAGTGCAAACTGGTAGAGTCACTTTGGAACTCAGTATGAGGATTTCTCAGAAAATTAGGAACCATCCTAACTCAAGTCCCAGCAATACTGTTTTTGGATATATAACCCAAAGATGCTTAATCATACCATAAGGACATGTTCTCAACTATGTTCATAGCAGCATTATTTGTAATAGTCAGAACCTGGAAATAACATACATACCCTTCTATGAAAAGATTGATAGAGTGTGTTATATTTACACAATGAAAAAAAAAAGAATGACATCTTGAAATCTGCAGACAAATAAATGAATCTAGAAAACATCATATTGAGTGAGGTAACCCAGACCCAGAAATGCAAATATAATAAATATGTACTCACTCATAAGTGACTTTTAGACATAAAGTATAAAAACAGCCTACAATTTATAACCTTAGAGAACTTAGAGAACAAAGAGGACCCTAAGAGAGACATACATGGATCTAATCTACATGAGAAGTACAAAAAGACAAGATCTCCTGAGTAAATTGGGAGTGTGGGGATCATGGGACAAAGTAGAAGGAAAGGAGGTGGATGGAAGGGAGCAGAGAAAAATATATACCTCAATAAAAACAATACAAAGAAAATTATACTGTATCTGAAATTATATATATCATATAAATGTATGAGTGTATATTTATACATATATATGTATATACTACATATAGTACATATACTTTGAGTGAAGGCATGCCACTTTGTATGATAATGATTCCTCTCCCTCAAAGGACCATAGACTCTCTAACAAAGCTCTGCTACCAGATATGAGATATATCCTTGCTAGTTGTGGATGAGGGGAATCGAAGGAACTTCCAAACAGCATAAGTCATTGATGTTTCTCTTGGTTTCCTCCCAGAGTTCGAATATAAGTTTCTATTAATGAAGATATCACCTGCTTGTGAAATAAGGCTTTCATACAACTGGAAGATGCTTTGCTAGCTGCCAAGTGATTAAAGCTGTCAATAACCCTGCCTACCTGTGGTGCTTATGACATAAAAATGGCCAGCATGTCCAAAATATCCCTAAATGTTTTCCAGTGGCATGTATCTCAGTGGTAATCTATAGCTGTCTAATTGGACTTAAGGCCATGGTGTTCAACAGGAGAACTTTGCTGCCTTTTAGTGCCCTACCTGTAGATAAAGAAATACAGGCAATTAATTACTGCTGAGAGTGGGAAAACGTCTTTCTCAGTGATGAAGCCTTAATTAGTTATCAAATACCAAAAAGTCAGTCCTAAAAATATACATACACAAAACAATAAGTGGACTCAGAAAGGTATATTTATATATTAACTCTCATATATATATATATATATATATATATATATATATATATATATATATATTACGATTAAAGAAAAACAAGTCATGAAACTGAGATGGAACTGAACGGTATGTAGAAGGGTTAGACATCAAAGAGGAAGTAAGGGAAAGGATATAAACACAGAACATAAACACACACACACACATAAACTTATAAAATTCAAAATATAAGTTAAAAATAAACAAATACCTACTGCATATATTGGCTTTGTGGGAGCCTAGTCAGTTTGGATGCTCACCTTCCTAGACATGGATGGAGGGGGGAGGACCTTGGATTTCCCACAGGGCAGGGAACCCTGACTGCTCTTTGGACTGGAGAGGGAGGGAGAGGAAAAGGGAAGGGGGAGGGAAATGGGAGAAAGGAAGGAGGTGGAAATTTTTAATTAAAAATAAATCAATAAATAAATAAATAAATTAAGCAAATAAATGACATACTTTAAAATAAATGTACATGAAGCTAAACACACACATTCTTTATGATCTGTTCATTTATTTTTTTCTCATTTTTTGTTAAAGATTTCCATCTCCTCCCCTCCTCCTCACCGTTCCCTCCCCTCCCTCCCCTCCCTTCCACCCATACCCCCACTCCACCCCTCTCCAAAGACAAAGAGCCATCAGGGTTCCCTTCACTATGTTAAGAACAAGGTCCTCCCAGCTCCCCCTAAGTCCAGGAAGGTGAGCAGCCAAACTGACAAGGCTCACAGTGAGCCCCTCCATGCTGTAGAGTTCATGGTCCTTGCCATTGTCCTTGGTTTCTCAGTCCTCCTCCACCATCAGCCACATTCAGAGAGTCCGGTTTGGTCGTCTGTTCCATCAGTCCCATTCCGACTGGACTTGGTGGTCTCCCGTTAGATCTGTCCCACCATCTCAATGGGTAAAAGCACTCCTCGCGGTCCTGGCTTCCTTGCTCATGATCTCCCTCCTTTTGCTCCTCATCAGGACCTTGAGAGCTCAGTCCGATGCTCCTATGTGGGGCTCTGTCATTTTCTCCATCCAATGCCAGGTGAAGGTTCTATGGTGATATGCAAGATATTCATGAGTATGGCAATAGGATCTGGACATTTCTGGCACCCTCTCCTCAGCTGCCCAAGGAACTAGCTGGGGGCGTCTTCCTGGACACCTGGGAACCCCTCTAGAGTCAAGTCTCTGCCAACCCTAGAATGGCTCCCTTAACTAAGATATAAAATTCCTTGTTCCCATATCTACCCTTCCTATATCCCAACCGTCGTATTCCCCAAGCTCTTCCCATCCTCCACTTCACACTTTTCTCTCCCCATCCCCCCCCCCCCCCCATCCCACCCCACCCCCATGTTTCCATTTTTTGTCCCGCAATCTTGTCTACTTCCAATATCCAGGAGGATAACTATATGTTTTTCTTTGGGTTCACCTTCTTATATAGCTTCTCTAGGATTTTTTACGAATTATAGGCTCAATGTCCTTTATTTATGGCTAGAAACCAATTATGAGTGAGTACATCCTATGTTCATCTTTTTGGGCCTGGGTTACCTCACTCAGGATGGTGTTTTCTATTTCCATCCATTTGCATGCAAAATTCAAGATGTCATTGTTTTTTACCGCAGAGTAGTACTCTAATATGTATATATTCCACACTTTCTTCATCCATTCTTCCACTGAAGGGCATCTAGGTTGTTTCCAGGTTCTGGCTATTACAAATAATGCTGTATAAACATAGTTGAACAAATGCTTTTGTAATATGATTGGGCATCTCTTGGGTAAATTCCCAATAGTGGGATTGCTGGGTCCTGGGGTAGGTTGATCCCAAATTTCCTGAGAAACCTCCACACTGCTTTCCAAAGTGGTTGCACCAGTTTGCATTCCCACCAGCAATGGATGAGTGTACCCCTTACTCCACATCCTCTCCAGCAAAGGCTATCATTGGTGTTTTTGATTTTAGCCATTCTGACAGGTGTAAGATGGTATCTCAACCTTGTTTTGATTTGCATTTCCCTGATTGCTAAGGAGGTTGAGCATGCCCTTAAGTGTCTTTTGGCCATTCGAACTTCTTCTGTTGAGAATTCTCTGTTCAGTTCAGTGCCCCATTTTTTAATTGGGTTAATTAGCATTTTAAAGCCTAGTCTCTTGAGTTCCTTATATATTTTGGAGATCAGGCCTTTGTCTGTTGCGGGGTTGGTGAAGATCTTTTCCCAGTCAGTAGGCTGCCTTTTTGTCTTAGTGACAGTGTCCTTTGCTTTACATAAGCTGCTCAGCTTCAGGAGGTCCCATTTATTCAATGTTGCCCTTAATGTCTGTGCTGCTGGGGCTATACGTAGAAAGCGGTCTCCTGTGCCCAAATGTTGTAGAGTACTTCCCACTTTCTCCTCTAACAGGTTCAGTGTGTTCAGATTGATATTGAGGTCTTTAATCCATTTGGACTTGAGTTTTGTGCATGGTGATAGACACGGATCTACTTTCATTCTTCTACAGGTTGACATCCAGTTATGCCAGCACCATTTGTTGAAGATGCTTTCTTTATTCCATTGTGTGCTTTTAGCTCCTTTATCAAAAATCAGGTGTTCATAGATTTGTGGGTTAAGATCTGGGTCTTCTATTCGATTCCATTGGTCGACTTCTCTATTTTTATGCCGATACCAAGCTGTTTTCAATACTGTAGCTCTGTAATAGAGTTTGAAGTCAGGGATGGTAATTTCTCCAGAAGTTCCTTTATTGTATAAGATTGTTTTGGCTACCCTGGGTTTCTTGTTCTTCCATATAAAGTTGATTATTGTCCTCTCAAGATCTGTGAAGAATTTTGATGGGATCTTTAAGGGGATTGCATTAAATCTATAGATTGCCTTTGGTAGTATTGCCATCTGTTCATTTATTAATGGGCTTCAACTCTTAACAACATTTTATTTTTCATTTTCTGCATTTAAACTGCCTTCATCTCTTAGACAAGATCATATTACTACATAACTGTTATCTAGGGTTCTCCTGAGACGTACCCACGTTTGCTCCACTGCGTCATAAATTATGTAGACTGTAGTGAAACTTTAAGTTTAACAAAGGGCTCCAAATATACTTGTGTGTCTTAAAATTATGGTTGCTATTATAGACATTTTCTTATTTCACAACAGAACCATATTGCCAACTTCTATTTTAAAAACCTACTGGGATATGCATTGTGATTTTATTTAATTTATATACTATCTTCATAAAAAGCAACACTTTGAAAATTTAATGTCATCTAATCTATAAGAAAAAAATTTCTTGATTTGCTTTTTTTTTTTTTTTTTTTTTTTTTTTTTTTTTTGGTTTTTCGAGACAGGGTTTCCCTGTAGTTTCTAGAGCCTGACCTGGAACTAGCTCTTGTAGACCAGGCTGGCCTCAAACTCAGAGATCCGCCTGCCTCTGCCTCCCGAGAGCTGGGATTAAAGGCGTGCGCCACCACCGCCCGGCCAAGATAGTATTTTTTAATTCCATCTATTTTCACGCAAAATTTAAATAAGTCCTTTGTTTCTCTGTAGAGGTCTTCTAAGCTTTGCATTAAATGTATTGCTAAGAATTTTATATTTCTTTTAAACTTATTGGAAATCACATTGTTAAATGTCATGTACAATTGTTTGTCCCAAGAATATAAGAATTGGAATTGAATTTTTATTGAATGTATACACACTCAAATTGTAAAATTAACTTAGTAGTTTTAGTAGCTCTGAATCCACAATTTCCTTATATATAAATTGTATAATCCCTGACATTTCAGATTGAAGATATTTCTGCAGCACATTTCAAAACAAATCTGCTGCCTGCATTTTTATCTTCATTTGAGCATGTCTGCTTTCCAGTTTCAATTCTTATTTCAATTCTAAATATTATTCTAAATAGAGATTTGTGAATTACTTTTCTTTCATTACACTTTATATTCCAATACAGTGTTTATATGGACGTTGCTTTGGGATAGATATGACACTGTTCTTGCTTTTGCTACCTGCATATAACTCAATTAGAGCCAACCTTTTTTTACATTGAATGTTGGCTTTGTTTCTTAGCAAAGTGAATGGGAAATATCAATGGAGAGTCTTATTTTGATTGTCCTGGTCAGGCTTCAGTGGCATTGGGAGGACTTCCCAGCTATTATTTCTTCAGTGACTCTTCTGTCCCGTTTCCAGTTTTCACTCTGAATTATACATAAATGAGCCATCTGTTTCTATCTTCTCTCACTGTCTTATTCTGATTGAGTGGTGTCTGACATTCAGATTTCAAATTCAGTATTCAGCAAATATTAGTTCTGTACTCTCTTATCTACTGTTTATGCCATCTAGAATTTCATATTGCATTTTCAACACTGGAAATTTCATAAAGTTTATGTTTACAGCTATTTTGTGTGATATTTTTCCTTTCTTTGTTTGTTTCTTTGTTTGTTTCTTTGTTTCCTTCTTTCTTTCTTTCTTTCTTTCTTCCTTTCTTTCTGTTTTTTGGTTTTTGGTTTTTGGAGACAGGGTTTCTCTGTAGACTGCCTCTGCCTCCTGAATGCTGGGATTAAAGGCGTGTGCCACCACTGCCAGGCTAGATGATATTTTTCACAAAATAAGATATTTTGATATCTGTATCTAAAATCTAAGTATCTGGCTTTATTTTTATTTAGTATTTTTATTTTAGAAAAAGTGAATTTATTGTGTCTTTGTGTTTGTGTATGGAAGTGCATGATGTGTGTGCCCTTTGAGAATGTGGAGACCAGAAGATAACTTTCTGAATCTGATGCTCTTTTTTCCAACTATACAAAGGTTCTGAGATGCAAGTAAAGTCAGCAGAATTACTTGGCAATTGCCTATTCTTGTTAAGTCATCTCACAAGATCTCATATATTTCCATTAGTTTACATGCTCTTTTAATTTTAATTTCATATTGGACATGATAACTGTGCTCTATAGACCCTTCTATCTACATTATTTTTTTAAAAATAATAAGTTATATTCTATTGAGCCAAATATGCTGATTTACACCTTTAGTTTGTAGAATCTTTGTTAGGGTTGGTGTTCTTAATAGTATAACAGATTTTCTCTTATAGAATGGTGATTCTGTTGTCAACATGCAGTTAGAAGATATTTACTGAAGCACTGTATGGAAACATTAAAAGGCAATGTCTGTCTTCTTAAGTTTGGACAACTAAAATTTTTACTTAGAATTTGCAAATCATATAGAACAGGAATTGTGAATTTCATGGCTAGAGGCCAGTCTGAATATAGAAGAAAGTACAAGTATGTTTTCAAACTTACTAGTGACACACCTCCTTGTTTTGGCTTCATGTCCTCAATATACAGCTTCTTTAACAACTTTGATCTCTGAATTCTGAAGACTGAAAGCAATATGTTTTCTAAAATTCTGCAAATATCTCAAGCTTGCTTTAAACTCCTTTTCCTCCCTGGAAGACTAAACTTCTGTTTATATGTTACAAATGTTAGGATTGATGACTTGCAACACCCCCAAGAATATGTGTTTAGGGAACACAAATCCAGGGATTTGTGTACCCATGAATTCCACCAACTGAACTTCATCTCCTACTTCCATGGTATTTCTTAATGATTGAATGAAATTGAAGTTGCAAGATTTATATGCTTATCCACTAGTATATGTGGTTTAGATAGTCTTTTCCATATCAATGAGTTATAATCCTATTTAAAACCACATCATTATTATTTAATTTGGTTTGTTATATTATGTAGCATTAAGGAATTATTTATATTATAGTATGAATAAGAAAAATTTCTACATTGTTTATTGCAAAAGCAATTACTTCTTAAACTTTTGAAGAAGTAATACTAACATAATTATATGGCCTAGAAGAATATTTTAGTTCCTTTTTTTGTGTTTGCATCGTTTTGTAGATTCTTTATTCAAGAATGAATGCCTCACTTTCAATTGAAACGTTAAATTTCTTATTTTAGTATCATCTATTCATGCTCCTATTTATAATTACAATAGCCACTTACTATTTACTTCTTGCTTTTCTTGCATATTTATTTCAAATTTTATTTGTTTTTTTTCTATATTCTCTATGTAAGAACTGTGTCAGTTCTTCTTACCTTCACTCCCAAAAGACACTCAACTCATTGATAACTTTATCTTGAAATTTATGTCTGCATTGTCAGTCTAGAGTAGGTGCCACAAATCAGAAATTAACTTGATATCCTTTCAGCCAAAATTTTAAGCAATAAAAAAATGTGAATTTAAAAAAAGAAAGAAAATAAATAAAATTGTAGCTAAAATTTTCCAGTTGAATATAATCTCTAGAATAGTAATTTTTATTTGCAAACATTACCATGGGCTTATATATTTTGTAAACATACATGGATTTCATTTTATTATAAAGAACTAATGAAAACATTAGGAAAGAAACTATCTAAGATCTATATTATATTTTAGATCAACAAATTTACATACAAACACTCTTGAGTTCTTGGAGACATGCATGAGTTCTCTTACACTAACCTAAAGGAATAAAATGGTCTCATGGATTTAGAACAGAAAGCAGGGGTTATAATATTAACAAAGATGATCACTCCTGCACTCAATCCACTCTGGAAGCTGAGGTGGAAGGACAGGACTTTCCAGCCATTAGGAGCTATATAGCAAAAACTTGTCTCTAAAAAAGATAAAAGAAAACCCAACACAGCAACAGGAAATGGTAACTGATGAGATTGTGTCTAATGGATAACCAAACCAATTTCATCAGCCCACAGCTGCCAAAAATGAGAAAATATAGACACTACATCTCTGATGTTTATTTTTATTTATTAATTTTTTTAACTAAAATACATTTTAATGACTAAAAGGATGGCACAGTGGTCAAGAGTTCTTATTGCTCTTCCAGAGTAGTCAGGATAGTTTCCTAGCACCCTTATCAGTCACTTCACAATCTTTTGTAACTCCTGTTCTGTTCCATGAGATTCAGTGCCTTTTAGTCTTAAAGACACATGCACACCTGTGGTACATAATCTCATGTAGGCACACACACACACACACACACACACACACACACACAAATAAATAATCTTGAAAAATATGCTTATCCGTGTGTGTGTGCGTGTGTGTGTGTGTGTGTACATTCTGTAGCACTCATGTGGGGATCAGAGATAATTTACTCAAGTCTGATTTCCTTCTTCTATGTCAGTCATGGGTTGGAACTGTGTCATCCATTTTGACAGCAAGTGCCTTTACTTGCTAAGCCACCTTACCTGGCCCTAACCTAGTGGTAGATGTTTGAGACACACACACACACACACACACACACACACAATGTATACACATATATATATATATATATATATATATATATATATTTGTACATTTATGACCATACTATAAAACAAAAATAGAAAATAAAAATCCTTGGTGTTATTTAGGTTTGCTGTATAAATTATTCTGAAAAAGTACACATATAGAAAAAAACTAATTCTACATTTTCTGACTTCCTGTAGGGGATCCAAATATGAAATAAAATGAAATTCTTTGTAGAAGAGGTCCAGTTAAAATTGTTAGAAATAAGGAAGGGGTTGAGTTTCTACTTCCAGTCTCAGAAATTAGCCTAACAAAAGACCTCGGGCTTATGCGTGACAGGAAAGACAAGTTATTTCGTAACCTGGGATGAAAGTCTTGGGCAAAACTGCTTTCAAGATATAACGGAAGTCAAGAGAACTGTGGGTTGCTGTACAACCCCCTATGCTAGAGGAATTTTGAATTACAAAATCATGATTTTATAGCTCCTTGTAGAATAATATTTCAAGTCAACCTTGATTTAAAACAGCAAAACTTAAGAAAGTGAGGAAATCTGGAAAGAATTAAGCGAGTGATTCTCAACCTTCTTAAGGCTGTAACCTTTAATACACTTCCTCATGTTGTGGTGACCTCCATCATAAAATTATTTTTGCTTCTACTTCATTACTGTAACTTTGCTACTGTTATGAATCATATTATAAATAGCTGCATTTTCTTGATGGTCTTAGGCAACCCGGGTGAGAGGTCTTTCAACTCCCCTCCAGAGGGGTCACAACCTACAGTCTGAGTACCACTATATAGCTGTTACGGCCTAAAATCACTGGCAATAAAAACATCACTAAAAGTATAGTGATCTCACCCGTACTTGATGGGTTCCCTTGTGTAACATCGTAGGAAATACAAAGTAACACATCTATGTTGCATTGTTTCAGAATAACACATCCTGAGTATCAGTAACCTTCTCCATCTGACTACTTGGTAAGAGGGCGAAGGTATGCATACATATACAAGGTACGTCTACAACAAGTGACTATTTCACCATCAGGGAGCAAAAGACTGTAAGCCAAGTGCTTTAGTTTGATCAACAAATTAGGCCTGTGCTCCAGTGGTGGCTGATTTCAAGTTCTAAGACAGTTTTGCACAATGCAGGCATGGTTGACTTACTGTATCCAAATGATTGTGCCTGGTCAACAAGTAGGAAAATTCCAGATCTCATCTTATCAGTGGTCACCATCTAGTCACTAAGAAGATGAAGTTGCTGAGGCTGAGGAGGTCACAGAGAAAGGGCACACAGTAAGGAGCTCTCTGGGTCAGAGAAGAGCCATAAAACCCCGAGACTTGTGTGCTGTGCCTTATTTCCCATGGAAACCCTTCTGAAGAAATGCGGGAGAAAAGCACTCCAGAGCCTGCAGGGATTCCTGCGTCTAGGGCCAACAAACATATTTGAGTCCTAATAATTTTCACCTTCTTTTAAAGGGAAAGATGTGCGCAGATGCTTCTTTGAGTCTTTCCAAAGTACTTTGAACGCTGAATAAGACATCTTCAAGTGCTTGTTTCTCAATGTCAAACATATTGATTTACTCTCATTCAGTTCAGCTGCTTTCTGCCGTGTCTCACTGGCCCATCTTGTGAGCCACAGGGTTTATAGGTGCCTCTGTAAGTTATGTTTTTCTTGTGTACTGAATTTTAGCGTCTGAGTGATGGAGATGATTGAAGAGCCCCATCCATCATTGAAGATTTTGCTTTTCTTCATTAGTGCTTATTTACCGCTGCTTCAGCAAGGCTTTGTAGTGTTTTAGAGTGCTGCGTACAAATTATATATCACTTTGATATTTAAATCAATGAATTTAAACTACTGCATAATGATTGCTTTCAATTTGCCTTCACTTGAGAAAGATGATATAATTAAAAATGTTCATTTTATCAGGTCTTGAAAATTGAATCCATATATTTGCATTACTTTCTTATGATATAAATTAACTCCCTTGAGATTTTTATTTATTTGTTGGGGTGTTACTTACCAAATACAAGGACTTTCATATTTTAGGCAAGTGCTCAACCACTAGCCTACAACCCCAGCATATTTTGAGTGTTATCAATTCTTTAACCAAGAAAATAATTTTTCATTTATTCTCATATCATCCTTTTCTTTAAACTTCCTTCCATTTTTATCCTCCTTTTGCTATTTTTATCCTTAACTCCACTCTCCACCCCCACATCAAGAACTCTGCTAAATATAAACATAAAAATGTTAGATATCTTAGGAGCTGATCTTGATTTGTGTTTCCATCCAGGGGCCGATTGAACTTAATCATATCCTGATGTCAGAAAGAGCTTGGGGGTGATGGAAAGAAAACAGGACATCTTAAGAAAGGCTGATGTGCTCTGAGTATTTCATCATTCATCCCTAAATAAGAATTATTTACAATAAATAATTCATCCCTGAATAAGAATTATTTACAATTAATATATATTATCTTATCCATGATAATCTATCATTAAAGTTTTAACTTAGATACTTTTTACAGGTCTTACATGTTACTGTTTAATAGAGTGATATTTTACCTAACTTCTATGAATAATTGGCATGTAATTATAAGAAATATTTTATATCCCAGTCTAAATATATAATTTCTCTAATACCTTTATTTGTTTCTTTTAACTATTCTTTCAGCATTTACATTGTTTTCTCTCTTCATTTAAGGTGTGATAATTTTATTGCATGCTAGATATTAGCTCTTGGTCATATCTAGCATTTTATAATTTTTAGTCTTTTACTCGTAAGCTTAAAGCTGGGGTATGCTTAACCTACTTGGAAATAGTTGAAAGTTTTGAGTTCTTGGTTTTAGACTTTTGTAGATGGGACCAGAAATTGAAGATGAGAGTTTACCATCTGAGGGTGTTAACCTGAAGGAAATTTCTATATTAAAATGTATCATACCCCTCCTAGGAAGTATAAGACCAAATGAGAGATAGAGTTCTAGGAAATGTGTCAATGACAGAAGACTCAAGAATGTTTCAGAATTATCATTTCATGATCCAGGAAGACAAAATTTACCAGGGAATTTGCTGCACTGAGACTTGGACAAAACAGGCAGATTTGCTTTTCCCCAACAGTAAAAGGACCATTGCATAAAAAGAATTCTCACCTTATTCTTTTAGTTTCTAGAGTTCATCTCAAAAAACATATCCATCCAGAAGAACAAACTATGGCTAAGGATGTCAGAACAGAACAGCCCCTCCCAGTATACTCGCTCAGCGATCCAGTATCATTTTTGATCCTATCTGTACCAAACTGCTTGCAAGTTTGACGTGGAGGCAATTTAGAATACAGCTGTAAGAAAATCAACATACAATTGTTAATTTTATCTTTGAATGATTGATTTCAGTTTTGTTAGGCCATAACATAAAATGACAAAACAACATAACATAGCAAAAAAGGGGTACCTTTTTGTCTTTGCTATACATTATTCTCAAGATTAATCCTCCATCCTATCAATACATTGCAGCCTTCATGCACCAACTTCTTTCTGCCAGCCACATCTTTTACCTTTTGTACAATAAGATTTTTTATCTGATCTGCAGGTAACTAAAGCTTCAGTTGACACTAATGACTTTAGCTTTAAGCAATGACTGGTTCACAGATTGTCATTAACACATGTCACTTGCTGAGTAATCAGAGTATACTTGTGGGACAATGTGGACTTATTACAGGTTTATCTATGAACTCCCGTGTCATTAAAATGCAAGAAAAAAGTGGGAATTACTGCATTGGTAAGATATTCAGATGACTTCACTACAGAGTGTATTTACTGAAGAAATATAGCTGGAACTTTGAGAAATTAGTCTAAGCTGAGGAAACATTTCTACTGATAGGAAAATCAGTTAATATCTTTGGGCCACAGAATTATGTTTAAGGTGGAAATTAACCACTTGTCTTGTTTATCTTGTAGATTACAGAACCTTTCCTGTTCCTGATGAGCCTCTGTTTGCTATAAGTAATCAGCACCATTATAGCTAGGCTACACAGCGCTGTGTGTGTGTGGTGTGTGGAGGAAGTAATCTTGTGAACATTGCGCTGCTAAAGAGAGGTAAGAATAAAAACAGATGTGGTTATTTGCTTCAGGTGGAAATGTAGTAAAGATGTTTTCTACGAAATGAGAATTAGTTAATTGCAGATTGTGTGTGTGTGTGTGTGTGTGTGTGTTATTTTATTTTGAATTTAATTGCATGATGCAGCCAATGCTGAAATGTGCAATTTTGTACACAAAATTGTACACATGAATATTGTTACCCTTTATTAAACAATACCTGAGTTATTCTTCAGCATCCAGTTTTTGTGACATATGTAGTCAAAGGTACTCACAATACACATCATGCCTCTAGTGATGCGTCCTAGAAGCTGACTTTCTTCTGCATATTTTAAATATAAGTATAGGTCTATGTTGACATTGGTAAAGTCATGTTCTTACTGACAGTACCTAACCATGTACTTTTCCTAATGAAGGGAAAAGATAATATAACAAAACCAATTATACTGATTTCCGCTTGTGGATTCCAGGCTCTTACCTATCATAAAGTGCTATGAAAAAAACAAACAAACAAACAAAAAACTGGTGGCTCATACGATAATTTGTTTTTATTGTTTACTTTGATTTTTGTGGTGGGTTTAGCTGTGTAGTGACGATAGCATAAAATCATGTTGCTTGTGCTTCAGTCTGCTATGAGCCCTGGGATTACCAGGGTGTATGCCACCATGACCCCTTCTAGCTGAGGTTTTATCATGTGTTTAAAAACTAGGCAAGGAAAGAAGAAATAAGACAATATCCAGGTTTTCTTTTTCATTTTCAAGGAAGAAGAGACAATATATAATCTCAAGCAATCCTAAGAACATATACCAAGTATTTCCCAATGCTGGATGGCTGCAAGGAATTAATTTTTATGAGAAAATGATTACAGTCTTGACCTCTGTAAAAACTGTCCTAAAGAACAATGATTAATAAATAAAAGTGAAATCGCATCCAAAAACACTTCTGTTGCCAACTGCTGTTAAGTGGCTGTGGAAAGAATGGCAGGAAAATTACGTGACCTTTCAAAGAAAATAAAGCCTACAGTGGAGTTCGGAGACAGTAAAAAAGAAATAGAGAAAAATAAGATTTACTTCTTAGATCTCTGAAGTGCACAATAGCAATGAAAAAGAAGAAGTCAGGGCCCAAAGGAAGTGAAGCTAATTGGCTCATTGGGGATTAGACTCAAGTCCTTGAAGAAGGAATTTAGAAATGGCAGGGATACAACAAAGTGGTGATATTAATAGTAGAGACAAGGGGAAGACTGTGAAGAAAGTTTCAGGTTCAGGATTTTCTAATGTGAATGGGATGTAACCAGACAATATGAATCTCTCAGCAGTAGAGACTACTGCTCTTGAAACCTAAGGACAAGGAAAAGGAGAATGCTTATGTATGCCTGAGATTTTAGAGGAATATGAAGTTTATTACATAGTAATTCTTCAAAGATGCAACAATTGTTCTGGAATGTTCTCTTTACTATCTTTAAATGAAATGTGTATGTAATTTAGGTTAAACACAAAACAAGTAAAGGAAAATAAAGTAATAATTTTAGTGTGAAATCTAAATGGATTTAAAAATAAAAACCCTGAGTTAGGTACAGGGGTAAATGTCAGAGAAGCTCAGAGAAGCAGGGAATCCAGCCACTAGTTCTTACCGCTACTGAATCCTTAGATCAAATAGGCAATCCTGTCTGTACAACCTCAGGCTGAGTGCTGTCTCTATGAAACAGACTGTATAAGGTAAACTCTGTTTCCTCCCACCTTATATTCCTCTGTCTACCCGTTCATATCCTTTCCTGTCTCCACCTCCCTAATGTTGGGACTGAAGGTGTGGGACTCCCAAGTACTGAGATTAAAGGTGTCAGCCGCCAGCTCCTGGCTCTGTTTCTGTTTGAGACTGGATCAGTCTAATGTAGCCCAGGGTGGTGCTGAACTCACAAAGATCTATCTATCTCTGTCTCCGAAGTGCTGAGATTAAAGGTATGAACCACCAGTGCCTGGCCTCTATGACTAACTAGTAGCTCGCTCCACACTCTGATCCTTTGGCACTCTTTATTTGTTATAGTACAAACACAATATCAACACAAACAACTTACAACCAATTGCTATATTTCAACTTACGAATGCTGAATAATGGAAGTGGTTGGGGAATGTGGTCCTATGCATGAAAGGACAACCAGACATGCTTCATTCACAACTATAAGCATGCCTGTATGTGTGTGTGTGTGTGTGTGTGTGTGTGTGTGTGTGTGTGTGTGTAGGGGGAAAATGTAAAAGTAACCCAGAGTATAATTAATGCTGGTTATTCATAAATGCCATTAAATTCTTGGTCAAATACATATGAAAAGAGAGCGTTGTTTCACTAGTTTTTGTATAACAATGGGAGTTCTTTTTTTAAAAAAATCCCAACCAGGAAGTAAGAAAAGTATGTATAATATGATTCCACTCATTGCATCAGAAAAATACCCATTAAATATCTCAAAGACATAACTTACTTCTGTGATGGTTTGAGCAACATGAAATATGAAGATATTAACTCTGATTTTTTTAAAGCAAAAATGAAATCTGTATGGGGTTCAGTCTATTTGAGTAACAAGAACCACAAGACAAAACCTAGCTAGTTATTTTATTCAGGAATTACCTTAAAATGTAAATGGCTCTCTCTTCTTTGCCTGGCAATGGGCTTCTGGCTGGATAAATTTTAGTGAAGAGAAATCGACAGGGAGATATAGCGATTTGACAATAGAGGAGTCTAAGGCCATGTTTCATCTAGCATTTATCAGTTCAATTGAGGTTTGGGGGAATTACTGAGTCCCCGAGAAATAATAGGCATACTAGGAAGCCAAGTCAAAATGTAAGGAGGGAAATATGAGTGCAAAGGTCAAAGTCTTAAGAGGTGTAAATGCTTCAGACAGCCCAGAAGAGAAGGAGAAATGGATTAGGGCTATGTATAGATTTTCAGGACAGTGTTCCATTTAGGTTAAACAAGCAAGCTGGCTCCTCTCAGTGCCAATCCTTTCTTTTGCCTCCTAAGGAGGGTGCAACACATAATATTCACCTCTGTTTGCTCTGATGTTTCGCAGAGAAATCTAGATGGAAATGAATGTTTCATCTTCACAATGGTGCCTATAATAGTGCCAGGATGTTGGTGTTGCTAGTCATAGCAGTAAGCTGGGGACTTCATTTTGTGTTACAGGGACTCTATTTTAATGGGGTTATGTGACACATTTAGGCTCTAAGAATTCTTGTCAGATTACTAGAAACAGAAGTTTACACTCTTCAGTTTTCAACCATTGACCTGGATGTGCATTTGCTTGTGTTAAACGATTCAGAAATTTTTACAGAGCCTGCTTGACCTTTGGTGGAGATACAAACTCCCTCAGTAAAAAGAATAGATCCTGTTTGGTTTTCCACAACCCAGGAGAATAAGAAGCAATATCAGAGTAAATACATGGTGATCAGAACACTAGAAAACACTTGAGACTCAAAAGAGAAATAATCTTTGCTATTTGGGGCTCATAGAGGTCATTGTGTGGAGACAAAGCTGAACAGAATGGGTCTGAGACATTGTTCAATCCTAGCTTTCAAAAATACATGAAGCCATGTTTGGCAGAATACCAAAAAATTTTTGATGAAATAAGAATTACATTAACTTCAATTAATTTCTGTTATTAACCACTGAGGCAACCTCTGTGAAAACTTTGGTTAATCTGAACAGTGCAATTAGCTGTTTCCTTCCTTCATGTAAATCATACATTGACACATCATAAATTATCAGTAATATTGTGTAGGATATGTAATAAGAGAAATTAATAATAATATTGTTGGGGCTGGAGAGATGGCTCAGCTGTTAAGCCACTTCCTGCTCTTTCAAAGGTCCTGAGTACAATTCCCAGCAACCACATAGTGGCTCACAACCATCTGTAATGAGGTCTGGTGCCCTCATCTGGCCTGCAGACGTACATGTAGACAGAATATTGTATAAATAATAAATAAATAAATAATTTTAAAAATAATATTGTTTAAATCATGCAATATTCTGACCAGTGGAAAGAAAAAAAAGATTAACAGTAGAAAAATAATTAAGTACTTGAATATCTAGATATGCATAATTAGCCCACAGTTAGTAAATACCTACTGTATTCTGGTATGAGCTACTCATGAAAGGATATATTTTATAATATTCCTACAAGGCAGGGACACACACACACTCACATATGTGTGTGTGTGTGTGTGTGTGTGTGTGTATCTTGCTACTATGTATAATAAACGGCTTTACATTTGAAGAATTACTGGGGTGGTGGTCCTAATTAATTAATTACATTCTACAAACGCATTGTTAAGCTACAGCTGTCTAAGTGTAACTCCAGTGGAGGAAAATCATTCACAAGAATTTTGCATGGGGTCAGGGGGAGAACTGTAATAATAAGGATGAAAGTAACCGAAACACAATTTAGTGCTTATCATATGTAAGGAAGGTTCCTTTAAACTGACTAGTAAAAGGTTGGGAGAACTGGCTTATTGTTTGAAAATGTCAACTGCTCTTGCAGAGGACCTGCGTTCAGCTCCCAGCACCTTTGTCGATTGGCTAACAACCACCTGCCCTCCAGTTTGAGAGTGATGCAGCTCCAGAGGGATCAGGTGCCTCTGCACTCTGAGGGCACTTGTGTTCATGTGCATACATCAGCACACATCCACACATGACTAAAAATAATAACACATATCTATAAATTTTCGATTAATGAAATTCTCTGCCAAAGCGCTGGTTATTTGTGTCTTATTATTTTCGTATGGAGATGGGAATAAAAAATATTTTGCCTCCTTATTTATTATGACAGATAAAGACGAAGGAATATAATTAGTGAAAAACTGGTACCAAAGATTCCAGTGGATGATATACTATTTACAGACAATTTAAGCCATTGTAAAAGGAGAATGTGCAACGGAAGTTCACTTTTATTCCAATTGACAGATGAAGCCTACTTCACAAAATAGGTTTTGTGATCTGAAAAATTATCAGCAGAAAATTCTGAGTACGCAAACAATGGTAATAAATCATCTGCATACTGAGAAACAATATATCAAATGTTGCCAGTTTAAATATCTCATGAAAAATTGAATTAAGATCAGCAGCAAGAAGCCAAACTCAAATTAAAAACATAAAGTAAGATAAAAATCAGCCTACCTGATGCTTCGTTTGTATTGGTATTTAAGGAGAAAGAAGAAAGAAGTACCTAGGATGGGTAGCCAGAATGTAAAACTAATTATTTTCACCTTAACCCTCAAAACATGAAAGTTTGGATAAGGATGGAAAAAAACATAGATAACCTGTAAGTACACTTACATTTATCTAATAATATGAATGAAAGTTTTGGTAGCATAAAAAGTTCTTGAATGCCCATCTTATTACCTATAAGTGCTTGTTTCATATATGATAATTTCATGCATACTTACTTCTCCTTTCTATTAGTAGATAATTGGCTGGCATAATGTAAGTAAGAAGTTGCTTATTTTGCCCATGGTCACAAGTCAGTCTCCTACATGCTTAGGCAGAGCTTTATGTTAGATGGAGCCCATGAGAGAGTGATTTACTCAAGTAAAAACATACACCCCAAACAAGTCCTGGATGGTCAACATTCTCTGGCAAGATCCCATCTCCAAGGTTTCAAAAACCCCAAATATTGTTGCCTGCTGGAAGCAAAGGAATCAGAAGATTCACCTAAGTGATATTTTATAAATAATTATGATATTCCACCTCTCAGCTTGGAAAGATGCATGGACATCTCACATTGCAAAATTTACTTAATATATGTACAAGAATCTTCAATCTCTAAACAGTCCCAACACTTTTAAAAGACCAAATTAAAAGTATTTTTTATGACTCAAGACAAACTATTATATATGAGTCCTTGAAAAATCTTAAAAAAGACTTCTAAGACACAGTGACACAAAATAAACATTTCTGAGACAAGAAAAGACTAGGGAAGAATAATGGCAAATTGAGACTAAAATTCAGCAGTAAAGACATGAAATACTGTACTGAATTTCTAAGCCTGGGGTCACAGGGTCTTATTTGAGCTCCAAAAAGTTTGAGTAGTCCTGCCCAATGAATGCCACAGTCCCACCCATTTTCTTTCCTTTTCAATTTTGGGGCTAGATCCATTTGTTGTCTTGGTCAGGGTTGCATGTTACTGGCATCTTCAAAGCTCTTCACTCTCCAAGAGTTTAGTTATCATTATCACAGCTTTATACAATAGCATCTTATGGGTACCCAGGAATCTTAGTCTGACACACATTGTCTTGTCTTTAAGATTTTAGAATCGTGGTATCGCCTCCTTGATCTTGTTCCTTTTATAATCTACTTTCAAGCATGATATCACATGAGAAATGCCATGACAGTCACCAGGTTGAGTAGTGATCAGGTCCTGTTGGGTAATGGGTGTAACAGCCTCTAAGTTTCTTAGCTGCTGAGAATATACAAATGACAGGGGGCACTGTTCAATCTGGATGACCATGGGTCTTGTTTAGTCCCACAGAAAGCAGTTCAATTACTTGATAATTGTTGGCTGTCAGTCTTGAGATAGACAGTCTGATAAGTTCCCAAGATGCCTTTATGACATGTTTTTTCTTGTCCCAGTGCAAAATGCTTGGATTCATTTAATGACACTGGTTGTCTAACATTTTTAAGTGCCATCTTTTCTGACCAGACTGTGTTTTTAAATTCTTCTTCTCTTTGTTTTCATTTCTCCTGAGTCACACTGTGAATCTGGCCCAAATAGTCATGCCACAGCCTAAATACTGCACTGCACACATATTTCCTCCATCATAGTATAACCCACATGACTTCAATTCCAGTTCCCAAAGGATTGGTATTCCTGTTTGATAACTTATGATTGACATATTTACTGTCGAGTTTTTGATTAGTAGTTTGGTCCTCTGAGCTCACATTAGAATCTTTGTTTAGAGTATTCTAGGACTTTTCTAATCTACTTCTCTGAACTCGTCCATATTCCTCCTGAATGCAGCTGCAGTAGACTAAGAACTACAGGATCAGGTTTAGTGTGGTGGTTTTACATCATCTTGGCACAAAATTCATTTTGGATGATGAAATCTCAGTTGAGAAAATGCTTCTGCCAGACTGGCTCTATGGGTAAGTCAATGATGCTGTTTATTGATTGATGACTCATATAGGAGATCCCAGTTCATGATGGCAGTGCCCCCTTCAGGCTGGTGCAATAAGAATGAGCAAGCCCATGGGTCAGTAAGCAGCACTCCTCTATGGTCTCTGCATAGGTTCTGTCTCTGGGTTCCTGCCTTGCATTCCTACCCTTACTCTCCTGAATAATGGACAGAAAACTGTAAACTGGTAAACCTTCCTCCCAAGTTGCTTTTGGTCATGTTTTTATCACAGTAATCAAAACCCTACTCAAAACATTCAGTCATAGAAATAACCTCATACCTCTCTTACCTATTTCTGAATTACTTACTTTTATATGGTTTTAACTTGATAGAAAGAATAGAACATAACAAGGGGTCACTTACTTTGTTTCCTGTTTTCAGAGTGTAAAGTCTATGTAGTTAAGCCACCATTGAGTAAGGAACAGATTGAAAAGGATCTTCTTTAATTTCTGATAACTGGAAACAATTTCCTTGTCTTCTGTCTCATATCTCCCCTTCCATATGATGGATTTTATTACTGATCACTTTACCAATATTGAATGATCTTTATATGGCTCGAATAAAGCCTATGTGTTCAACGTGATTTATCTTTTTCATATAGAGCTGAATTTCCTTTACTAGTATTTTGCTGAGAATTTTTACATGATTGTTTTCTTTTCTTATTATTTTTTGAAAATGATTATGGTTCTTCTTCAAATCAACTAACTCCTCCTACATTTTCCCTACCTCCTTTTGTTTGTTTTTTCTTTTTTATCCCAAATGATTTTATAGGTTATGGTTTTGATTTTGTGTCCTTATGAATTTTTTCTTTAAGTGAATGCATGTATGTATGTGTGTGTGTGCATTCATATTCTCAACAACTTTGTTTTTAAGCTGTATTATTATATAGCTTTGTTATCATTGCAATGCTGGCTTCATAAAATTCATTAGCAGTTTAATCATCTTCCTTTTCCATGGAGTATCTTAAAAACATTAATGCTATTTCTTCTAAATTTTGTGGTGGAATTCAATTGTGAGTACTTCTGTGCCTGAGCCATTAGAACTGGAAATCTTTTTATTGCTGTTTCAATTGCACTGTCTGTCAATAGCTCTGTTTAAATGGATCAACTGTCTAGAAACTTACCAGTTAATTCCAGGTGGTACAACTTCCTAAAATATAAATTTTCAATGTATGTCCTAATAATCTTTGGTATTTTGTTGGTATCTGTTTTAATCTCTCTCCTTTTATCTCAGATTGTATTAATTTAGGTATTTTTTAATATTTATTTTATTTTAGTAAGTTAGCTCTGATTTGACCACAGTATCTATCTTATCTTCAATGTGCTGCGGTTCTGATGTTACAAAGCTGATTAAATATTCAATGTCTCTACTATGCTGTTCATACTTTTCATTCAATGTTCAATTTAGGACTTGGTTGGTATTACACAGTAGTCAACTTCTCAGAATATTTTCATCTCAATTATGATCCAATACACATATGTAGGTCAGATGAAACCTTCGATTGCCAATGTATGAATGAGTTTGTTTGTAGATGTTAGCAGTAGTAGAGCAAGAGAATGGAGTATGGAGGAGATAGAGAGAAGGGAAGAGAGAATATGGATAGCAGAAGACCTCTCTCTTTGAAGAATAGCTCTACTAAACAATAAATAATCCTTTATTTATAAACAAATCTTTCACAATTCACAGCCATGCGTAATGTGTTGCCCCAAAGGCATTGACTAAAGACTGGAACTTGAGGAGAAAGTCCATATATCTCTGAGCACTGTGAGATCGCTGAGCTCCTCCAGAGTTAATAACTCTGTTTCCCCAAGATCCTCTTTGTGCATGCAATCACAAGCTTCTGTGCTTTAAGCTGTCTTTCTCATTAGCAGATACGCAGGTATATAAGGGTATTTGTAAATCCACAATTGGTTTGGTAGTTCTTTGCAGTGGCTTTTCTTATTTATTTGGTAGCTTGTGTTTGGTTCATTAGCTCTTTGTTCCTTATCTCTGTCATGATATTTTTTAATTCAGGGAGTAGGGTTGAATTACTTACTTTCCTTCCTTCACTCAGAACTGGTGACTCCATAGTATGAAATATTTAAGTATTTTTCCACTAACTAAAAAGTTTTTGGTGAAAAAATGTCAGTTTGGGTTATTTACCTATAGTTCCAAATAGCTAAAAAAAATCTTTTGAAATCCCAGTATCACAACCTATGTGTGTATGTAGATGTTTAAAGACTTACAGGATGGTTTTTGCATTTGTTGCATTAGACCTTTAATGTTTTTAAGAAAAAGTGCATTTTACCAAAGGCTTCCATACATTTTAGCTTATGTTTTGAAAATAATATGATTAAGTTACAACATTGGTAGTCTCTACGTACAGTCGTGAATTTGAAAACATTTACCTTATAATAAATATATTACATCATTATTGAAATAAGAAAAAAAGTGATTGTTAAAACTACTATGGTATTTCCATGCAGAGCATTGTACTTAACTTCTTAATAGAGTTAACTGAACAACCACAGTCCTATTGTAATGGTAAGAAGATCATATACAATATTTTCATTAAGAATGATCACAATCATATTTCATCCATGTTTAAGGAATTTGGGTTTACATTAGAAATCTTATTTTGAAAATTTTTCCTAGCCCCACCACTACCTCAGTGGAACTCTGAAACACATCCTGCTACTAAACAGAGAAAATCAAGAGATTAATGGCTACTCCTCTCCCCCTGAGGGACACCCCTCTCTTTAGCCCGTCCATACCAGGGGAAAAATCCAGGCCCCTACCACACCTGCCTCAGCTTCTCTAGCCAGCCAACAGGCAAATTTCCTGCAGGTAGGCTGCTTCAACACCCTATCCCATCCATTCAACCCTACGAGCTACAAGTCCTACTCTATCCACTAACCATCCTACCCCCATTCCACAACCTCAGTGGAACTCTGAAACACACATGGAGGATCAAGGGAGGAACTCAGAAGCACAAGATGTGACTGCATAAAGTAAACAAGAGAGTGAACCAAGAGAGCAGACTGAGAGAGCAGGCCAAGAGAGGGCCAAGAGAGACCTCAGTGGCTCCCTAGGACACAGAGAGTGACAAAGCAGACCAAGAACATTCCCAGGACACAGAGAGCCAATGCAGGGATTGAACCAAGAGACAAAGAGAGTGGCACCAATTTAAGGAAGAGACGGGTAGGGCCAAAGCAAGAATTCATTCAACAACCTAAAAAGCAACATGGTAACATCAGAATCCAGTGGTCATACAAGAGGAAAAATTTATCATGCTAATCCAGAAGAAGCAGAAGAAAATGATTTTAAATGTAACTTTATGAGGATGGTGCAGACATTTAAAGAGGAAATAAAATATTCCCTTAAAGAAATAGATGAAAAAAACAGACAAAAAGTAGAAGAAATAAATAAATTTCTCAAAGAAAACCAAGGAAAAAAATCAAACAGGTGAAGCAAACAGTTTAAACACTTCGAGACTTGAACACTGAAATAGAGGCAATAAAGAAAACCCAAACCAGGAAATTCTGGATATGGAGAATCTGGGTAAATGAATGGGAACTACAGAGGCAAGCAGAACAAACAGAAGATAAGAGATAGAAGAGAGAATATCCGGTGTTAGATACTATAGATGAAATAGATTCATTGGTCAAAGAAAACATTAACTCCAACAAATTCTTAACACAAAACATCCAGGAAATCTGGGATGCCATGAAAAGACCAAACCTAAGAATAATAGAAATAGAAGAAAGAGAAAAACTCCAGCTCAAAGGCACAGAAAATATATTCAAAAATCATAGAAGAAAACTTTCCCAACCTAAGAAAGGATATCCCTATGAAGGCACAAGTAGCTTACAGAACACCAACCAAACTGGACCAAAAAACTTAAAACAAATAAATGAACAAAAATATGCCCCCACAACATAGAATAATCAAAATGCAAAACATACAGAATAAAGAAATAATATTAAGAAGTGCAAAGGAAACAGGTCAAGTGGCATATAAAAATAGACCTATCAGAATTACGCCCAACTTTTCAATGGAAACCATGAAAACCAGAAGGTCCTGGAGAGATATGCTGTAAATACTAAGAGACCATGGATGCAAGCACAGATTACTATATCCAGCAAAAGATTTCAATCACTCTTGATGGAGAAAGCAAGACATTCCACGACAAAAACAAATTTAAACAATATCTAACCACAAATCCAGCCCTACAGAAAGTACTAGAAGGAAAACCCAAAAGTAAGGAAGATAACTACACCCACGAAAACACAGGCAACAGATAACCTCACACCAGCAATCTCCGAAGATGGAAAACACACACTCACACTATCACCAAAAAAAAACAGGAATTAACAATCACTAACCATTAATATCTTTTAATATCAGTGGAATCAATTTCACCTATAAAAAGACATAGGCTAAGAGAATGGTTACAAAAGTAGGATTCAACCTTCAGCTGTATACAACAAACACACCTCAGCCTCGATGGAAGACATTACCTCAGAGTAAAGGGTAGGTAAAGATTTTCCAATCAAATGTACCTAAGAAACAAGCAGGTGTAACTATCCTAATATCTAACAAAGTAGATTTCAAACTAAAATCAATTAGAAGATACGGAAAAGGACATTTTATACTCCTTGTTAGAACAATCCATTAGGATGAAGTCTCAATGCTGAACTTCTATGCCCCATATAAAAGAGCACCCATATATGTAAAAGAAACATTACTAAAGTTTAAATCATTTATCAAACACCTCACACTGATAGTAGCAGACTTCAGTACCCCACTCTCATAAATGGACAGGTAAACCAGAAAGAAACTTAACAGATAAGAGAACTAACAGGTGTCATGACTCAAATGAACTTAACAGACAAGTACAGAATATTTCACCCAAACAAAAGAGAATATACCTTCTTCTCACAACTTCAAGGAACCTTCTCTAAAACTGACCACATACTACATAACAAAGCAAACTTCAACAGGTACAAAAAAATAGAGTAGCCACCTATATTTTATCAGATCACCATGGTTTAAAGTTAGAATTTAACAACAATGTTAATTGAAGAAAGCCTGAAAACTCATGGAAATTGAACAGTGCTCAATTAAACCACCACTGGGTCAAGGAAAAAATAATGAAAGGAATTAAAGACTTTCTAGAATTCAACAAAAATGAAAGCACACCATACCCAAACCTATGGGACACTATGAAAGCAGTGCTAAGAGGAAAGTTCATAGTACTAAGTGCCTACAGAAAGTGGAGAAAACTCACAATATTGACTTAAGAGCACACCTGAAAACTCTAGAATAAAAATAAGCAGACTCACCCAGGAAGAGTAGAAAGCAAGAAATAATCAAATTGAGGACTGAAATCAATAAAATAGAAACAAAGAAAACAAAATAAAGAATCAATGAAGCAACGTGCTGGTTCTTTAAGAAAATCAGCAAGAGAAACAAACCCTCATCTAAATGAATCAAAAGGCAGAAAGAGAACATAAAAATTAACAAAATCAGAAATGAAAAGGAGGACATAACAACAGATACTGAGGAATCATTAGGTCCTACTACAAAAACCTGTACTCCACAAAATTAGAAAATGCAAAAGAAATGGAAAATTTTCTGGATATGTGCCACATACCAAAATTAAATCAAGACAAGTTGAACAACTGAAATAGACTGATAACCTGCAAGGAAATAGAAGCAGTCAGCAAAAGCCCCCTCCCCCCAGAAAAAAAAAACCCCAGGGCTGGATGGTTTCAATGAAGAATTCTACCAGAACATCATAGAAGAGTTAATACATATACTCCTCAAAGTGTTACACATAATAGAAATAGAAGGAGCATTAACAAACTCTTTTAATGAGGCTACAGTTACCCAGATACCCAAACCACACAAAGACTCAACCAAGAAACAGGTTTACAAACCAATCTGACTCATGGACATAGAAGCAAAATATTCAATAAAATGCTGGCAAACCAAATCCAAGAACACAATGAAAAATATTATATACCATGATCAAGTTGACTTTATTCCAGAGATGAAGGGTAGTGAAGAGGCGAGCAGGCCTGCTTTTCATCCTGCCCAACTCCCGCATGGCTAGCTTTACACCTGAAATATCAACACACAAATTGTATTCATTTAAACACTGCCTGGCCCATTAATTCTAGCCTCTTACTGGCTAACTCTCACATCTTGATTAACCCATTTCTATTAATGTGTGTAGCACCACGAGGTGGTGGCTAACTGGGAAGATTCTAATCTACGTCCATCTTGGGCCAGAGCTTCATGGTGACAGCCTGACTCAGCTTTCCTCCCCCAGCATTCTGTTCTGTCTTCCCGGCCTACCTATGTTCTGACCTATCATGCCAAGCAGTTTTTTTATTAATTAGCTAATGAAAGCAACAGAGAGATAGAAGACCCACATACATCAATGCAGGGATGGTTCAACATATGAAAATCTATCAATATAATCCACCATATAAATAAACTAAAAAAAATATGATCATCTCATTAGATGCTGAAAAAACATTCGACAAAATCCAACACCCCTTTATGATAAATCAGTATGGCGGTTTCTCAGAAAATTGGGAATCAACCTACCTCACGATCCAGCAATACCACTCTTGGGCATATACCCAAATGATGCCAAATCATACTACAAGGACATTTGTTGAACTATATTCATAGCAATATTATTTGTAATAGCCAGAACCTGGAAAATCCCTAGGTGTGCCTCAACCGAAGAATGGATAAAGAAAATGTGATAATTTATATAATGGATTACTACTCAGCAGTAAAAAACAATATCTTGAAATTTGCATCAAATGGATGGAACTAGAAAAAACCATCCCATGTGAGGTAACTCAGACCTAGAAAGATGAACATGGTATGTACTCACTCATAAGTGAATACTAACTGTAAAGCAAAGGATATCAAGCCTATAGTCCATCATCCTAGAGAAGCTAAGTAACAAGGTGAACCATAAGGAAAACATACAGAGATCCACCTGGAAAGGGGAAATAGATTAGACTTCCTGACAATATTGTGAGCATGGGGATGGGGGAGAAAAAGAGCAAAAGAGGAAGAGAAGGGGAGAAGGGGAGAGGGAGGAGAACTTGAGGGAACAGGATAGAAGAGATAGAGGAAGGACAAAAATGGGGAACAAGGAAAGAGATGATTTGATTGAGGAAGCCATTATGGGGCTAGCAAGAAACCTGGAACTAGAGAAATTCCCAGGAAAATACAATGATGACCCCATTTAAAACCCTAAGCAATAGAGGATGGAACTAGAAAAAAACTGTCCCAAGTGAGGTAACCCAGACCTAGAAAGATGAGCAGCTTATGGAGGATGGTACTTTTACTATATAAATTTATTAATGTGGGGCTGGGCTGCCGCATGCTTGTCAGCTCTTGTGTGGAGTTCAGAGGCATCTTGAGAGAATTGGTTTTCTCTTTCCACTATATGGATTTCTGTGGGCAGGAAATATGGGTCATCAGGCTTGGCATCAGGTGCCTTCACATACTAAACCAACCTGCTGTCTTAAGGACACTACTTTTGATTACAGGAAAACACTTTTATTTTACATTTTTAATGTTGTAAGTCATGGAAAATCTTACCACTATATATATTGCTTTTTAAGTTTTCATTGTAAGTATTTCACGTATGTTCACAGTAATATATGGTCATACATACCCTCTGCTCCTCCTCCAACTCGACCTACAGCCCTTCGAACACATTACTCTCCCAATTGTGCATCAGCTTCTTATTTCCTCCCCCTTTCTTCTTTGTTTCGATAAGTCCCTGAGTCTTGTTAGTGTTGCCCATATGTGGCAGGGTTTCACTGTGTCTCCCTGGCCATTCTGAAACTTGCTTTGTAGATCAAGCTGTCCTCAGACCTAAAGATCTACCTGCCTCTGTCTCTCAAGTGCTGAAATTAAAGGTGTGCATCACTGCTTCATGGCAAGCTTTCCTCTTCTAATACAACCAACTTCCAACAGCACCTCAATAAGCTACTGAACTTACAGAGTCTTCCTGCAGTTTATAGAGAAGCTCTTTCTAAATGTGTGATGTGAAAATGTTATCTCACTGTTTATATTTTGTCACTTTCCTCCAGGTTCTAATGTCATAAATACAGCAAAACAATAAAATTTGGCAGGCAGTCAATCTTATTTATGATTTTTTTCATCAAATAGATTTTACTTGTTCATTGCTAAGAGCTTCAATTCTAATTACAGATCATGGTTTGTTTACTCTAAAATGTTTATAGTTTCCCACCACCCACTGTTATTGAGAGCTGTGGTGTGCATAGTAATGACTTATGTATGGTGGCCTTTATTAAGAAAAGACAATTTTCTGTTTAATTAATCTTGTGTCTTTGTTAATTACCAAAAAAAACAAAGTGGGTTATAGGCTCTTTCTCCACTTCCTGCTCTCTCTCCAACCTACACCTCTTTTCAGCAGTTCCCATGAATTAGTTCCCACAGTATCATAGTTGGTCTTAAAATCAGGTAATGTGGCTTTTCCTAATTGTCTTTCCTTATAAATGATCAGATGCACTCCAGTTTCTTTATCATAACATACATATGTCAGCTTAAACAAGCACTTCAAAGTAAAAAGTAACTTACATCTTTATCTTAAGTAACAGACTACAGAGTAGAATTATTTTTTACTCTTTCTTCTTTAATATACCACATATATTATTTTAATAATGTACATTTAATGTCTACAGAAATTTGTTTGTTTCTTATTAGCCAAAGATGTGTCAAGTTAAAGTGTATCTCTCTCTCTCTCTCTCTCTCTCTCTCTCTCTCTCTCTGTGTGTGTGTGTGTGTGTGTATGTGTGTGTGAAAAGAGGGGGGAGAGACAGAGAGAGAGAGAGAGACAGAGAGAGCTACTAGTTTTCTATTATCTATTTATTTGAAACAGGCTGATTTTTCCCAGACCAACAATTTGAAATTATATGAGTATATGTGTGCCACAGTAAATGTTGGATAATTGTTTAAGATAAATTATAAATTCACACAATTGATGAATATATAGAAAACAGATTTCTCCAGGAGATATATACCAATGAATGTTTTCATCTGGCTGCTGTGGCTATGTCTCATGGATCATGTATTCCTTGCTCTCCTCCCACCTCACTAATGTCTGCCTTCATGTTTACTGATGTGTTCATATCTCATTTATCTTGTGAAGCAACAATCCTTTGAAAATGAGAGAATAATATGGGAAATGTTTAGAGCGGGTGATCATGACTGTAGAAATTCGTGCCATTGATTAAATTTCTCTGTTGTAGAACTGGTTCTGAAATTGCCATCTACCACCAGAAGCACTTTTTGAAATAATAAATTTATTTATCTGCTAAGTCACTTTTGGTTGAGCATTCTATTATTTTCAGTCAAAGCCTCTTAATAGATAAATCTCTGTAAATGTTCACCCATGAGAAAAATAATTGCATTATTTTCTCTTCATTTCTCTTCTGGAGAAACCCTCAGTCTGTAACAGATTGCAGCATCCACTTTTGGTATCTTGAAAAGCCCATAGCCTGAAATCAGCACTCTCTAAACACTTGGCCTTCCTTTGTCAGAAACTTTCCAACTGAACTCATCTGAAATTTCCAGGGGTGAGTTGTAAATTAAAGTGACTGAGCGTGATGCAAACGGGTTTCATTTGAGGACTGTGTTCTGCTGGGTGTGTGTCATTAACCACTCTGGAGTACACTTTTCTAGCTGAGATAAAAAGCCCTGCTACAGAAATACTCTGAATTTTGAGAAATTAATGACAGTGTTGCCATACATACCTCAATATTTAATCATGCCGACCTCTGAAATGTCAGAATCTCTGACAAGGTCATTGTGTCTTAGAGAGATCAGAAATCTCTATATCCATAGAATGCTGTTTATCATCCTTTTTTAGATAGAGTAAATCCAAATCTTTTTGTTTTGTTTTAATTTATTAGATTTTTTTAAAAAAACATACCAACCCAAATTCCCACTCTTTTCCCTCACCCCATTCCCTCTACACACCCTCCCACTCCACCCCCATCTAATCCTAAGAGAAGATAAGGCACATCGCTTTGTGGAAGGTCCAAGGCCCTCCCTACTATATCTAGGCTGAGCAAGGTATACATCCAAAGAGAATAGGATCCCAAAAAGCTAGTAGAGATAAAACCTAGTGCTACTGCTAGTGGCCCCTCAGTCTGTCCCAGCTATGCAACTGTCAACTATATTCAGAGGGACTAGTTTGATCCTATGCTTGTTTTTCTCAGTCCAGCTGAAGTTGGTAAGCTCCCATTAGCGGGGTAAACTATTTCAGTGGATGAACCCATCATGGTCTTGACTTCTTAGCTCATATTCTCATTCCTTCTACTCTCCAACTGGACCTTGGGAGCTCAGTCCAGTGCTCTGATGTGGTTCTCTGCCACTGTTTCCATCTGTTGTTGGATGAAGGTTCTATGGTGATATTTAAGATAATCAGTCTGACTACAGGGCAAGTCAAGATAAGGCCTCCTCTCTTCTATTTCTTAGGGTCTTGGTGGGGTCATCTTTGTGGATTCCTTGGAATTTCTATAGATCCAGGTTTCTGATATTCCTATAATGGCTCCTATAATCAAGATATCTCTTTCCTTGCTCTCATCTCTGTTCTTCCTCCATCTCAACCATCCCATTCCCTCAAGTTCTCCTCAACCCTCCCCTTCTCTACCCCTCTTCCCTTTCTACCCTCCCTTCTCCCCCCCACACCTCCACACTCCCAGTTTTGTCAGGCGATCTTGTCTGTTTCCAATTTCCATGTGGGTCTATATTTTTTTTCCTTTGGGTTCACCTTATTACTTAACTTCTCTAAGATTATGAACTATAGGCTCAATGTTGTTTGTTTATAGCTTATGAGTGAGTACATACCATAATCATGTTTTGGGTCTGGGTTACCTCACTTAAGATAGTATTTTTTTTTTTTTTTGGTTTTTCGAGACAGGGTTTCCCTGTAGTTTCTAGAGCCTGTCCTGGAGCTAGCTCTTGTAGACCAGGCTGGCCTCGAACTCAGAGATCCGCCTGCCTCTGCCTCCCGAGAGCTGGGATTAAAGGCGTGCGCCACCACCGCCCGGCCAAGATAGTATTTTTTAATTCCATCTATTTTCACGCAAAATTCAAGATGTCATTGGTTTTTACCACTGAGTAGTACTCTAATGTGTAAATGTGCCACTTTTCTTTATCCAGTTTTTGGTTGAGGGAAATCTAGGTTGTTTCCAGGTTTTGGCTATTATGAATAATTCTGCTATGAACATAGTTGGACAAATGCTTTTGTAGTATGATTGAGTATCTTCTGGGTATACGCCCAAGAGTGATATTGCTGGATCCTGAGGTAGGTTGATTTCCAATTTTCTGAGAAACCACCATACTGATTTCCAAAGTGGTTGTACAAGTTTATATTCCCACTAGCAATGGATGAGTGTTCTTATTCCACATTCTCTCCAGCATAAACTATCATTAGTGTTTTTGATCTTAACCATTCTGACAGGTGTAAGACAGTATCTCAGAGGTGTTTTGATTTGCATTTCCCTGATAGCTAGGGATGTTTAACATTTCCTTAAGTATCTTATGGCCACTTGAGAGTCTTCTGTTGAGAATTCTATGTTTACTTCAGTACCCCATTTTTAGATTGGGTTATTTAGAATTTTAATGTCTAATTTCTTGAATCATTTGTCATCCTTCTTAACATTCAAGTTTGTAAATCACAGAATCTTCATACTTTATTAAGTGTGCTTGTTTCTGTGTCATTGGTGGACTGTGACAAGCCTAGCAATGCCTCTTGTTTCCAATTAGTGCCATCTATTCATGCATATAGGTGTATGCAATTCTTTGGCGTTGTGATATAATGCTATTATCTTCAAAGTTCATGCTCAAGAGCCATGCCATCAAGTTCAAAGAAAAAAAATTTAAAGGTCATCAAGTTTTAAGGATTATAATTTTAAGATTTTGGGCTGGTCACCATTCATAGCTCTACTGGAGTGTATGCAGACCACAGGCTGCTAGTAGAACATGTCAAGAAGGGAATATTTATCATTAGAATTGCATAAAAGAGAGCAGTGTGAAGAAGCAGTGTAAAAAACTCCTGGACAGACTAAATCCGTGTACCTCTGCATTCAGTGCTAGAGTCTCCTGCAGCTACCATGCCAAAAAGAAAGGCTGAAGGGGATACTAATGGAAATAAAGCCATGGATAAGCTGGAGATCTGTCTGCAAGGCTGTCTGCTAATCCTGCTCCTCCAAAGCCAGAGTTCAAACCTAAAAAGTGTCCTGAAAATAAGGTAGAGAAGATACCCACATCAGACTGTGAAATTGCACTGTAAATGACTGGTTCTTGCTGAGGGAAGGAACAACAACACTTTAACCTATAAGGGTGTGGAGCACACCTTTTCCGTGGACTGCAGTAAGAGAGAGTTCTTGATGGATTGTGTCTTCTTTTAAGTCAGAAAGGCATGGAGATCTAACAAAAATAATGTGAAGAAGTAGATATGAGAAAATTATTCATAAAAAGATTAATAGAAATGGACATAAATGGAGATAATTTCTGGAAGAGAGTTTTGGAAGTAAGACAACTGAGTGCCAATGTAAAGACATGTAAACATGTGAAAGGGTCTCAATGGATGCCTAAAATTTTAAACAAAACATCTCGTAGTAACTCATAAACATAGGCAATTATTATTTGCTAGTTTAGATTACATCATCTTCAGTAGCGTCAAAGACACTGGCTCTACATCATAACTGCATCATTTTTAAGACAGTGAGTCTTTTAAGAAATTGCCCAGACGTTATTGAGCAAGCATGAATTTTTTATTTTGTCTGAGGCACTTTTGTAATGCTAATGTTAGAAGAGAATAAATGTTGTCTTTTCAGTTGGCTTGAAATATGGAGAAAACAGCTAGCACCAAATATATTTGGTCTTTGAAGTATGACAGTTACAGAGGTAAAGCATGGTGCACAATAAGTAATGGATGCTTATTAAAATTAAATGAGTTAATGGAAATATATGAATAGCAAATTCTATGCTCAGACCAATGTTTAGGTAATATTTATTAGAGGAGGAAAGACTTGAAAGAAACATTGAACACCACAGGTGAATAACATCAGAGCTCAGGAGGAGGTGGCCTAAGACTCAAAGGGTTGTCTGTGGGGCTGTACTGACATTTGCCCATGGGCATGCCTCTGGAAATTCCAAGTCTGCAATTTTTTAAGTGTGTACTCTGGTAACCCCCTACCTTTCGAGGATGTAAAGAGTTTGTATTTTTCCAATAGAAATATTCTTAGATACAGACAGCCATATAGGGAATTTGTATAATTAACATTAAGAAAGATATTTGTTCACCCACGAAGTGATGCATTTGTGCATTGAAATGAATTTCGGTGAATATGTAAAAATATGCATAACTGACTCTGTAAGGCATTTTAATCTCAGAATGTTGCCAAGGGATAAGAAGTATGTGTATCACCTAGGTGCTTGTTAGCAGTGCATATTAACAGGGCCTGTCTCATACCGCCTTCCTCTTACTCTACATTTAACAGGATTCCTAGATACTTCATATATCTAAAGAGTAACAACAGTGACAACAAAGCTTGCACAGGGCTTTCAAGGTCACCAAAGTCTACAAAGGAAAACAAAATATGTGTGCAAATATATCAAAGCCCACGTGCCAAATGCTAATATTCGAGGGAGAGCCAGCTCATGCAGAATGGCATGGGGTTGAAATGAGAATGCTGGTAAAAAGTCCTGGTGAGTGTTTTCCATATGAAATTGGATATCCTGTTTTATTTCATCTTATTCAGTTTTGTCACCTTTTTAGAAAGACCTGATAATGACTACTTACAAGTTGATTAAGAATTAGAAATATCGATCTACAGCAGGGCACTCACAGCAAAATCAGTAATCAAACAACGATGACTTCTTCGTAAATGAAATGTTCGCTCTCTTTTACACAGTTACAGGTGAATGTTTATGGTATGATGTTTCTTTTTTATTTTATAAATAGAATTTCAATATGAGTTTAAGAATACATAAGAAAAGAGACACTCAACACCCTGATCCTGACTTTCAACCATGGTTTCCCTATGTTTCACACAAATACACATTATTTGGTATTCAAGAGTTTATGTGCCACAACAGAACCGAACATCAATCATGAAATTAGGTTTGATTGTCAGATTATCCTGATTATCAGTTTAGACAGCTCTCTATGCAAATTCTGTAAGAATGGCAAAAAGATTGTCTAGATGTTGATTACTGATTTTATTGTTAATAATAACTTTAAAGCTACATTCTTTTCCAAATAAGCAAGCTGTCTTTTCCTGAGTGTTTAACTTACAATTAAGTTGGAATAGATTGTTCTTTCTATTTTTGAAAGCATGGTGAGATTTCACAAAAGTCCTGAAATTCAAGCATCTATTTACAAAGAAGGAAAAATATTTCTCCTTAGAATTTATTCCATTTGTCAACAAAAGAATTTTCTCAGAAAAGCATAGGCTTGTATATATTACGCATTGCTCAACAGAGAAGCTGTACCCAAATAGAATCACTTGCTAAGCTCATGGTCAGCATTAGTGATAATATTTTATGCTTATTCATTATATATCCTAAAGAACCTCATCTACTCACAGAAAGAATGGAGCAAAATAGAGATCTGACCTGAACTGAGTTAACCAGTAGTTATTTCACTGTGATAGCTGTTGAATTCCTTACCAAAAGTGCTGTGCTCATTGCCCACTGCAGAACTCTGAGAAGAGGAAACAATAGGTCTCACCTAGAGGAGCAAGCAAAATGATATTTACTGCTCTAAACCTTTTCTGCCTCTCCCAACGCCCCATTTAACTAAAACGAAAGACTAGATAGTTGCAATGAGACTGAACAGAGGTATACAAACAAGGTCCTAGGGCTTCCTCACCAAATCCTAAATCCTGAACTGGTTCATGACTCACACCTTATCAACAGGCTCAGGCTCTGTGTTTTATCGATTATCCCTGTTTCCTCTGCCTTTTGCTTCTCTGCCTTTGGGGAATTACTTATAAGAAGAGATGCTCCTCATTGCTCAGTAGAGTACAGTTTTTGCTGCAGGCAGGTGTTGATGAGCTATGTGAAGCTTTTAGGTTTTGGAATTTGATAAATGTCATAAAGTAGGGAATTCCAGAACACAATCAGATGGCTATCAGTGGATTTTAGTATTAGTGGGTGATTTATCTGCTCGTATCTTACCTAGTGGTTTATAACCAGTTTGGCAGATTTGGAAAGAAAATAGTATATACATATAGTCCTAATGAATCACACGTCTTTTTACCTACAAATTCACGTTCTCACTAAATTGCTATGGAAGTATTAAAGTTACACCTTTTCTTCTTATTAATGAGCTACTTTGGACAATTAAAAGAATTTTTAAACAAAATTTATGTGTGCGAGTGTTTTGCCCGCATGTCCATCTGTACAAAACATGCATTCAGTGTTTACAAAGGAGAGAAGAGAGTGTCAGATCTTCTGGGACTAGAGTTACACAAGGATGTCAACCACCACGTGGGTGCTGGAAATCAAACCCTGTTCCTCTGGAAAAGCAGTCATTTCTCTTAACTGCTGCAAATCTCCCCTTTGAACAATATTTGAATCATATAACTTTCAGCTTTCTCTTTGTCTCCTGGAAACATTTCTCAGTTTTAAATACTCTTTCTTATAATTTCTAAAGTGTTGTGTGCATCGTTTCGGTTAATTTTTGCTCTAAAATTTGAAATAGGATCTCTTTTAGAACTCACTGTCTCTATTTGACTGGCTCATCAGCGAGCTCTGGAGGCCCATGTGCTGACATGTGAAACTTTTCTATAGGTCCTAGGAGTCCTAACTCAGGTCCTCATTCTTTCAAGGAAAGCCACCTGTGCTATCTCCCAAACCCATGCTTTAGCTGTCTTAAGTTAATAGGAAATGGCCAAGGAATTCATTGATTTAAATGATGGATGAGATAAAATGTCTTAATAATACTAACTAACAGCTAGTATAGAACCACATGTATGATTCTTAGCATGACGCTCTAAGGTCATATTTCATAAAACGTAGTTGGTTCTGTGGGAAGTTAAAGTTTATTTATAATAGACACACTATTTCAATATGGTATATTACCTACCTGGACTTAAGAGGTAATCCAAAATTGAACTCAGGTGAGGTAAATTGGAAAGAAATTAGCTGTATTGCAGAGCATATTAGTTATATTAGTTAAAAATGCATTAAGCTGAAATATGACGGAATCCTGCCTACAGCTAAAAGTGATAAATAAGAAGACTTAACTATCCACCCTTATCTCCCAAGCTAGCCTGTCTTAATTTCCCAGGTATTTAATAACATTTGCTTGCACATGCTTGTAACTTCAGGGTTTGATGAAGTCATTGAAAATTCTTACGTGCTAAATGTTTCATAAATTCATAGATATTAATACAGAGACTAAGCATAGCCTTCAAATAGTCATTTTACCATGAGACCACATGTAAAAACTGTAATTAGGGTAGGATAGTTTTACAAGAATAGTAGTAAGAGAAACTAATAGAACTATAGTGTAAGGCTTAAAAAATTGGATCATGTCTGCTTAAAAGGGATATAATTTTAAATGTGTAATTATGTCTTAACCTGAACGTGCATTTGAAAGATTGACAGATAATATAATTTTGCTTTGCACATATATTTAAATATTTGTGAATTCTCATTTTGTCATTTCTCATATATATATATATATATATAATCTATCAACCATCTATCTGTCATATATGTCTGTCTATGTTTCTGTGTCTTGGTTTGATTTACCATGGTTGTGAGTAAAACATATCATTGAGAAAGATACCTTAGGGAAGAATATTTTTATTTCAGACTACAATTTCAGGTTACTATCCACTAATATGGGGAAGTAGTGAGAGTGCCAACTTCAAACATAGCCTAGAGATGCCAGTCCTCCTTATCCTTATTCCCCAGGGAAAGGTGAGTATGCTATTGGTCATTCTGCAGCCCCACAACACAGGACTATCAGATCCAGCCCCATGAAGCAGGACAATCAGACGAGATAAGAAGTCAAGTCAAAGCAGGAACTCAGTTTATTACTGTGAGCATCAGCTTATATAGGTTAAGTGATATATAATGCATGGGTAATTCCAGCCAATGAGTGACAGCCAAGCCCTCCCTCAGGCTGGAGGGACATCCACCTAGTTTTTGCTGTCTCATGACCACTCAGTAACTTTGAGACTATCCTTCAAACTCAAGCCAGGCTTTTCTCTGTCCTGCAGGCCTCAAGGTACAGGCCCTGAGATAATTTTGGTCAAACATAGAGACAAAAATCATTGAGTAAAGCATGCATTATTGAGCTCTTCTCATTTTCTTCTATTTTGTATAGTCTGGGGCTAAAATGAAGAGGATAATACCATCCACAGTTTGCCTTTACATGATCAAGAAATCTCTCATAGACATGCCCCAGAACATCCTCATCTAGACAATTCTTCAGTGGGACTCCCCAAACACTATCATATTATTTATCCATCATCTATCTATCTATCTATCTATCTATCTATCTATCTATCTATCTATTTTATTAAGGGTAGGGTTGAATTTATAACCTAATTTCTGCTAGGCAAGCACTCTGCCAGCATGTTACATCCATAAACCTTATATAGGAAATAAATTAAATCAAACCAGTTTTCTTTTATTTTAGATTTTAAGATAGAATCTCGCCAAATTACCCAGGCTAGCCTTGAGCCCACTGTAGTACAGGAAGACCTTAAAATAAGGGTCCTTCTCAAAGAGCTGGTATTACCATTTTGCACCACTATTCCTAGCCTTGAATTTGATTTTCATTTTACTTTCATTATCATAAAAACATGTCTAATAACTTTCAACTGATTTAAAAGGTGTAGGCCTTGTTTTAATTTAATATGAATTAATAAAGAATATGGTCTTCTTTGAAATTGCTTGCAATACACTTGAGTAAACAATGTCTAGTTTAGAGTCTGTTCCTTTAGACTTACATTACGGTTACTCAAGTTTTATTAGAGGTGCTGTTTAACATGTATCTTTTACTGTTATAGACTGTCATAGTCCCCATTACTAGACCTTTTAATCTACTTGATATTGACCATGTATCTTTCCTACTTATCTGGTAGTTTCTCCATTTGATTCCTGTTTTTTTTTTTTTTTTTTTTTTTTTTTTTTTTTTTTTTTTTTTTTTTTTTTTTTTGGTCATGGTTTGAATTTTCTAATTATTTAATGTGTCAAGACATGTACAAAGTTAAGATCTTTCTTCAATAATGTGTGTTCATTGGTATAAATCCCCCTCTCTATTCACTGCTTTTACTACCTGCTAAAGCTCTTTGTGTGCTTTGCTTTATTTCCACTCAATTTGTTTCATTGTTATCAAAGAAGACACTTTGTATGATCTCTCTCTTAAAATGTCAACAGAACTTGTTTTTTCAGATTAGCATAATGTCTGCCATAAAGATTTTCCCATGTGAATTTCAGATTTTGAGTTAACCTGTTATTGGTAGAAGGATATTATTCAGATATTTGGTGTAAATGATTTTCAGGTGCTCTTGTTTCTTTATTGATCTTCTGTCTGCTTCTACCACAAGCCAGCAATAGCAGTCCTCAGTTGTAATTGTGGATGTACACATTTCACCTTGTTTTATTTGATTTCACCTTGTATATTTTATAGTTGTGCTTTAAGTGTTTACATTTGTTAAAGATCTTTGGTGAGCTAGGCGTTGCGTTAGCATGCAACATTCTTACTGTTTTACAATAATTTTTGACTTACAGTCATTTTTCTGATATTAATATAAAGGCCTAATAATTTTTAGTTGCTTCTTGTAATATTCTGGCACTATTGGCATTTATACTTCTATCTAAGTGAGTCTCTTATAAACAGCACATAGACTATCAAATTCATTCCTCTTGTACTTGCCTTTTAAGTAGAGAAGTAGCCAACTGCAGATAAATTTGCTGTTTCTTTTGATTTTCTTTGCTTTGTTTGTTTCATGTTTCCTTTTGTTTCTTCTTTCCCCTTTCCTTTATAATGTGGTACTTAATTGGTCTTTTAGTCATACATCACTCTGCTTGCTTTCTCATTTCATTTTGTATATTTTTTGCAATTTTTATTATATATTTAAACAATCTCTTCTCATTTTATACACCATTTCTGGTTCCCTCTCCCTCCCCTCATCCCACTCCTCCAACTTCCATGAATCCCACCCTCCATCCACTCCTCAGAGAAGATGATGCTTCCCATGGGAGCTGGCAAGTCACTTTGAAGCAGGACCAAAGCCCTCCCTCTATATCTAGGCCGAGCAAGGAATTCCTCCATAGGGAAAGAGTTCCAGAAGGCCAGCTCAAGCACTCAGGATAAGTACTGGAGCCACTTCCAGTGGCCCCAGAAACTGACCAAGCCACACAACTGTAGCCCACATTCAGAAGACTAGTTTGGGCCTATGTAGGTTCCCCCATTGTCGGTACAGAGTCACTGAGCTTCCACTAGCTCAGGTCTACTGTCTCTAGGGGTATCCCCATCTTGTTCTTGACCTCTTTGCTCATATTATTGCTCCTCCCTCTATTCAACTGGACTCTGGGAGCTCAGCCCATTGCTAGCTGTGGATCTCTGTATCTGCTTCCACGATTTGCTAGAAGAAGATTCTATAATGACAATTAAGGAAGGCCAGTTGAGGCTCTCTCTCCACTATTGCTTATGTCTGAGGTCATTCTTGTGAACTTCTTGGAATTTTTCTGGTGTCACGTTTCTTGTTAGCCCCATAATGGCCCCCTCAATCAAGGTATCTCTTTCCATGCTCTCCCACATCTCTGCAATCCAGTTCCCGCATGTTCTCCTCCTCTTTTCCTTCTCTCCTCTCCCTCTCCTTTAGGCCTCCATTCTCCCTCCCCTTTCCCCAATTTAATCAGGAGATCTTATCTATTTATCTTTTCTACAGGGATCCATGTATGTCTCTCTCAGTGTTCTCCTTGTTACCTAGCATGGATTATAGGATGATTATTCTTTGCTTTACATCTAATATCAAATTATGAATGAGTACATACTGTGTTTATCTTTCTGGGTCTGGTTTAGCTCACTCAGGATAGTTTTTTTCTAGTTCCATTCTGCAAATTTCGAGATGCCATTGTTTTTTTTACCTCAGACTAGTACTCTATTGTGTAAATATAACGCATTTTCTTTATACATTCTTTGGTTGAGGGGGCATCTAGTTTGTTTCCAGGTTCTGACTATTAAAAACAATGTAGCTATGATTACAGTTGAGCAAATGTCCTTGTGGTATGGCTCTGCATCCTTTGAGTATATGCCCAAGAGTGACATTGCTGGTTTTTGAGGTAGATTGATTTGCAAATATTGTGAAAAACTGCCATACTGATTTCCAAAGCAGCTGTACAAGTTTACATTTCCACCAGCGATGGAGGAGTGTTCCCCTTACCCCACATCCTCTCCAGAATAATCTATCATCAGTGTTTTGATCTTAGCCATTCTGACAGGTGTAAGATGGAAGATGGTATCTCAAAGTCATTTTGATTTGCATTTCCCTAATATCTAAGGATGTTGAGCAGTCCCTTAAGAAGGGATTTTCATGTCTGGTCAAGTCTACTGCTTCTTGTACCTTCGTAGTCAAATCCTTCTTTAAGTTGGGAAACTTTTCTTCTATGTTTTTAAAATTTATTTTCTATGCCTTTGAGCTGTAGTTCTTCTTCTTCTTCTATGCCTTTTATTCTTAAGTTTGGTTTTCTTCATGGTTTACCAGATTTCCTGGATGTTTTATATTAAGAATTTGTTGGATTTATCATTTTCTTTGACCAATGATTCTATTTCCTCTATTGTATCTTCAACTCTTGAGATTAGCCTTCCATCTCTTACATTCTGTTGTTTATGCTTGCAATTGTAGTTTCTGATTATTTTCCCATTTTTCTTTCATTTCCAGAATTCCCTTGGATTGCATTTTGTATATTGCCTCTATTTCAATGCTCAAGTCTTACACTATTTGTACTGTTTGCTTTTTTTCTTGGTTTTCTTGGCTTTCTTCAAAAGATTTATTGATTTCTTCCAATTTTTATTTGCCTTTTCCTTCTTTTCTTTAAGGGAATATTTTATTTCTTCTTGAAGAATATCACCTTCATAAAGATACATTTAAGGTCCTTTACTTCTGCTTCTTCTGGGTTGGGGTGTTCAGGTCTTCCTATTGTAGGATCACTAGGTTCTGGTGTTGCTGTATTGTTCTAGGTTTTTGAATACATTCTTATATTGGCTACTACCCATCTCTTTTAATTGGTGCAGGTAGTGTCTGCCTCTTGACCCAATTTTTGCAGTTGGTATTTGTGTCTCAGGAATCTTCTCTTTGAGAGACTGTTGGCAGTTGCTATCTGTCTCAGGGAGCTGCTCTTTGTCTGTTCTGTACAGTTGCTCTCTGTGTCTCAGAGAGCCGCCGAGGTTTTCAGGGTTGGGTGGGTTTGGGGGCAGAGTTGGACTTGTAGGTTGTGGGGTTCAATGAGCAGGTATTGGAGCAGCCTGCCTGCAGGAGACTCCTCTGCTGGCAGGCTAATGTACCTGAGGCAAGTGGGGGAGGGTTCCAGTGTTTTGCCCCACCCCCACCCCTCCCATGCTGCCCTGGCTTAGGATCTAGAGACTAGGTTGTCCAGCTGAAGGGCTGCTCACTCACCTCTTGGTATGCTCTGTGTCGTGCCAGTCTGAGACCCAGAGAGTCACTGAGGTTGTAGCCAATGGGTGGTTTTGATGGCAGAATGGTACTTGCCTGCAGGAATGTTGTTGCTAATTGGTTATTGCAGCTGAGCCTGGTGAGGGAGGGGCCAGGTTTTTGCCCTTAGGTTTAGGGTCTAGAGGCTGGGTTGTCTAGTTTAGGGGCTGGTTGGTCAGCTCTTCAGTCCCAGTCAGAGTCCCAGAGATACACTGAGGTCAAGGGGCATGGGTAGGTTTCCATTCTATGTAAATTTTATATTTATACTTTTGAGAATTCCTGCAGAAATCCTTAAAGGTCAAACAGGCTAAAAGCTTGGACGCATCTGTCCTATTTGCTCTTTGTCCTTGAACGGTTTTTACGCATGATAAACCTCTCCAATGAAGCAATAATCCAAATCAGACTAAATCAAACCAAATTAGAAAAAGCCCAGGTTAAATGGATGCCTGTGCTCCTGGGAAAATAGACCAGATAGGAGAACCAGGAAGACCACATGTTCATCTTCTGGGGGCAGTTTAAAGAGCCTGTGTGAGTGGTCTGGACCCTCTCTGGGCAGGGAACACAATTTGACTGGCTTTCTAGGAGGTGAAGTCTGGACTGTGGCAACTCCCAGGGGAGGGGGCTTGGGGTGCAAAGTTCCACCCAAATATTTTTGAATGGATGCCAGGGGCTGGGTTGAAGCTTCCTACCAAACAGTCCTGATACCTGAAGTTTCATGTGTATTAAGGGTGAAGCAATGCTCCTTCCACATACCACAAAGCTGTCCTAATATGCTTCTTGATTTAGCATTTTTTTTTTTTGACTACTGTAAATTCAGTGCCATCCTCCAGCATTACTGACAGGCTAATTCTGACTGCTTTGTTATTTTGTCTTACGTTTTCAAGGAGACATTGACCCCTGAATCCTATCTTTACCATTTTCAGGCATGTCCTCTCTGGTGCTTATTCCCCCTGCTGCTGGAAATGACTTATGTGTCTGGGATAATTTAAATTGTTCTAGTAATAGAGAAATGAGATTTTTGAAAATCTCTATTCATGAACACTAAAATTACTATTCATAGTTTAGATGTTTCCTAGTAGATTTACTGTATAGTACAGCTCTTACCTGTTTTTTACATCAAGTCAATTGTATGACTGTCACTAACGTAATAGAATAGAAACAATTATTAGTGTAATATTTGTAATTGGCAACTTCTGTTTTCATGTAATAGATTGTGTCAATATTGTTTATCTAATTCCTCATTCATGATATCTAACAAATCACTCCTACTTCAGTAGAACAAAAGAGAGAGCCATTACTTTATTAATAATCAGTGATTTGTCTAGCTCATTGTCTTCATTTGTGCTAAACTGACTAACATGTACAGATTTCAGCTGGCTCTTGACCAGTTCAGGGTAATCTTGTTAACCTACAAAATTTGGCTCCAACTTTTACGGTTGCGAATATATTCTCATGATAATATCTAAAGAGAAATAGTGAAGCAAAACTTGCAAACATATTAAATTTATGTTTGTGTAATGTTGCTGATCTGCTTGCCTCTTCCTGGCCAAGTAAATCTCAAGGTCAAATGTAGATTCAGGAACTGAGAACAGAGGTCTGAAAAACCATAAACATTCTGAAGATAAGTGGTGGAAAATAAGACTCAGGTTTAGATGGTGCAATTTAGCTAAATGGCGAGCATTTCCTAATATGTAAGAGGCACTGAGTTCAATCCTGGAGATAGCACAAAACAAGATAAGTCAGCCTGGGTCAGTAAATGATACAGATGTACTTAGGAGAATAGTCAAGATTAGTATATGGTAATTAAAACATTATTTACTACAATCAGTATTTACATGACTTTTCTCTTTTTTATTTTGTTTGTTTGTGTGATTGTTTGTTTTGAGATAGGGTTTCAATGGCCAAAAGAAGGCTTTGAACTCTTTGTATAGTCCTAGATAATCTCACACTCCTGATCCTCCCTTCTACACATAACTGCTTAGATAACAAGTATGCACCAACTTTGCTGAGCTGTGAAACTAGTTTCTGTTTCAGAAAAACACAAGAGCCTAAGAAAGACAATGACACCATCCTAGGAGAGTGTCTAGAGCATTTAATAGCACTGGCAGAGCAAAGGTAGGATGAAAAAAATAAGTAAAATTCTTATAACAGTTATCTATAATAGATTCTTTGCAGATAATTCAAATCAATTACATTCTGGTCAATCAGAAAGCTTTTATTTTTCTGGCTTATTTTAGTATGTCTTTTAGGGTTACAAAGTTAAACTACCAGAGTTCCAAGAATATGCATTAAATACAGAATTCATCTCATACTCTTTGGTGTCTTCACCTTTCTTGAGGATATTTATGGGTTCCAGGAACAGTTTACGGTCATAGTCGAGAGGTCACCTGAATTGGGAAATGTGGTCACTCACTCACTCTGACATAGCTATGGTTATTCGTCACTTGTATCAGGACGATACTTCAGAATGCGCTTCTTACTAAGGTCTTCAGGAATGCTTCCACCCCCACAACCCCCCATACACCCTGCAAACCTTGCCCTGCTGATTTCTTGCTTTGTTCATTATATATTATAATATATTGTATCTATCTATACATATATGCTCATTTTCTTTTGTTTGACTTAGCTTATATTTATTTGATCTATATCCACATTTTTCTCTTTCCATACAAAGCAAGTGACAATGTGAATGACTAGAGGAAACATTCGTACCTTTGACCCTGTCTGTCTATAGTTTATCTTGATCAAAATCATATACAATTGTTTATGCATTTCAGAATATGTAATGTTTAATCATGCACTCAGGCAGAGTAGAGGAGTTGTTATAGAAGTCATTATTGTACTTGGGGCCATTAAGATGGATCAGGTGCCAAAATGGAAATTTGATCCCCATGACTCATGTGACAAAAACAGGAAACAGTTTTCACAAATTGTCCTTAGCTTTCATAATGTACCAATGTGTGGCATGTCCTCTGCCTCCTGCACATGCTCCCATGCCCGCAAACCCACATGCATACAAAATAAATAAGTAAATAAAACTATAATTTAATGGAAAGCAAAGAGACCATGACACACAGAAGTCTACAAGAGAAGTGCTTATGTCCTCACCCCTTTCCAACCCTGTCACTAGAGTGTAAGTTCTTCAGGGTAATAGATTTCATGAGTTTTGAAACACTGGATAAATGAATTTTCTCAGGTGCAAAACTATCGGGTGTATTTATAGTGAATTTATTCAATTTTATATAATTATCCTGAGAGTACCTTGACCAGGGAAGCCACTCAAATTCACAGTATCTCCACTCAAATTATTGCCAATTGAAAAATTAAGAGCAGTTATGCTTGCATTAGAGATGTTATCACATTTCATGGTGATTTGGTAAAGTAAGCCTGGTAAATTCTCATGGGGCCAGAGAATGCATTTTGACAGTTTTCCAATTAGCATACCTAAACCAATTCTCCAAAACAAGTCTGCAGATCTTCCAAAAGCCCATGTTCTCCCCAGGCAAAGCGGACTGACTATAAATCACAATGACATAGTGCACTCACCCATAAGACCTAATGAAAGAACGGTTTCTGAAAGCACGTTCCAATTCAGTCTTATCATATACAGCACCTTGGGGCACATTGAAAATTCTAGGACCATTCCAATCTTTTATCGGTTATAAGTGAATGATTCTTCAAAGTGCAAAATTCTGTTCTCAAAAGAGTAAAGTAAAACCTTCACATTTGGGGGCTATTTTAAGATTAATAGTCAGCTTCATGGATGATGCAGATATAGTTCAGGATCATTACATTTATAGTCATATCCAGAACTTTCACTCTGCAAGACGAAAAGCAGATTCACATTAAATTCTTGCAGCATGAATTCATCCGACTTGGTCACAAACAGAATGCAGAAGCTTTTCCATTTGTCCTTTTTTTATTTAATTTTTTTCATTTTACATTCAAATCCCAGTTCCACCTCCCTTTCCTTCTCTAACCCGCACTCCCCCCTCCACATATCCCATCTACTCCTCAAATGGGTAAAGCCTCTCTTAGGAAGTCAACAAACTCTGTCATATCAAGTTGAGGCAGGATTAAGCCCCTCCCCCTGTATCAAGACTGAACAAAGTATCTCTCCAAGGAGAATGGACTTCAAAAAGACAGTTCATTCACCTGGGATAAGTCCTAGTGCATTTGTTCTTTAGGGAAACTTGCTTAATTCAATAACATGACCAATAAAGTTTTTATTACAGTTACACTTGTCAAAAATATATTTTTGAGGATTTAAGGAGCAGAGAAATAATTAGATCTGTACATTTTTGAAGAAAATAACAGCATTAATTTATAAGTTAGTGATAGATAGATATAGATAGATGTTAGTGCTCCTGTTTTCTTCAATAATATGTTAGTGATGTGTGTGTGTGTGTGTGTGTGTGTGTGTGTGTGTGTGTGTTAGTGATAGGCAAGATCTCAGAGAAAATATAGAGAAACACCCACATTTTATAGGAGAAGGAGAAATATAAAGTGAGTTGTCTAAAGTTGGATTGCTACCAGTGGGTAGACTTCACTGAGAAATCTACTCAGTTGATGATGGGACAGCTTCACTTGCCTGCCTTCACATGGCATTTCAACCCAAAGAAAATTCCAACTATTTCCACTTTTCTGCAGAGAAGTGGATGAGATTCCAGAATCTGACCAGAAGAGAAAGGCACCCTTATTCACACATGGCAGCCAGAAGAAATGAAGATTAGAAGTGAGAAGTGATCTGCCCGCATCCTGCTGCAGGTGAGGGCTTGAGCTTCTCCAGGGCTCTCTTTCCTGACTCCCAGCAAGCCTGCTAGTTTCTTCATGAAAGCTTATATCAACACAACAATTTTCATTCCACAGACAATCAGATGGTGCGTGTGTGGTGTAACTAAATGGCCACAGGGTACAATTAATTGCAGGATGCACTCATTTAGATGTTGTGGAAATTAAGAGATAATTATGTGTCACTAAAATTATCTGAACACATCATCAATTACTTTCAACTCCATCACAGTTGGTGGTAACACTGCCCTACAGAGAAACACAATGTGAAAAAAAATCTTTTATTTTTTTCAAAGCAACTGTTCATTTCTGCACAACAGGATGGCATATCTTACTTAGATGGATGGGTAGCCGTCCTTACTTGTGCACTTATATTCTTACTTGGGGTATGGAAATTCCGGACCATCATCTAATGTGATCATTTGACTTCTTCATTCCCCACAGCTTCTAGGTCTAGATGATGTCTTCAATTTCCAGAAACCAACTTTGGACAACATTTTGTTGAGGAACAGCAACTGTCAAACTTTTCAAAACAAGTATTAAGCCAGATGTAAAGGAATATAAATGTAAATCTTTTCACCTCAACATAATAAAATCTGGTCCACCAACTACCTAGAACATTGCCAGTAGTATATCATCTGCCATTTCTCTGACTTGCACTTTTTTCCACGTCCTTTTAGATGTCTCCTTGTAGATTTAAAATAGCCCATAGAGAGTATGATAAAATGGAAGGAAGATTTTTGAAGATCAAAAATTTTAAGAATCAACTAAATCATAAAATAAACCAGGTAACAGGCATCTTAAGATACCATTATTATTTTTTCCATCAGTTCAATTTCTATGTGAAACATAAGAACTTACATAAATGACCCATTCTAGACATTAAGGAATTATATTCTAAAGTTGAATCAGTGTTATCAATTTTTGTAGGTAGGATTTGGGTGGGAAGGCTGAATGGAGTGTGTGTGTGTGTGTGTGTATGTGTGCACATTCACATAATCTGTTTTATGGAGGGATAGATATTGATCAATCTGACTTGAATCAAGGGACCACGTTGGTTGTGTTTCTAATTATACATAATTTTGAAAATTAACATCAGATCAGATGGAAAGATTAGGCTAGTTTCTGGAACAAATGTTTACTCTGTAATTTTTTTTTTAGAAAGGAAGAATATACTTACTTGCATATCACAAACAGAGACTTATGACATTCAGGTGCAAGTTCTGCTCCCTCCACCTGGGTTTTAGAAAGTTATGTCTCTCTCTTCCCTGTGTTTCTTGTCTTCTTATCACAACAGATTAGTTGTACAGCCAGAGTCATTCATGGATTATTTGTTAAGAAAATGGGCAGTTCTCAAGATTTGACTTAACACTGTCTGTTATTATGTGTTCTATAATGGATACAAAACAGAAAGACAAAAAAAATGGGGCAAGACAGAAGAAAATTTTCAAGAGAAGCCTGTATTGAAAAGACTACAGGAGAAATTTAGGTTGCTTTCTGGAAAGATCAAAGAAAAAACATGGTCATCCAAATCACTGATACACAAAGATACAATTGGGAAAATAATTGCCTGTTACTCTTGAGCTTTTGATATATTTCAATCTCTTAATTTCTAGGAACAAAAATAACTATGTGGTTCCCACATCCTCACGACCTGGTCAGATTGCATGCTTCTGTCAGGTGAGAATCAAACACTATAAATGTGATATCCAGGGGAATTTTCTCATTCTTCTCCCTAGTACACGGGGAGAAAAAACAGGGCTCACAGAGTGCATACGTGGACATAGTGGGCTGATCAGGTCTGACTCAATTATCTGTAGAGAGACACTGTTTTTGCCTTTTGAGTAAGTTTGATGGCACAACAATGGTGAAGTCTGTCTTTTCTCAAACATCACATTTCTAAATAATTTCCTTTATTCTCTTCAAAATATGTTTCATGGACAATAAAAGCAAAACAACATCTGTAAGACCAAGTAGTATCTAAAGTATAAGGGAAACACTCCTTCATCATTATAAAATTCTACAACCAGAATTAGTGTTGTCAATGAAATAATAAAGTTCTTAATATTGCTATGTTCTCTATTATTTCCACAGTAGCAGTTTAAAAATGTCTCTCTGAAAACTGTCAAGGTAAAAAAGAGTAATGTTTTACTTCCTCAGGAGGGGTATTAATGGTCCAAGACTGAATTAAACTGTAATTGTTCTTATTTCTTGAAGCTTTTCCACAGGATTCTGTTTGTTGCTTGTGTTATTTTTGTTTGTTTGTTTGTTGTTTTGTTTTGTTTTATGCATTGCAATTTCATTAGAGAGACAGGATTTGGAGAGCTTCAATGAATCTTAGATACTATTTAACTAACATCACAAGGAGTTAGTAAATGAATAACAATGCTCTATGAACACTTCTCACCCTCCTGTTGCCACTGTCTTTCCTCTCTTCTTATTTATCAATTTGATGCATTTCCCTTGAATCCCAGCCTCTTGACATCTCCTTTCCTCCAGATTAGGTTTGAATTGCCATGTAGTTTCCAGTGTTTGAAAACTATTCCTGGTGTCACTGAAATGTGTGCCTTCACAACCCAAAGCAGCTGCCAAAAAAATTACAATTTGGTGAGGAATGTGATTAATAGATTCTTATTTATCACAAGTGTTCTTTATCTAATACCGACCCTTTTTCATTTGAGTGACAACACACACATTGAAGTCCTTATGTCCAAGCTGATCTAAGGAATAAATGTGAGGCTTAAAATATTCACTATTTTTCCATCATTATCAGCAAATTATTTTAATCTTTTCTGCTTTTATAATCCACTGTTTTAAAAATCACATCAAACATAGTGATCAAAAATTACAACTAAGGAATTGCTAGCATTTTTCTGTTTTAATAAGGCTTAGATATAGTTAAAGTCATTTGATCATTAGGGAGTTTAAAACATGATCTATCAAAATAAAGTTGTTCTACCAAAATTTACAGAGAATGTAATTAATACTTTCAAGAATATGATTAAATCTATTCTCACTAGTTATTTAATGTATATGTGCCATATCTTTGCACAAATTTTGAACATTTTGTCATATTATTTAAATTCATTTCAAAGAAATTGGAATTACATCTCTTTTCTTCATCCCTTTCCTCCCTTCAACCCCTCACAAATACCCTCTTCCAAATCCAACAAGCCCTTCCCATTCTCAAACTTATAATTTCGTTTTTATAACTATAATAAAACATGTATTCATATATACATACATATATGTATGCAAAATAATTTAAGTAAACCTTGTCTGTATTTTTGTTTGTTTTGTTTTCTTTTCTCACAGAAGAAAGGACAGAAAGACTATGAAAGCCATAATTCCTGTAGTTCTGTGATAAAACAGTCTCTCCTAAAAAATGACTGTATTATATAAAGTGTAGTAATAAGAACATATTTTTTTAAAAAAATATGTTTTGTGCTTTCAGTTTCCTTTTGAAATATTATCATTTGGTATGTTTTGATCATATTCTTTCTCCTTTCCCAGCTCTTCCCAGAGTCCCATTAACCCAAGTTCATGGTCTTTTGCTTTCTTAAAAACAAATAAACAAATATACACAAACACAAACCAAAGCAGAAGCGATCTGTTTCATGTCCAGCAATTGTTGCTGAGCCCTTTGTCCCAAAGTGTCTTTGATACAGCCAGGGTCACTCCATTGAAGAAAACGGGTTTCCTCCTTCCTGGCAGTTAACAATGGCAGATAGCTCTTTGGTTAGGGTAGAGACTTTGTTCCCACTTTCCTTACTTTTTGCTGTGATTTTGTTTGTTTTTGACTAGTTATATAAAGCAATGTGAATACTGTAATAAAGTTGAATTTCCATCAAGTGGGAAATGCACACAATGCCTACCCTTCCCCTGTCCACTTTATTTCTTGTGGACTGAGATTCATCTGGTATGACTCTGAATTCTCCTCAACTAAAAACCATGCACTACACATGTAAAGATTAGTAGTAAAAGATCAGTATTAGAATTGAGAGGAAGAAATTTTTCGGGAGCAAATACACAGCTTTGAAGAAAAATGCATATTCTCCAACTGCTTTGACAGCTCCTTAACTTCTTTTTATATTGATTGTTTTAACTATGCATTTTAACTTCTTGCTTGAACAGAGAACCAGAAGAATGTTTTGCTTTGGGGCTCACTGAAGCAGAATACATCAGACATCAAAACAGAAGTTTTTCATCATTTTAATCATGTTCTATTTAGTATTATAGACTTAGAATTTGTAAGGATTTATCAATTGAATGAAAGGAAATGAGGAGGTAAGTTTTCATTTGATGAAAATAGCCACACGTCATGTGCCTTATTAGATGGTTCATTGTGAGTTAATTTGTATTCAATTTTTAAGTGAAGGTAATTTGGAAAGATAGTCTTCCATACTCAAGAGCAGTTGCTTCCATGACATGAATGATTACTCACATCCACAGACAGTTTCCCATTATCCATTTTCCTCATTTCTGTTCAAACCAGACCTGCACTCTATTCGAGTCTAATTTTACACTGTCTAATTTCAATAGGCCCCAGAACTTGAAATTAGGTAATTTTGTCTACCAAATTGATTGCTTTATGCCTTTCCAATTTCTCAGTATATGTGTTGGTACCTTCAGAGCCACATTTGATCCTCTCCTTCTTTGCTATTGTCATATTTTTATTCAACAACTCACTAACTATACCTACTTTATATTATTTGAGTGTAGCATTATGATGTGCATGTGTGTGTGTGTGTGTGTTTATGCACATGCACGTGCGTGTGAGTGTGTTCAAATGTATGAAGGTGAATGTTTTGGGACATGCAAGTGTGTGCATGTGCATCTGGGGCCCAATCTTTTTTTTTTTTTTTAGTTATAATATTTGTATCTATTTTATCTTTTTTTTATTAAAGATTTCCATCTCTTCTTTCCTTCCCTCCCCTCCCTTCCACCCATAACCCCACTCCCTCCTTCTCTAGGCCAAAGAGCCATCAGGGTTCCCTTCACTATGTTAAGTCCAAGGTCCTCCCAGCTCCCCCTAAGTCCAGGAAGGTGAGCAACCAAACTGACACGGCACACAGTGAGCCCGTCCATGCTGTAGAGTTCATGTTCATTGCCGTTGTCCTTGGTTTCTCAGTCCTCCTCCGACGTCAGCCACATTCAGAGAGTCCGGTTTGGTCGTCTGTTCCATCAGTCCCATTCCAACTGGACTTGGTGGTCTCCCGTTAGATCTGTCCCACCGTCTCAATGGGTAAACGCACTCTTCACGGTCCTGACTTCCTTGCTCATAATCTCCCTCCTTTTGCTCCTCATCGGGACCTTGGGATCTCAGTCCGGTGCTCCTATGTGGGGCTCTGTCATTTTCTCCATCCAGTGCCAGGTGAAGGTTCTATGGTGATATGCAAAATATTCATGAGTATGGCAATAGGATCTGTACATTTCTGGCACCCTCTCCTCAGCTGCCCAAGGACCTAGCTGGGGGTATATTCCTGGACACCTGGGAACCCCTCTAGAGTCAAGTCTCTGCCAACCCTAGAATGGCTCCCTTAACTAAGATATATAATGCCTTGTTCCCATATCCACTTTTCCTATATCCCAACCATCCTATTCCCCCGAGCTCTTCCCATCCTCCACTTCACACTTTTCTCTCCACATTCCCCCCTCCCCCCATCCCACCCCACCCCCATGTTCCCATTTTTTGTCCGGCAATCTTGTCTACTTCCAGTATCCAGGAGGATAACTATATGTTTTTCTTTGGGTTCACCTTCATATATAGCTTCTCTAGGATTTTTTACGAATTATAGGCTCGATGTCCTTTATTTATGGCTAGAAACCAATTATGAGTGAGTACATCCCATGTTCATCTTTTTGGGCCTGGGTTACCTCACTCAGGATGGTGTTTTCTATTTCCATCCATTTGCATGCAAAATTCAAGATGCCATTGTTTTTTACTGCCGAGTAGTACTCTAATATGTATATATTCCACACTTTCTTCATCCATTCTTCCACTGAAGGGCATCTAGGTTGTTTCCAGGTTCTGGCTATTACAAATAATGCTGCTATAAACATAGTTGAGCAAATGCTTTTGTAATGTGATTGGGCATCTCTTGGGTAAATTCCCAAGAGTGGGCTTGCTCGGTCCTGGGGTAGGTTGATCACAAATTTCCTGAGAAACCTCCACACTGCTTTCCAAAGTGGTTGCACAAGTTTGCATTCCCACCAGAAATAGATGAGTGTACCCCTTACTCCACATTCTCTCCAGCAAAGGCTATCATTGATGTTTTTGATTTTAGCCAATCTGACAGGTGTAAGATGGTATCTCAACGTTGTTTTGATTTGCATTTCCCTGATTGCTAAGGAGGTTGAGCATACCCTTAAGTGTCTTTTGGCCATTCGAACTTCTTCTGTTGAGAATTCTCTGTTCAGTTCAGTGCCCCATTTTTTAAATGGGTTCATTAGCATTTTAAAGTCTAGTCTCTTGAGTTCCTTATATATTTTGGAGATCAGACCTTTGTCTGTTGCGGGGTTGGTGAAGATCTTTTCCCAGTCAGTAGGCTGCCTTTTTGTCTTACAGTGACAGTGTCCTTTGCTTTACAGAAGCTGCTCAGCTTCAGGAGGTCCCATTTATTCAATGATGCCCTTAATGTCTGTGCTGCTGGGGCTATACGTAGGAAGCGGTCTTAGGTTGTAGAGTACTTCCCACTTTCTCCTCTAACAGGTTCAGTGTGTTCAGATTGATATTGAGGTCTTTAATCTATTTGGACTTGAGTTTTGTGCATGGTGATAGACACGGATCTACTTTCATTCTTCTACAGGTTAACATCCAGTTATGCCAGCACCATTTGTTGAAGATGCTTTCTTTCTTCCATTGTGTGCTTTTAGCTCCTTTATCAAAAATCAGGTGTTCATAGGTTTGTGGGTTAAGATCTGGGTCTTCTATTCGATTCCATTGGTCGACTTCTCTATTTTTATGCTGGGGCCCAAACTTGATGTAAGGTGTCTTCTTGCATCACAGTTCAACTTGTACATTGGGGCCAGATTCTCTCCTTAAGCTCCCTATAGGTAGTATAGGTAATTATCTTGTCCTGGGGATCCCCTGGCTCACATACTGCTAATGTGGGCAGGCCACCATACCCCGATAGCACTCATATAGATCCTGCAGATCAGAACCCTAGTTCTCATGCTTGGGCCATAAATATTCTTCCTGCTAAAGTCACCTCCTCAGGCTTTTACATAATAATTCTATTTTCAGCTTTTGTTTTATTTATTGTACAAATGTTATATTTATTCTACTCCATTACACCCAATTTTCTCTAGCGGTATATTCTCACAATCAGTTTGCCTTCTCTTAAAATATAGGATGGATATCACGACCTTCTTCCTCAAGATTTTCCAGTGTCAACTCATTGACTACGAAATACAGTTGTAAGTACTCTAAAGGTCCTCAATATCCTGTAATAGCTACAATAGCCTGTAATAAAACCTCTGGATTCAGACATAAAAAACAAGCAAGCAAAATAGAAACTTTTCCTGCAGTCTTCAAAATAATCTTGAATGCATTTTGTTTTTAATCTAACTTTATCTGAAATCAAATTACATCACTTTCTCTCTTCCTTTTTCTTCCTTCCAGCCCTCCTAATTACCTTTCTTCCAACCTCACCTGTGCCCCAGTCAAGAAAATAACCTCTTTTTCATTGGTTATTATTGTTACATAAATATATGTGTCTGTATATGTGTGAAAAATCTGCATAAATACAACTATCTGAGTCTGGTTTTGTTGATGGTGTGTATATGGTTTCAGGGCTCACCACTCAGCACTGGAAATCCAATAAGGATTGGGAGAGGCTAATTCTCCAGAACTCATTATCTGCCTCTCGTTCTTTATCTAGGATTTGGAACTGAAAAATTTTCCCTTTAATGTTAACATGCCTGTTGATATTGTCATTGCTTTTTTTCCAGTTTGTGCAACCAAGACTAGGAAAAATTGCTTTATAGTGACTTCCTAGTGTTCTGGCTCTTGTAGTTTTCCCATGCACTCTGCCAAAATGTTCCCTGAGCCATGGACGCAGGTGTTATGATGCAGATGTATCTACTGAGGCTAGGCTCCAATGATAACTTGATTTCTGCAGTATGTCCTGTTCTGTTCTTCCGAGGCTTTCTGTGTTTGATATAAAGAGAGGTTTCTTTGATGATGAGTGGTAGCTACACTTGTACCTGAGCTAGGCCCATCAGATGAGAAAGAAAATGTGATATTTGTCTTTCTGAGTGTGAGTTACCTTACTTAATATAGTCTTGTCTAGGTCTACTCACTTTTCATGATTTTATTTTTCTCTGTAGCTGCATATTATTTCATTGTGCATACACACTGCATTTTCATTACCCATTTATCTGTTGAAGGACATAGCCTTGCAATTTTTACAAACTCAGTGCATTTGGTCACTTACATCTGCACTGATCCTCTCTTCATCATCTTCATCACCTCTTACACAGTTTCTCCAAACTAACAGAGTTGGTTGTGTATAAAATATAACATGATTGATTTGTATTGTGATACAGATATATATGTTTATATGCATATTTGTAAAGTGTTCTTTGAATTTACTTTGATGTGTTATTTCTTCTTCCACACTGATAAGTGAACTGCATCTTCAGAGTACTAATTTTCTAACTGGAAGGCTTTGCATCCTTTCTATGTCCAATTTACCTTCCCCAACTGAACATGGCTCAGACATGAGGACTGGTGTGCTGAAAACTGTGCAAGATTCCATTAGAACAAATGACCTAATTCTCCCCACAAAATATCATATAGGATGAATCCATACATATTGATTAGAAACGTATACAGGGAAAGAGCCACAATCTTAGAGCACAGAGCCACAGTTCTTAAAAAAATATGTATGTATGTATGTATGTATGTATGTATTTGCATGTATGTTTGCTTGCATGAGTTTAGTGCTCCAAATGTGAAAGAGCCCTTGGAAGCCAGAAGAGGGCATTAGATTTCCTAGAATTGGATCTGCAGGTTATTGTAAGTGGTTATGTGGATGATGAGAACCAAACCCGGCTTCTGTGCAGGAGCAATAAGCGCTCTTAACTGCTGAGCCATTTATCCAGCCCCTGAATTATAACCAGCCCCCTGAAACACATCCAAAGAATTCACAACCATCATTATTAATAAAGTTTTAAACATATGGACACAGTGTTTCTATGAGTGAACCAGCAGCCCAAAGAGTGGGCTACAAGAGAAGTTTTTCTGCATACTTCTTTTTTATTAGAATATGCTGTATTTCAGTTCCTGATATAGCTAGTAAATAGAAATATCCTCGAGTTCCAATAATAAACTTGCTCAGGTAGAGGAACTGGTGGCAGTCAGAATCTGGAGGCTTTTAAAACGCTGAATGAAGCAAATAAGAAGAACTAAAACGATTTAAGTTCTGAACAATGCAAATGAGATATGTTAGCCTGAGGCCTGGCGTACACAAAAGTATAGGCTTCATTTAAGGGTCAATTGTGGAGGTTTCGAATAATTATATTAGCTGCAGATCAAACCATTACAAAAAAATCAAGAAAACCAAATAACTCTAAATGAGGCCCCATGCTGGAAAGGGTTTCAATGTAACACTGCAGGAAATGGAACCACTAAAGAAACAAACAAGCCAAAAACATATACAATTCAATTCTGTTTCAGAATCTTCAAAAGTAAAATTATAACAACTAGAAGTTCTTAACTCACATCACAGATTTAATGGTGTCTAACATAGAAGGCACTGTCTAAAAAGGATAGATTTAAAAGTTTGGAATGATGTCTGATGTTTACAAGGTCAGCAGAAACATTTGACAAGAGTATTCTAGGCCACTGAATACTCTCTGGTACCAGATTTGTGGTGGATGTTAGCCTATACCTAAATGTTCCTTCACCTATATGATTTCTGTACTACACCGCAGCTAATTCTACTCAGCTAGTGCTTGGCAGAAGATATCTATGTGGATAGAGATAATATATTCATTTTTGGTAGTGGGTCCATATATACTATAATCCCCATTGCTATCTGACTGTTGTTACCAACTGCATGTGATCATTATTAATAACAATTTACAAAGTGGTAACACTGATAAACATTAAAAATGCAAATATGGAATCTTATCAAGGTTATCTTACTAAAATTATTCATTTTTTATAATCTGAAATAATTATTATTTTTATAGCAAGTGAATAAAACTTTACTTTTCAACATTAATATGAATCAAATCTATACCTCTATTAAAATCTTATCTTATGTAAGGAAAAGTATCAATTTCATATATACTAGATTCTTAGAAGGAGCCATTGGGAGGCATATAATAGTCCTGCGAACAAAAAGGAATAAGTATTTTTTATTGTAATTACCATTTCTAGTATCTCTTTATCTCTATATAAATCTGACAAGTCTGTGTTGTCTCTGATTTTGTGGATTTTAATTTAGTCCTAGCCTTTGATGATAGTATGTATGGATCAAGTCCTCTGTTCCTGCTATGGAAGCCCTACAGATTTGGGAACTCTTGGATCTCAAAACAGAAAGGAACCATAAATTGTACTGTGAGCAGTGAAGTATCAAAAGTAAGTGTGACTCCAACATCAATTCAAAATAATACTCTCCTTTTGAATTCCATTAGAAAGAGAGAATTGTTGCCCCATGCTGGGAATGCAGGTGTTGAAGCAGATATTTGGATGCCACATTCATGTAAATGAAGACTTTTAAAAAATGGTAGTTGCCAAAAAGATCATACAAATAGGATTTTGTAGAAGAGGCTGGTTTGGGAAACCTTCAGAGCGGTTGTTTGATTTAAATGGTAGCCAGAAAAAAAAATTACTATTTGATAAACAATGGACAACTTAGATGTGTAAAAGAAAACAAGAGCTTCACAAGGTATTATTTATTAAAATAAAATTATTTTATTTTGCCTATGAATACATGAATGACTGAAAACTATGCATATAGTCCAATTTAACCACAGGAAATAGCAGTAAGATGGTACCTCCTCTACAATTGTTTTTATTAATATGGCCATCTGTAGATTATTGTAAAGCCAGTAAGATTTTTATGGATGCAGTGATCCCAGTGGAATCTAAACATTAAGATAAAAGGATAATATTTACTTATTGCTTTCATGGTTTATCTAAGTGAGACAATGTGGGAGAATACAGAGGAGAAATGTAGTCAACAAAAGGAACACTTGTTACAAAAGTAACAATATCAGATAATACAGTTTTCCTATTCATTATCTAGGTTCATTTCCTCCCCATAGTAAGTCAAGAGAGAATCAAAATCGATTTTCCTAATTTTGTTTACTTTCATCTCTCTTTTTGGTTTAGACAGGATTGTGATTAATTATATAACTTGTCAAAGAATGCAATCAGTTCCTGATTTTCCTACCTGCTTTCGAAGTGTCTCCCTAAACTCCACATTAGAATGTAAATTGGCCTTCCAACCACTGCTATTTTCTTTATAGACTTTTGCCTGAAGCTTTCTTTAAATCTAAGTTTTCTACAGAGCCAGGTTACTTGTGGGAATGCTATCCACTTTAATATGGTATTTGGCCTTTCTTCTATAATGAAAACATTTATTATTTAGTATGCAGCTCTATACGCTGTTAAATTATCATAAGTGTGCAATGCTAAGGTGCATTATGATGAAAAGTCATTTTTGAAGCAATATTTTTCGTGAGTTCTGAGCTCTGTACATATTTCAAATATAATAGTTTACACAACCCACCACATGAGAATTGAAGCTAGGAAAGATTGAGAGGTAGCAAAACAATTTAATGTTTTGTAATTATGGTTGATGAAGAAATGTGTTGATCAGATTTTTTTTAAAAAACAAAACAAAACAGACAACTGCCTGTTTGGAAAAAAAAAATCAAATCCAAGAATGTAAAACAAAATCCTTTCTGCAATTTGTTCTTTCCTGTATTGACACAACAGCAACTATGAGTTAAGAAAGACATTAGGAGAGAGGAATTACATTCTAAAAGTGCCGCAAGATCATAAAAATAATGTCATTATGAAAAGAACCAAACCAGGAGTAAAAGCATTGAGGGTGTTGTGAACACCAACTATCACATAGCTACTCATGAAATCGGAAATGAAATGAATCCTTGAACTCAGTGTATCAATTGGAACCGAAGAGAAAAATCATATCTCAGTAATTATCAGGAATGTGCTGTCTTGGACTATGAAGCACCATAATAGGATTGTTGTCAGGCTGTGAAATGAGAAGGTGTTGAAAATATAAAGCACCATTGCATTGGGCAATTCCATTCTCGCTGCAATCTATGACCCGATTTCACAGTGTTGATGAAAAGGTGATACGTAATGCATATTTTCCTGAATTTGTACTTAGGTTAAATGTAGAGAGTTAAAGAATTTTTGACCTTGCATTGTGTTGGCATGCTGTCTTTGGGTGATAAATGAAAGCCATTCATGAAGTAGTAAGGTGTCTGGGAAATGTATTAGCTCACATTCGTGAAAAGGTAAGAAATGTTTTTCTTGTGAAATAAAAGGTACCTATGAAATGGGATAGTGATGATTTGGAGTTAATGAGGATTTTAAGAAGCCACTGAGCTGGACCAATGTAGAACATTTTGTAAGCTGTCAAACTGACAATGAACTCTTGATCAAGAGAATAATGAAGAATTTAACATACCTAAGAAATTAAGCTGCAGAAAGTCTTTGTGCTTTGTAGGTTGGATATAAAAGCTGATCTTGATGCAAATAGTAAGGCATAGAATTCTTTGGTTTGCTAGCATAGGTGAAATTAAAATAAAAGTCAAAGTGACATTCAATAGTCTTGTTGTTGTACCAGGATTTTACTTGACCTATTATTCTAGCAAATACTATTCTCATAAGGCTATTCCTGGGTTTAAGTAGAAAATATTGCTGTCTCATGAGAATAAAAAGAGTCTATTTAAATGTGCTGGGGACCTAGTTGTGGTCTCAGAATATCTATTAAGAATTTCCCTTTAACTTTTAACCTTCCAGTTGGAAAGGTGTTTAATGACCCTTAAGCTTCTGCATCTAAATACATTCTTCCTCTACTTATCCTCACCAGTTTGTCTTCATTCTATTCCTAATTCCATGTTAACCTGTCCTATGGTGTTTATGAGAGTTGCACAATAAGGACATGTTGAATAAAATATTTATACACTGAAAAAATATGCAGTATACTACAATATAGATCATTTCTTCAATTATTTTGTCTATAGAGTCCATGTTACACTTTTTATTATTATGAATAAAAATTTTTGTTTGGATTTGGTTTTTATCATCAATTTAAGTCTAACTTTCCCAGAATACTTCAAATAAAATTCATAGCAGCATATTTTATCTTAATAAATATGTGTGGCTTATTTTTTTTCCTATGCATTGCTGAAACAATTCCTGGACTATGTTAGGTAGGCCCTCTTCTCTCTAGTTCATGTGCCTTCCCCACCAGTCTATGCACAGATAATGAAGACATTGATATTATCTGTCTCACACTGGAAGATATTTATTAGTGTAAAATGTATAGCATTTAAATTAGTGATTATACCCAAACACAAGAAAAGAAGAAGAAGAAATTTTAGATTAGCCTTCATGAACCTTAAGAACCATGGAAATGACAATGCTTTGTAGGTTTTTTTACTTTGTTCTTTCTTCCATCATGTAATAATATCACTTATATTTTCTAAAATATCTGATTAAGATGTCATCACAAAACCCACAAAAAAATCATACCTATCACTCTATTACTATGAAACTCAAGGATGATTTTATATAATAAATTACAAGTATAATTTTATTTCTATATTTTTGTGCTAATTCTCAGCCTGCTACTTTCTGAATGACCAAGGAAAGGCTATAGGAAGCTCTAAAATATTTTTCCCTCTAAATTTACACTTTTTCTTAAATTTTACCTACTCTATCTTCTTTACAGTTATCTTGGTTGCCCAGTGAATGAGTTAAGATGAACTGGTGGTGTGTGACCAGAGGAAATAGGAAATATTAGTCTTCCTCGTGATGTGTGTCTGGGACCCTCTAGGACAAAAGATGGCTACCACTCCACAACTTCACCACCACCTGGATGGTCAGCAGGGTTGAGAAGCAATGCCAGGCATCCGACCTTTGTGTTCTGTTTTCTGTATTCGGTGCTTAAATTCATTCCTTTTGTCACCATATACTTTCACTTGTTTTCACTCACTTCTACCACACTGATGCAAATGAACAAAACTTAGAAAACAGCATTTAAAAAGAATGGGTAAAAAGGCACAGCCAGATTTTGAAGAACACTTCACTTATCATTTCTCCCCTTTGTTACTTTTTCACAGAACTTGTGAACTGAAACTCACTATCTCCCAAAAAGCCTATGAAATTCCATGTCCATCCCTGGACCAGTCGGGAAATGAGCCCAGGGACACCATTCATTCTAGCTAACTGGTTCACATTGTGGTCACTGATGCAGCTCCCTGGATTTCATTTCTGAATAGAACCAGCCAATTCTTTGTTAGTTAAGCTCTCCTGGTTGACTGAGTACCACAGTAATATTTCCCAAAGATGTTCAGAGAGGAATTGAAAGGGCTCAGAGTAGGAAAAAGCAAATAAAATCACTGAGCAGTGACAGATGAGTAATCCCAAGTCTGATTGCTTGCCCATATTTAAATGATGAAATGGAAAATTCTCAATTTCCTCACAATGCAGTTCCTTCCTGGGGCCCACAAATCCAAAAGCAGCCTAAGAATCATGCTGTAGCTGCAAATCCATAGGTCAAAGAGAGTTGTAGTTCTTTGAATACTTGATATCTCATCCTTTTTAATAAGTTGAGTTTTATTTTTGAAGCATGTACATTCTAAGTCAAATTGTATCCACATTTCTCAGTACATGATAGAAAATAAGCAATGAATGGCTAAGTAAAATAATTTTTTAAGTTCTTTACATCTTTGACAGGTATAGCAGAACACACTGATCCCAGTACTAAACTGCCAAGAAAGGAAGATACCCTGCATTACTAAATAAGACTGTTTCAAAATCCAAACACAAAGCAACAAACAAACAATGTCCAATCTGACATGTTTTTATGATAAATTCTCATAAACAGTTGGGATCTCAAAATAATTGTACCTAACTTGTCATCCAATTCTAATTCATTTTAAAGGCAACTTGCAAGAAATTTTAATCTTTGATTACTCCTTTCATATCAAGAAATCCATTTTTAAGATTAGACAGCTCATGTATAAATAATACAGTCGTGCACGTGCATGCACACCTTTGTTTGATTTTAGAAAGAAGTGAATCAGCATAAAAATATGGATAACACTGTTTTGCTAATCCTCCTCAATCTGCCAAGGTAAACAGACTGTCATACTGGCCTTAATTAATTAGTTGCAAAACAACAATAAAATAAGTGGCATTCTTATATTTTTTTTCTTCAAATTCTTTCCCCAGAATGGCTTCCTAGAAGAAAACATGAATACAAATTTTATGGAAATACTTCAGTTCATATTTGTGGAACTAACACAAGTGTGACTACACAAAACTACAGTTTGCTTTTCTTTTTAATGTTAATTTTGTACCATTAGAGGTAAGGGTTCAGAAAGATATGTTTATCAATGCTGGCTCAAAAAAGGTTTACCTTATTTGTTCTTTTGAATCACAGAGTGATTGTATCACTGTCTACTCATTTCACAATCTAGGCGTTTCCATGGTTTCCATGAAGTTTCCAAACAATGGCAGCTTGAGTATTGCTCGGCAAGTCTGTACATTCAATTCTGTAGATATAGATGTCAAATTTCTTGGCTAAGAGTACTCTCGGTTTTACTCAAAATTGTGAAAATCCTTCTAAAATACATGTTGTAAAGAGTATTTCTCCTAACAGTATATAGAAGTACTGATAATCTCTCATTTTCTCCTATAATTAGCAATTTATAATTTTTTTCACTTGTGTGGGTGTGAGATAGCGTGTCTCTGTAATCTCTTATACTTAACACTAAAATGAACATTGTTCATATATTTATTTCTATATGACTTTCTGCTTATGTGAAATGACTTTACATATGCCATGTTTACATTGACCTGTGCAATCTTATTGATTAAATGAGATTCAGTCTCTGTGTTTGGATATTAACCACTTCTCAGCAAAAGTGGTCCAAGTGACACTTTGCCATCTTCTGTAATACTTGCTTGGAATTTGAGTGTAGAGCTTTTAGAAATAAATTGACTTTATTATTTATAGTGGAATCTATTTTTTTATCTCTGTGTGTTGTCCCATCATTTTGTATTTCAAGAAATTGTTTTGTTCTAAAATCCTAAATAAATGCACATATATTTTATTTATTGTTGTTGTAAATTTTATTCTGCATACTTAATATGAAGTTTTAAAAATAATAATTAGTTTTTTCAATTTTTATGTAGATAACAAAACTACCCTACACAAATATATCCATGTGGTAATAACCAATGATTAAAGTCTTAAGAGATGAGGAGCCATTGAGCTGTGGACACACACACACACACACACACACACACACACATACACACACGGAGCAAGTTGAAACAGACAATTGTGACACCAAATCCTTTGGTAAAAGACACTGAATAAAATAAATAGTCCAAATCTGCTTGTGATTTTATGTTCTGGAGCCCTGTTCGGTAGGAGCAAGCCATAAAGCGCTTTCTAGGTACCTGTTTCGATGCATAGCACGTTAGCCTCAACCCCATCATGGTCCACTTCTTCCAAGGAGAAGAAAGAGGAGGACACTTACAAGTTCTCCAAGTTGGCAGGACTGGAGAATAAAGGAGTACCTGTGCAGCCTGCTGCTCTGTCAGTCCCTGTAGACTCTCAGTTTTGCCAAATCCAAGAGCAAACCTTGGCATCTTCAGACCTAATTGGCATCTCACCCTCAGGGATTTTTATTAAATTTTCTACTTTGCTGACATATTTGAACAGTGTTGGCAGCAGGGTTTGAAAGGGAGCTTTAATCTCATGAAGCTGATGAAACAGTGTCATGTTTAGACAAAGTGTCTGTCACAGCATTCAGAACGATACAACAGAAGAGTCGGGTGCCAGTGTGGGGCTGCCTCTAGGGTTTCCAACTGTAGCTTTCGCACGTTCTCATCTGCATGCCCACAAATCTAGCTGCTATTTATTTATATACTTGTTATTTGAACGAAAGTTTTCCTTATAAATATTGTCTTGATTGAAATATTTAAAGGTTTCTACATATTTCACAACAGTATAAGAAGCTCTGATATTTCAGCAGCAATTTCTGTATTATGTAGTTTTATTACTGTCAGATCCAGACTTTCTTTGTCTGAATTTCAAAAGCCTCCTGAAATATAACAGTCATATCTGTCAAATACCTGGTTTCACTTAAGGATCAATGGCTTAACAGCTCATGCCTGGCATTTTGTTTCCAGTGCCCATGAGTGTTTAATTGCTAGCTACTAACTTTATTGAAGTCGCTAATATATAATATTGTTATTGCAAAATAAGACAAGGATATATGTCTGTAGATGTGTGGCTCTTGTCATAATTACCAACAGAAAATGTCACTTTTGTTTCTTCTATTCATAAAGGTTTGTCTTGCTTTATTTTCACTTTGTAATACATTTGTAATAATAGAGAATCTTAAAATATATCCAAAAAAGTAAGCTAAATCTTGTAAACAGAAAGCTACCACAGCAGCAAAATGGACTGAAGTATGTATGCATGCCTGCATCCATGTACTCTCCAACCATCCATCCATCCATCCATCCATCCATCCATCTATTTAATATATATGTATATATATATATGTATATATATATATATATATACATATATATTAGGAATCAGTTAATCCGATTGTGTTACTGTGTAGCAAGAAGGTACAAAGATGTGTGTTATATTTTTTCTATGGCACGATCGAATCTGCAATGTGAGGAAGCATAGAACATTTTAGGGACTGCCGAGCTATTCAATTTCAGAAACGTAATTGGATTTATCTACAGAATTGGAAAATAGAGGCTTTACACATAAATGTGTGAGGGTAGTTTTCAAATACTAGATTAAAGAATTCAGATTTTGTTGAAAGAGTGATAGGAACTCTGCAGGGTTTTAGAGTGCAGAAGATCTTATTCCTTAAAAGATCAAGTTGGCTACTTTTTGGGAACTTGATTGTGGGGTGAGGCAGTAAAGAGAAAGAAAAACCATAGGATTCAGTGAAAAGAACTCTAATAAACAAGTGTCATAGGAAGATCATTTTAGCAAAAGTTAAACCATAGATGTCACACAGATTGAGAAAGAATAATGCAACAGGTAAAATTATAACTGTTTAGTTCTCAACCACTGACTGCTAGGCACCAGACTACTTACATTTAAATTTCCCTCCCTCTCTGTATTATCCATGGAACAGGAAGTTATCTCTGATGCAGTATTTTATCTCCATATTTGTAAATATGTAAAATAAGCATAACAATAAGGATAATAAGAGTTAGCTACATTAAAGATCATTGTATAGATAACAGCTGGATTAAACTAGTCCCTGCAACAAGGTTTCCTTCCCTCATGTAAATTCAGTGGTGTGGATATTTCTGTTTCTTGGTTAAGGGTGCTTGGTGCTCTATTTCGTAAGTGCTGGAGTTCAGAATGGCCAATGATATAATAAGCAGTGGTCCCACAAACACCTGAAACTCTACCCATAGGAATCTGATGGCCTCTTCTGACATCCATACATAAGAAGCACACAGACTCACATAGATACACAGGACCTTCAGCCCCAGATATACAGGGGAAAAGGGAAAAAGAAGAATCTTTCAAAGTGAAGCAGAACAGTGAAAGAGTATGTCAAGCTGCCTGTGGCAGCACATTTAACATGGTAGCAAATGGGCCTGAGTCATCTTGTGATTTTGGAGAACATCTCTTGAGCTGTAGAAACAGAATATGAGCACCTCTAAGCCAGGAATCTTACAGCGCAGTTTTCAGACTTTGAGCCTTTAATTTTAGAGTTTCCGAATTGTTAAACAATTAGCATAAAGGCTGCACTCATAAGATCTGCTGGCAACTTCAAGCTTTGACACTCAATCCCTATCATGTGATCATAATTGGTTGGGAATAGGATAAAATCATCGACTCTAGTACAGGCATATTGACACTATTTTACTTGTAGAAGTTCTTTTATGGAGATAAACAAAGCATGGTATACCCACAAGTGAAATTCTGATGTGCTTTTTCCTTTCTGTGTCTAATCTTAAAAAAAAAAAACAAAAAAAAAAAACCACACAACTTCAAAAAAGCTATTCTAATTTAGTTGCCCACCCCCTTGGTGCTTTGTCCCCCCCCCACATACACATGCAACCTCTTCACAATCTTGAATGCACAGTCTCAGTTATGTGAATCTTCTTGGAGAGTTTGCTTTTCCAAATAAATTCATGGGAGAATGAGGGTTATAACAAGAGATACCTAAATAGGACACTTATCAAACAATAATTCAAAGTCAAAAAGCAGGGCATTATTTTAGGAGAAACTGATGTATCTAGGTGCTTTCTGAAAACTTGTAATCACGGCAGAGGCAGAACATATTTTCTGGGACTCCACTGCTATTCAGCACAGTAAATGGCCTGTAGTAAGTTGGAAGGAGGAAGCCACTCAACCCTGTAGATTCCTGAGGCCTGTACAGACACAGTCTCAGGGCCTGGCAGCCTTACCTCCAGTCTTTTAGGATCAAGCCAAGCCTATGTTCAAGGGATAATTAGCACCATCAGAAACGTTCTCAGCTGAAAGCAACACACTCATCTGCTGCTTTAATTTAACTTTCTTTGGGGCCTGGCTGACTGAATGACAAAGTTCTATTTTTATTATTTTTGACAGATCAGTCTTAAGGTTTGTTTCTCTGGGGAAATTTATATACCTAGTTTAAGTTTAATTGCTTAACTTTGTATTAAAGCTGCCAGACAGCGTGAAAGCAACACTACTGAAAATGTTCTATTGTTTGGGCTTAAAAAGTGATGCCTTTAGCTCCTCTTTCTTTGTCTCCTCCCTCCCTGCTCTCTCCTTCCTCCCCCTCATTCCTTCCCCATCCCTCTTAGCTTCTTTCTCTCTTATCTTTTATTTCTTCATTTTTTTATTACAAATCCCTCATTGTCTTACTCTTGTGACCTCTTTTCATCATTGAGATATATTATCGGTGTGTTTTATGGATTATACTATGGGATTTCAGTACATATATACAATGGATAGTAAGCAAGTCAGGGTTATAACAGCAATTCCAACGCATTGAACATTAATCATTTTTATGTGTTGGAAATTTAACACTTTTATCATTATTTTGAGATATAACAAACCCTTTTCCAAGGCCTAAAGATACCAGTCATTTGTACCCATTTGTACCCATGCCTGTTTTAGAGCCATCTTACAAACTGAACTCAGGTATTTATTTTCTTAGTGATTTATTGAGCCTACATTTTAAAGAAGTATAGATATTTTTTAATCTCCTTAAATGAGCGTATCATTTTTCTCCTCTCCAGTTTCTGTGAAGTCATGCTGAGCAGTGTTTAGTGGTACACATTGTAATGGTCTGCTCTGTACCTTTAAGAGAAAAGACATGCCCACTCCCCCCCCACCCCATTTGTCCCTCTGCCAAGGCAAGCGGATCTTCAGCTTCCAGCCTGAGTCCCTTCCCTTTTCTGTCTCCCTCTCACAAAGGCAGCTTCTCTCTCTCCCTTCTCCCCACTTCTCTTCTCCGCACCCATTGCTCTCTGCCATCTCCCCTTCTCCCCTTCCCTTCCATAACCCACTAAATAAATATCCAACAACTCTGCATGGTGTACCTCTCCATGTCTCTGTCTGTCACCTGCCTCGTGGTTCCTTGCCTGGGACCAGCTGCCTTTGGAGACCTTTGGTATGGTCTCATGGTGTGCCCATCTGCCTGTCTCTTCTCATGGGACTGGCTGCCCCATCAAGGTCTCTCACCCCCCACGTGGCTCCATGCCTGGGACTCACTGCCCCTCGTCACCCACTGCAGCCACTTGGGAAACTACGTAGTCCCTGCCAGGGACTGCCTGCTCTGGCATCCACAGCCTGCCGCCTGCCATCACTTTGGGGACCTTCTGCCCACTGCTGCCACTCGGGGATCCACAGCATTTTGCTTTTACCATTAAACACATTTTCAGTGTTTCAGAATTTACTTAAATTTTTCATGTATGCCTTATCTGTCTCTAAGTTTAATCTGATTCCATTACTTTTATCATTGCTAATATTCTTGCTAGCACACATTAGAAAATCATAATGTCACATAAGTGACAATGGAAGAGATGTGTTAGATGCTTAAAATAATTGCTTTTTAAAGCTTTCCTACTTCATTTTATTTTAAGCCAAGAATAAAAGTTATAAAGATGGACAATATTGGCCAATGTATTCCACAAACTTTGGGGCTGAAGCAGAGTCCTTGCAATAAGTGAAGAGCTGGAATCTAGTCTCTGTCTTTGGGATGGCATAAATAGCAAGTATACAGAAGACAAGACAGATAGGCACATCACTCTTTGGAGCCGAGACTTAAAGGCAAGTCTCAGGTAGAGGAAGGTCTGACAACATACAGATGGTGACCCAAAAGTGAAATATATGCTTTTCTAGCTATGAGCACTTGCAATGATTTTAAACAGGGATTGAAATCCAAATACCACGAACATATAAGTTCAAATTCCCAGAGCCCATGGGAAAGTTGGACATGATTACACACTCCTCATATACACAAAAAAGGAAGAGTATCTTTTAAATGTAACTTTGTTCAACAGAGTTGTTTATGTGTATTATTTCTTTAATCAAGGAAATTAAGTCACTTAAATCATGTTTCCTCCCACTGTTATCAGCTGAGAGTTTTTAATCACATGGATTATGTTACATGTACCGTTTTGTTTATAACTTACTTATTTTCATTGATTTTTGATTTCCTTAATGGAATTTCCAGCTAGCTTGTTATTTCTATCACAGATCATCAATTGTTTTCTTGTTATGAGAAAGTGCTAGTACATGGAAATAAGTCTTCATTATTTCAGCCACACAGGGAGGCCCGGAGCTGTTTTGGGATCTGTGTCTGTGTTGATATCAGCCCTCATCAAAGAGCAACATATCTGGACCATAGAGGAGATTCTGAATGAAGCGATCTTTCATGTCAATGCTTCCTTCTGATGTTCTTGCTGTTGTCTTTATTCTGCTCACCTTCCTCAATATAGGTGATGGATAGGCATTATAGTACTCTTCTCTCAACTTGCCATACCCCATGATGTAGAAGGAGCAAATATGAAGTTACAATTTTACTTTCGGCTTTCAGTATATAATACAGTGAGTATTTGTGTTTGATTTAATTGTTAGAATCTTAGTTAGTCTTTATTTTCCAAATAAAATGTTTTCTGTAATATGAGATTATACATTTCTTTCTCTTTCAGTCAAAAGATACAGCAGATACAACCAGCATGACTTGATAATATATAATCCCTAATTCCATAATAAATGGACAATATGATACATGTATATAAAGACAACTTTATACAAATAAGTTGAAGGGAATTAAATTTCGGCTTTAGTCATAAAATGGGATTTTAAAGATACTTTTCTTGTAGTTTCATTTTAGAAACATGCATAAAAGCCCTTTGTGGAGCCATAGTGCGATGTTACAAGTCTTGGTTTGTAGTAATGTTTTTTTCTACATCCCCTGCTTGACTATTATTTCCTTTCTCATATCTCTCTATTGTCTTCTACAGCATTCCATTAAATGTTAATCTTATTTTCTTTCCTCATTTGCATCACGGGAACCATGAGCGCTATCTAGATTAGCATCTCTATGCCATAGCTAGTCCAGCATACAAAAAACTGGATGCATTTTGTAAGCTTGCTTTTTTCTGTATGGATTATATAAGACACCCAGCAGTATATCAAAGCAAAAGTCCAAAGCACTGACTTCACTCGATTAACTGTATTTTGGTTTATTTTTGTTATTATTTTTTTCTGCTGCATGTATACATCAGAGGGTGCTGTGGAAAATTGTTAAACACCCTTCAAATAGTTCTCTCCATCTAGACTCTTCTCATCCACGCAACAGACACTTTGTCATCTAATAACTGATGGAGGACTCTCAATAGTTAATAAAGAAACTGCCTTGGCTTTTTGATAGGGAAGGATTTAGATAAGTGGAGTATACAGAACAGAATGCTGGGAAGGAGGGAAGTTAGTCAGATGCCTCAAGCAGTCACCATGACTCTCCTCTCTGAGATGGAAGCAGGCTAGAATCTTCCTGGTAAGCCACCCCTCGTGGTGCTACACAGATTACTAAATATGGGTTAATCAAAATGTGAGAGTTAGCCATTAAGAGGCTAGAGCTAATGGGCCAGGCAGTGTTTAAATGAATACTGTTTGTGTGTTGTTATTTCTGGGGCTAAGCTAGCTATGCGGGAGCTGGGTGGGATGAAAAGCAGGCCTGCCCACAGCTCATCACTACAAATAACAATAAAAAGGCATTACCATCTTTGTCATAGGAATTTATATTCTATTGGAGACATGAAGAGGGGATAGCCTATTAATGAGAAGCATGGTTCTGAAGAACCACATATGATATAAGATAAAACAGAGAACAAAGAATAGAATGTGGATACTTAACTATAATAATCCAGGAACATCATTTGGAGCTAAGATCCAGACAAGTAGAAAATGAAATTAAATGTTTCTTCATCATAATATGAATTAAGCATTGTAAAGCAGGATTCGTGGAAGATATAGAATTCAGTTTGCCTTTCAGCCAATCCCTTCCACATTTAGTTGTGTTCTATTACCTTTCAGTTTTCCACTGAATGAAACCTGAGGTGGACTCATTTCTAAGGGGGGAATGTAATCACCTATCACAAGTCGCTATTCACAAGTGTCCTGCCTAAAGAACTAATGATTTCTAATTTCTAGACACAAATAGTTAACAGGCATGTACAGTTTCCTACATAGATACCCCAACAATTTACTCAAAAGTGGCCATGTGCTTACCTCATTTTTTTTCTTGCTCTGCTTTTTCTTCATTTTTAGTGTAATCAAGCTTGTAATGTCTCCAGTGTCCAAATACAACTGGAAAGAAGAGAAGATATTTAAGAGTCTCACTAACTGGTAAACTCCAGAAATGTATCTGTTCTCTCTGAACCAGGTTAGTATCTGAACACTGAGTCTCTCTCTCTCTCTCTCTCTCTCTCTCTCTCTCGTCACTCTTTCCCTTTTATTGAAAATCTTGATCCATTCAATATATCCTGATTGTAGTTTTCTCTCCTTCGACTCCTCCCATTTCCTCCTCACCTCATTTGCCTTCTGGATCCACTCCTTTTCTGTGTCTCATTAGAAAATAACAGTGCCTTATCTGGTCATCAGCAGAGAGATGTCCTTCTGTGACAGCAGGTGGAAACTTGTAGCAAGATTTCTTGTCAAACTATTTTTGGATCACCAACCCCAAAATAATGACACAGAGAATTTTATTAATTATAAAAGCTTGGCCTTTAACTTAGGCTTGTCTCAACTAACTCTTATACCTTAACTAACACACCTACATTCTGCCACAGGCTGAGTTACCTCTTCTTAGTACAGCATGCCTGATTTGCTTCAAGTCTGCTGGTGAAATTGTACACCTAGCTTCCTCCTCCCTGTTTCTTTCTGCTTGGAATTTCCTCCTATATCTCCTTCCTAGGTTTTGACCATTTAGCTCTTTATTAAACAAATCACAGCAATACATATTCATCATATTCATACAATGTGCAAATGTCCCACAGCAGAAATGGATGCAGAGGCCCACAGCCCTACATTGCACTCACAGAGAGTTTAAATCTGAGATTTCCATCAAATCCTTCCCTTCAGAGCTCAGGATAATCTGAGAAAGACAAGGCAGAAAGAATTTCAGAGTCAGAGGGGATGGAGGACACCAGAACAATGCCCTCTAAATCAACTAAGTCAAAACACATATGAGATCATAATATATTTATGAGGGTCTTGAGTTACATTCTCATCCATTAGGGCATCAGCAGCCTTGATCTTCTTTAAATAACGAGTGACTAAGACAACAAAACGCTCTCTCCACTCCTATTTGCTGACGTTTTCTTCTCATGTTTGAAACTTTGAGATTTCAGGGGCTAGGATCCACTGATTTTTCACCAGCATTCTCTCTTTCTTACACATTCACAGTTCTGTAAAACATATAAACTATTTTCTGTCATCAGAATAGTAGTCACAGAACTAAAGCAAACTCCCCCCTCAACGCCCCTTTCTCCTCTAACTCGAGCTAACTATCATGTATTTATTCATTCATTTTTTTCAGCCTGTTGTCAATCACTATCTCACCATTTTCCATAAACAATCAGAAAGAATACATTTAGTTCACAAGGTCTCCATGAAGCCAATGTCACAAGGATTAAGGCAAACACATGATGCCCCACTCTTTATGTTAAAAATGAAATAAAGAGGAATGCATTTAGTATTGGCATCACTGGCCTGTAATCTCACATTATCACAGAATGGCTAAGTGCTTACTTTGAGGAAGAAAGGTGATAAAAGTGGGCCATTAGACATGAGACAATAGGAATAAACTTCAGTCTTTCCTATATTAACTTGTTCTTCCTATATAAAAAGCCACCTTGAGAAAAAATAGGTGAAAAAGTAGAGCATTATTTATCAGGAAAAAGCCTTCCTTCCTAATAGCTCCTTGAGTAAAGTGTTTCTTTGGAGGTCACAACTTGTGTGGAGACTGATTTAAAGACCAGAGCAACAATTAGGAACCCACTGTTCTTCTTCTTAATTTTTTTTTGTGCAGATTCCTTTAGCAAGAATAAAATAAAATAAAATGGAAAATGAGACTTGGCCAATAATTTTAGTGTATTTTTAGGCCACTCATGCTCAGTACTCTCAGATATTTCTATTCTGAATCAATTATCAAGTTGTAAATGATTATATAATATTCCAGGTGGTCTCTTCCTACCTGTAGGGTGATTTAAAGTGAGAGGCTGCAAAAATTAAGACCATAGTGCTGAGACTATAGTACTTGAATGAAAAAAAATTAAATCAAGAGGACTATGAAAGAAGTTGGCAATACTACCCTAGTTGTTCTTTTGTATAATGATGAAGTTAGTTGCATTAAAGTTAATATTTATGATTCATGAATATATATGTACACATACAAATTTATATGCACATATATGTTATATATGAATTAAACTGCCATATATGTGCACATATTTGTCTTAAAGTTTATTAAAAAATACAAATTCTATATTTTAAAAAACCTATAAAAATGCTCCTCAAACTAATAATATTCAAGGTATCTAGGCATTTTCTCTTCTATCATTCTTTTGGAGAATTATAGAATATGTGATTCTCATCCAACAACCATATTTTAATAATTTTCTAGGAATCATTTCATTATTATAACTGTTTATGCATTCTGATTCTGAGACTGGAGACTGCAGTGTTAAGATTACGGATGCATTTTACTGTGTCATATAAATCCCTAGGACCCCAAACAGTGAGTGGCTCATTATACACCTCAGTTTATAGCAGTTCTTCTGACAATCTCGTGCCCATGTGCCATCATAGTTCTCTTGGGGCTTCACATTCACTGGGTGGTGTTCACAGGATCCATGATATTGAATGGATTCATTACAGAAACAAGTAAAGATAATCTTCTGTCATAGGTGCCTGGTCAAGATTTAACCTGTTTAAAAATAAAGAGATATCAATAGGGTGGGTATCTTTATGCATTTAGCCATACTAGAATATCCTAGTGTGTGCAATTGTGTATGAATGTGAATTTTAATTGTTTAATAAAGGTATTCCTTTTAAATCTCTTATTCTGGAAACTAAAATGATGCTGAATTGAAATAAAAACAAAAATATCAAATGAAGCTGAGATGTCCAGTACACATCTTGTAGAACTCATCTTCATTTTAAAAGAATGAAAATTTGTGTGGCAAATTCAACATCTACAGTTGTGCTTATTAAATTAATAATCTGCATTTATATTTATCAAGGTTATATTCTTGTTAGAGAGTAATTGGTATCATTGAATTTCCCTTACTAATTTATTAATAATTCATGAAAAGTTTAAAGTCAGAACTAGAAATGATAAAGAAGAATCAGTGGCTTGTAGCTAAGTAAAGAGGAGAGGAGAGGACGATAGAGACAGACAAACTACATGAGGGAGGCCATTGTTTGTAGGGACAGGGCAGTTCTGAACTTGATATTGTGGCAGTCTTGCGAATATACCCATGTAAATATTTTATAGAATTAAATTCGATGATGACATATAACAAGTAAATGATTATAAAAGCTGATCAAATCTGAATAAAATATAACTTGAATTTCATAAAGGAGAGAACACTGTTATTGTGTAATGAAAATTTAAAAATAAAAAATTAAAAGCTCAAATATGTATACAACCAAGTAAATAGTATCATTTAGCATACAGTTTTGGGAAATGCCTTTCAACATCTAAACAGCTACCATGAACTTTTGCCTCTTGTTAGCATTTATATCTCTATGTTTTATCTACAAACCCAAACAAAAAGAAACATGAAGAGGAATCAATTTCAATAAAGTATAATTTGTATTATATAGATTTGGGAAGATTATTATTGTAATCTGTGAATATCCAGTTAACTGGGTTACCAAAGGAAGAGGATTTGAAGAATATCTTTATATTTCAATTTTTTAAAAAAAACTTAATGAATATAAAAACAATAAAAACAAATGAATTTAGTATATATAGATCTTTTAGGAAAGCTGACAAGAAAGTGACCTCATCTCAGCATCATATTTCCACTAGAATTATCAACAATTATCGTAGAGAAGCTTTGGAAAATTCAAAAGTAAATGCCTAGGAATAGAAAATGCTTACTTTAGTCAATTATGCAGCATGAAATTATAAACTAAATCTTAAAGTCAAGTGTTTTATAAGTAGAAATGCATTTCCATATATCATATATTACTGGAATATATAGAACACATGAATTCAGAGTTTAATCTTTTAATAAAAATACAGTAAATTGAAGTGTATCTATACTACAGCATATGCAACATTTTTGTGCATTCTTTAAATACAACTTTGCTTGTGATTTCTCTGCATATTTCAAATTGAATGCATCAAACAGTGCATTTTTGTGCATTTCAAATAAAGTAATCTCATTTTATATCTTATTCAAAAATGAATAATTCAGATTATTTACTAGTACAATGGATAAAAAGAATAATATTCTATTTAAAGGTTTGGTTTAAAATGTAAAATGGAATTCTCTGTGTAAATAAAACCACCCAAGCCTGGCGGTGGTGGCACACGCCTTTAATCCCAGCACTTGGGAGGCAGAGGCAGGCGGATCTCTGCGAGTTCAAGGCCAGCCTGTTCTACAAGAGCTAGTTCCAGGACAGGCTCTAAAAAAGCTGCAGAGAAACCCTGTCTCGAAAAACCAAAAAAAATAAATAAATAAATAAATAAAACTACCCACAGAGAAGCATAATCATTTCAGTTAGATTGGATAACAGATATACAGATATAACCAAACATCCCAAAGTCATAACATTCAAGTTTCTTTAATACCAGCATGAATTTTTGTTTTATGGACAGTATCTGTACTCACCTTCAGTATCATGTGGATAAAAAGTATGATGTGTCCTAATGAAAAGCTAATGGAATCTCAGAAACATTCTCTGAGAAGGCAGAATTGGGAGTTAACAGAATAATAACTCAAGAAACTCATGCTAGTTTAACAAAAATACGGAGATAGAAAGACAAATGTAAACTAAATTTCTAGGGACCACTGAGTGTCAATACAGAGAAAAATTCCATAGTTCAAGAACAGAAAAAAAAGATAGTAATAAAATGTATTTGTTACCTAAAAACAAGCAGAAATAAAATAAATCAGTTTGCAGGCAAAAACTAAAATAATGCTTGAGGTAAAAATGTTCTTCACAATTTAGAAGGAAAACTCTTAGGTAAAGCATATTATTCTTTCACTAATAAAAAAATATAAAAATATTCAAAGTAAAAAATTATAAAAAAAATCAAAGTGCTGAGAAAGCAAAGAAACATAAATCAACTAAATTAAAGGAGATGACAAAACTACCATAGAAAAAAGAATAAGAAGATTCACAGTATCTTTCATCTTGTCAGAATATTGTAAAGAAAATCTACTATGAACAGGAAGAAACAAAATCTACTCAGTCAATGTTTAATAGTTGTATGTGGGGACACTGGGGTGCTGTTAGGGCTAATATCTTCAGTAGTTTTAACCAGTGAAAGAGTATTTATTGACTTTTACAGTTTCCTCAAAAGATTCTCACATGTGTAAGATAGGTTGAGAAAGCAGAACTGTGTTATAGGAAAGTTAAAAGATCTTGTGGAATGGAAAATTTAGTTTCTCCCAACAAGAAAAAAAGGACTTTGCAATGTGGAATTTAACATTGAACATGGAGAATTTGAGTTACTGCTGACCTGGAGCCTTTCCTCCTATGGGTTACTATTCTTGGTACCAGAAGGTACTCAGTATGCTATCAATGGAGAAAGGTAACCACCAGCGAAGAAGCTGAGAAAAAGATCAGAGAATCATTGCCCTTCACAATACCCACAAATAACATAAAATATCTTGGGGTTACACTAACCAAATATTTGAAAGATCTTTGTGACAAAAACTTTACCTCTTTGAAGAAAATAATTGAAGAAGATACCAGAAGATGGAAAGATCTCCCATGCTCTTGGATAGATAGGTTCAACATAATAAGAATGGAAATCCTACCAAAACCAAGGCATAAATTTAATGCAATCCTCATCAAAATTCCAACACAATTCTTCACAGATATTGAAAGAACAATAATCAAATTCATACAAAAAACCCAGGATAGCAAAAACAATGCTGTACCATAAAGGAACTTTCAGAGACAACACCATCCCTGACTTCAAGATCTACTTTAGACTGACACCGATTGTGGTACATGGCTTCTCTTTGACTCCTCCTTCTTTTTCTCAGCATTCAGTTTAGTTTTCCCTGCCTACCTAACTTCTGTCTGCTATAAGTCCAAAGCAGTTTCTTTATTCATTAATCATAATCATAGCATACAGAGGTAAATCCAACATTACCTCCCCTTTTCTGTTTAAATAAAAAAGTTTTAACTTTAACATAGTAAAATTACATATAACAAAACAGGTATTCAGCAAGAATTACAGTTAAAATAGTTATATCTACTTTATCTTTTATCACAACTAAGTAAAACTATAACTCTAAATTCTTTAAAACCATCAAAGACTCCAGAAGAATATAATATTACCTAAGAAAACAGGAAGTGCATTATAAGCAACTTCCAAAACTCTAGAAATGACTGAGACATCTTGTTGACTGGACAGTCACCAAAAGTTCCTCTGTACCATTGGGGCATCCATCTTCAGTCTATAAGCCCATAGTAGCCAGCAGATGTTTCCATGAAGCAGGAAATTTCAAAGACAGTTCTGCCTATATTTGCAGTTTGTCAGTCACTTTCTTCTGTGTCTTACAGAATGTCTAGCAGACTCTTTTATGAAGCAGGAACCAAGGAGGATCATTTCACCTTTTTGAGCAAATTCAGCAGTCATTTCTCTGCAGGTCCTGCATGTCCATTTAATCAAGCAGTCCAAGCAAGAACAGTTTCATGCCCAAATGGCAAACCAAACCCACAAGGAACCTCTTCAATGTCCATCTTCCTCTTGAAGTATATTGGTGCTGCCAGGAGTAGATGTCTCATTGCCATGAAAAGTCCTAAATTATTAAAAACATTTAAATGCTATATTCTGTAGACTTTGAAAAATTTGAAGAATCCCTATCCATATGAACTACATCTCTGTACATCTAGAAAATCTAACTAAAATGACTACAAACTTGACTATTATAGATGATTCTCTATTAACCAAAAAATTTTAATTAGACATTGCATTTTTAAATGAGCTGCACAAACAAAATGCCTCAATCAAGCGAAGAAATACACATGTAACAAAATTGACCTTAAATTTATATCAGTAAGCCAAGATTCATACCAACGCAAATCTCCATAGCATATTCCCCTTTAAATGTAGAGAAACATTTATAAACAATATTTGAGAATATGGGCTTAGTTCTTCTCCAAATTATTTCCTGCTGATTTGGGTTGCTGTAAAGCAGCTCTTTCATGGTGTATCCTATATACTAGGTTCATATTCATCAGCAGTTGGGTGAAGTATTTTTGGGGGGTGTTCACAGAAACCATTCAAGGGGTCTTGGTCCATAAAACTACATCGGTCTGGGAGGATTCTATAGGTTCTCATTCTCTGTGGAAACAGAAGAATCTCTTTTCCAAAGTAACATATCCTTAGACTTAAATTCTGAAATCAAGATAGCTTTAAAATATATATGTTGGTTATTTAGCTTCTTTACAGTCAAAAAAATTTAGACAACACAATATTGTACATAATCCAGACTCTCTGTGTATTTTCCATCTTTATGTGGCTTATTATTCTTTATTTCTTTATTCTATGACTGTCTTTACTCTGTCTCTTTAAAGTCTGTTTTATTTTTTAAACCATTTACTACTTTTCCAACTCTCCATACTCTTTTTCTTCTTTCTCCCAAGCCTATGTACATTTATCCAACACTGTGACCCATTTAGAGGTCTTTTATGTCTGAATCTGTCCTATTGTGTATTTGTAATTCTTTACTGTATTGAAGAGCTTTTAAAATGATAAACAACTTGGTTGCAGAGGCTCTGGATTCTGGCTACATATCTCTCCACTTTTAAAATGGTGGAGGTACCATTACTGCCAGCTCTGGAACTGCCATGTAGGAGGCATGTTCAGCACTTTAATTCTGAGAATGAACATGTAGCACATAAACCATTTTTATCTGAGTGTTAGCTAGATATGCCATGAAGAACATTATTCAGCCTGGAAATATCTCTGTGTATGGTGGCAGGAATCCACTGTGGTGCTCTCCTGCTTGTGTACTCCTAGCAGTCTGATCCAGCCACCTGCCCAGGTGGATTTGTTGCTGACCCTTTTTGATGGTGATCAAAATACAGACTGCCATGGGCATCCTGTTTTGGATATAGAATTTCTGTTCTTCGTGCGTGTGGGGCAAGTCCTAAACCTGTTGATTCTTCTATCCATCAGATCCAGTAACCTAACAAGTGGCTTTCATATTTTTAGAGATTGTGTGTGTGTGTGTGTGTGTGTGTGTGTGTGTGTGTTTGGTAGTAGTGGGGACTGAACTTTGAAAGGTATGCACTGTCCCACTAAGCTACATTCTCAAATCTTATGTTCTTTGAAATCAATTCAGATAACTTACTGTGAAGATACATAGGTTAGTCAGTTTTTCATAGAGAAGAGTGCTATAAATGATGAGCACCTGGGTATGCAGCCATGGTTAAATGTTGCTGTGATAGGTCTCTCCCATCTCACACAAAACAGGGAGCAATTTGTGCCTTTATAATTTGTGTTGGTAGTGGGAGAAAGGAAATGAACTCTCACAATTCATATCAGATGACATTTAAATGTGAGTTTACTAACTACTGAGAATAGTATAAGAGCAGAAACAGGAATAGAACAGGAAGCTGACCTCTAGGGGTCTGAAGAAGCAGGGAAAAGAAGGAAAAGGTTTAGCACTGTGTGGAACATACTATGTGGGAGGTTGCTTGGGACATTATTGAGGGAAAATGGGAATAAAAGGATAGTTAATACTGGAGATTTTGAAACAACCTAGGGAACTACAGACAGAATGTGAAAGAAAAGTATTAGAGTGGAAACTTTCAGCTTTCTGAAAAAATTTCTGAAAATTTTTGTTTTAAAATGAATAATAGCACTATTTCCAGAATTGTTCACTAATTGTGTAACAAAAATTAAAATCATTTAAACGTTCCTATTTTAAACAAAATATAGCTCAGTGTATTTACGTTTTGAATATTTTGTTGTTTTAATTAAATCTCTTATTATGAGCAATGCTTATTTAGGTACAATTATTTTAAATACAATCATACATAGTCTTGCTTTTATGGTTTACTTTGAAGTGTATGTTGCCTTATGGTTTGAACTCAATCTTCCTAGTAATATTTAGAGAGTATTTTTGTGTATGTGTGTGCACATGTGTGTGTACGTGTGCATTTGTGTGCATTCAGACACATATATGTAGAGTAATGCACCAATGTATGTATTAAATTTTTAATGAATATTAATTTGCATTATTAAAATTGTTCTTTGTTTAGACTAATATAATCTTTTCTGTCTCACCTTGTTGACAAAATTCTATACTTTATATTGATTGACACATGAATGTGCTTTTAGATAATACACAATTTAACATAATGTATTACATTAATTTGCAGCATAGATATTCATTATTGAGATTTTCTCTTCATGTGACTAATATGAAATGTCCTTCTTTGTCTCTTTTGATTGATTTTAGTTTTAAGTCTATTTTATTAGATATTAGGATAGCTACAACAGCCTGTTTTTTAGGTTCATTTGACTGGAAATTTTTTTTCCAACCCTTTACTCTGTCTTTGAGGTTGAGGGTGTTTCTTGTATGTAGCAGAAGGGAAACAATCTTGCATTGCTGGTGGGAGTGCAAGCTGGGACAACCCGCTTTGCATATCAGTATGGCATTTTCTCAGAAAATTAGGAAACAACCTTCCTTAGGACTCAGTAATATCACTTTTGGGTATATATCCAAAGGATGCTCAATCGTGCCACAAGGACATGTGCTCAACTATGTTCATGGCAGCTTTGTTTGTCATAGCCAGAACCTGGAAACAACCTAAATTCCCCTCGACCAAAGAATAAATAAAGAAAATTTGGTACATTTACACAGTGGAGTACTACACAGCAGAAAAAAATAATGACATCTCGAAATTTGCAGGCAAATGGATGGAGCTAGAAAACATCATATTGATTGAGGTAACACAGTCCCAGAAAGATAATTATCATATGCACTCACTCATAAGTGGTTTTTAAAAATAAAGCAAAGAAAACCAGCCTGCAAATCACAATCCCAGAGAACCTAGGCAACAATGAGGACCCTAAGAGAGACATGGATCTAATCTACATGGGCAGTAAAAAAAAGACAAGATTTCCTGAGTAAATTGGGGCATGAGGGCAGAGAAAGAGCGGTGAGCAGAGAAAAATATATATCTCAATTTTATATATATAAATAAAATAAAAATATAAAATATATATCCCTTCTCTCCCTCCTCCTCTCCCTCCTCCTCTCTCCATCCTCCTCTCCCTCCTCCTCTCTCTCCCTCCTCCTCTCCCTCCTCTTCTCTCCCTCCTCCTCTCTCTCCTCCTCTCAATCCTCTCCCTCCTCCTCTCCCTCCTCTCCCTCCTCTCCCTCCTCCTCTCCCTCCTCTCCCTCCTCTCCCTCCTCTCCCTCCTCTCCCTCCTCTCCCTCCTCCTCTCCCTCCTTTCCCTCCTCTCCCTCCTGTCCCTCCTGTCCCTCCTCCTCTCCTTCCTCTCCCTCCTCTCCCTCCTCCTCTCCCTCCTCTCCCTCTTCTCCCTCCTCTCCCTCCTCCTCTCTCTCCTCATATATGTGTGTGTGTGTGTGTGTGTGTGTGTGTGTGTGTGTGTGTGTGTCTGTGTGTGTGTACTTATGGAAGTTAAAGGAGAGAAAGACAAAAAGAACATCAATAAAGCAGCCAGAGGCACTGCCTCTCTGTCAGAACACCCCAAATAGATCCATTACAACCATGTGCCTCATAGAGCCTTACAATGGAGGATTCTGTTACCAAAGAACACAAACAATTTCTGCCCCAATCATAGAATTAAGCTTATCTGATGGAAATAATTCAATAAATGGCAATGGTGGTTTTATAATAAAAGGTCATGTAAAGTCTTTTTAAAAAGTTTATCTAAAATGACTTAAAATGAAACAAAATATCTTCTTTCAATTAAAAAAATGTCTTTATGTAACTCATTTACAGTGTTTGGCTCAAAACTTCCTTTTAGTATCCAAACATAGCTTCAAGGGTATTAAATCATAGTAGATAAGACCGATTTTAAATGAAAAAAATCACAACTCAAAAACATGAAAAATGATATAAGAGAAAAATGATCCTGATCCTGGGTTAATCATGAAATTTATATTGTACTCATTCCTCTCAGAGCAGGAGCATTGGATCTAAGGAAGTGACATCAAGTCTTTGGCATGAAAAATGTGTAATAATTTAGCTTGATAAAAACTTTGGGATGAGCAATTGAGGTTTTGGAAACCATGTGCATATGCCATATAAAGGGGTTTCTCTTCTTAAAGGGCAAAAATGACAGCTATTGCCCAATTGTGAAATCCATTAACTAAACTAATAGACAGAGCAGCAACATGCCATTCTACCAGGTTATGGATTGCTTATCCTAAACACTCGTGTGAAATGTATGGAAAATTGAGTCACCTATACTTTTAGTGTTTGCTTCTGTAGTTTTTAATTAGTGTGTCTATAGGCAAGGACTCTAATCTCTCTTTCAGATCAAAGATTCATTTGAAGCTATAGTACAATTTACGTTCTCTCTTGATCTTTTGATTCTGAATTGCCTACATGTAACTTCACTTCTGCTGACATGCTTGTTCAGTGTCATAGGCACTATTAAAAAATTGTTCCTTGCATTTTTGTCATCTTTAATGCTTATACTTTCAAATATTATGCATATGTTTTCAGTAATACAGAATATTTCATGTTATTTGGATAAAATTCAAAAATAGTATATTCTAAATAGTGATAACTTACCATTAGTGGTGAGTACCCCTTACCTAGCATTGAAATATGTCAATAGGAACAGGTGTTGCTAATAATTTATTCTTTTATGTTTTAATATGACATAATCTCTCTTCCAGTAATCTATGATCCTAATTTAATACTTTAATGGTATTTATATTGTTTAATAGATGACAAAGGTAACATTTTCACCTATTCAGCAGGATTGTTTCTAGCCTTCTCAGTGCTTAGTTTTGTAACGACTTGAGCTAAATATGCTATCAGTTATAAAAGTGGCAAGAGTAGATTTCTGCATACATTAATCTTAATGGGGAGCTTGCATGATTGAAAGAATGAATGTAAATTCTTGCTTTTTTGCTTTTTAATGTGAATTGTAGTTTCTTGTTTCATTGAGGAAGTAGAGGTGGGGCTTAAGAAGTTGGCATTCATGTTGGCATATTGTCTTTTATGGGAGAGATCCAACTGTTCTTTTTACTGTGAACCTTTGCAAATTATGATATATAGAGTCAGGAGAAGTCACCAATTAAGAATAGACATCCAGTACTCAGTGTAGCACAGGATTGCTGACTACAGATATATTTGGGTGAGTTATGAATTATCAAAGCCTAGTGGAGGTCAGACCATTGTTCTAAAGCTAGAATGGTCTGGTTCCCTTATACAGAGAAAAGACTTCTCTGTCTTTGAAGTTTATTAGAACTGACAACCAAGTGGTCTGCATGATTGACCTAGGTACTCAGTATGTATGTTACAGTTGTGAGGCTTGGTCTTTTTGTAGCTGTCCCCTACTTTTTTACTGATGTTTGGGACCCTAATTCTTACACTGGGTCACCTTGCCTAGACTTCATACATGGGAGGTACTGAGTTTTATTGCAACTTGATAGTCTGTGTTTTGTTGATACCTACCCTTTCCTAGATGGAGACAAAAGAGGAGAGGATTGGAGAGTAGAGGGGTGTAATATCAGAAAGGAACAAGGAGAGGGGGATGGGAAAGGGAGGTTGTAGCTCAAATGTAAAATAAACAGATGAATAAAGAAGAAAAAATGGATTTATAGCATCTTAGAAAGATGTGAAGAAAATAGGAACATTTTTCAAAATGATTTTCTGATATGAGCAAGATAATATATAATACATATATAACCAATTATTGACTAATAATTGACATATTATTATTTTCCTTCTCAAGATAAATGTAGACCGTGAAAGTAGGATTAGTGGTAAATTAGTTAAATTATTAAACTATGATTCTAGAGTTCTTTCCATCATATATGTCTCAAAACATTTAATTTTAATTAATAAAAGATTATGTAAAAATTTTGGGAGAGGAGAGAGTTGATAGTATGGTAGCAAGGTGCAAGTGGAGAGTGATCAGTGCAGACTGCTCACATATGTGAAATTGTCAAATTTTAATTCATAAAAATGTGTTGAGTTGTTCAGTAAGGACCAGTCCATTTCAACATCTTTAAGAGGACAGATGTAGCAAGGACCTGCTTGTTCATTCCTGCTGCCAGAACCGAAATAACCACACAGAAACTGTATTAATTAAATCACTGCTTGGCCCATTAGCTCGAGCTTTTATTGGCTAACTCATATCATAATTTGACCCATCTCTGTTAATCTGTACATTGTTACATGGCAGTGGTTTACCAGCAAAGTTTCCATATCTTATTCTTGTGGCAGATCCATGACATCTCTCTCCAACTCTTCCCCACAGCATTCTGTTTAGTTTTTCCTGCCTAGTTCTGTTCCCCTATAGCTCTGCTATAGGCCCAAAGAAGTTCCTTTATTAGCCAATGAAAGCAACACATAGACAAAAGGACCTCCTACACCATTTCTCCTTTTCTGTTTAAACAAAAAGGAAGGTTTTACCTTTAACATAGTAAAATTATATAAAGCAAAACAGATATCAAATAAGAATTGCAGTTACTATATATATATATATATATATATATATATATATATATATATATATATATATTTACTTTATCATAACTAAGGAAAACCGTAACTATAAATTCTTTGAAACCATCAAAGACTCAAGAAGACTATATTATTACCTATGTAAACAGGAAGTGCATTGTAAGCAACTTCCAAAACTTCAGAATTGACAGAGATATCTCACTGCCTGGACAGTCACCCAAAGTTCTTTTGTATCATTGGGGCATCCAACTTCAGCCTACAGGCCCATAGTATCCAGCAGATTTTTCCATGAAGCAGGAAACTTTAAAGACAGTTCAGTCACTTTCTTCTGTATTCTGCAGAATGTCTCTCAGACTCTTTCTTGAAGCAGGAAGCCTGAAGGATCATCTCACCTTTAGACAATTTCAGCAGTAATTTCTCTGTGGGTCCCGCATGTCCAGTGAAGCAGTCCAAGCAAGAGCATTTTCTTGCCATATGGCTAAGGAACCTCTTTGATGTCAGTCTTTCTCTCAAAGTAATTGGCACTGCCAGGAGCAGATGTGTCTCATTGTCATGAAAAATCCTACATTATTAAAACATTATAAATGCCATATTCTGAAGGTCTCTGAAAGATTTGAAGAATACCTACCTAACTGAAATACATCTTTGTATATTTGGAAAATCTAACTAACATGAGTACAAGCTTGACTATTATAGATGATTATCTCTTAACCTATATTTCTTAATTATACAATACATTTTTAAATGAGCTACACAATCACAATGCCCCAATCAAGAGCAGAAATATCCATACACAGTATAATATGAAATTGACTTTAAATTTTTATCAACAAACCAAGATCCATACCAGTGCAAATCTCTATAGCATATCGCCCTTTAAATGTAAAAGAACATTAAAAACAATATTTGGGAATATGGCATACTTCTGTTCATACTGCTTCCTGATGTTTGGGGGTGTTGTTAATCAGGTCTTTCATGGTGTATTGTGTGTGCTAGGTTTATCTCAGTCAGAAGTCAGGTGAAGTAATTTTTGGGGGGTATTCTTGATAACCTTTCAGGGATCTTGGTCTATGAAACCACATTGGTCTGCAAGAATTCCACAGGTTCTCATCTTCTGTGAAAACAAAAGATAAACAAAGCAATGTTCCAAAGAAACATATCCTTAGACTCAAATTTTGGAATCAAGATACCTTTAGAACATATATGCTGGTTTAGTTTAGCAGCCCATACACTGAAATGTCTCTCTGTACTTAGCTTCTTCACAGTCAAAAAATTCAAAGAAAACACAATAATATACATAATCCAGACTCTCTGTGAATTTTCCATCTTTACGTGGCTTATTTTTCTTTACTCCTTTTAATCTATGACCATCTGTACTCTGTCTTTTTAAAGACTTTACCCATTTTTAAAGGCATTAACTTTATTTTATGATTTTCTATACACTTTTTCTTCTCTCTTCCAAGCCTACGTACATTTATCCAACACTGTGACCCATTTGGAGGTCTTGTATGTCTGAATCTGTTTTATTATGTATCTGTAATTCTTTTCTGTCCAGGAGCACTTCTTAAAATGCTAAGAGCTTCTTAAAATCTTAAGCTGCTTCGTTGCTAGGTCAAATATGGTATTTTCTGCTTATCCCACCCAGTCCAGTATGGCAGAGCTGCTCACTGCCTGTGAGCCGCACTCATCACCCCACTCCCATGCACACAGCTGGTTCATGTCACCTTTAAGCAAGCTGCAGCAGTCTACTCACAAATCCCATTCAATTGTTCTGTCTCCTATAAGAGCCAGAGGTAGCCCAGAAAGCCAGTATTTTAAAACAGCCATGACTTTTTTTCCTGCTATGGCTGAATCAGGAAAATTTCTCTAAAGGACCTGCAGCAATTGCCAGTAAACAGCAAGAAACTGTGTTAAACCCTGTAGATTTTTCTAGATTTCCTTTTCAAGCCCTCTCAGGTTTTCTGTGGATTTAGTTGGCCACATTGGCACCAATTTGTACCAAGGGTCTGCTTGTTTGTTCCAGCCTCCCAGAACATAAACTGTACTAATTAAATCACTGCTTGGCCCATTAGCTTAAGCTTCTTATTGGCTAACTCTTGCATCTTAATTTAACCCATCTCTATTAATCTGTGTATTTCCATGTGGCAGTGGTTTACGGGAGAAGTTTCTACATGACTTACTCTGGAGGCAGATCCATGGCATCTCTCTCTGTCTCCTCCTCCCAGCATTCCATTTAGTTTTCCCCACCTAGCTCTGTTCCCCTATAGCTCTGCTATAGGCCCAAAGCAAGCAACACATAAACAAAAGGACCTCCCACATATAAAGGCATCACTGAACTTCAATAGTCTGTAACACACACACACACAAACACACACACACACAAACACACACACACACACTATATATACATTTATACAAATAAATATGTCTTATAGTACATTTAACTTTGTAACTATTGGAGAATACAAATTGGATATATTTTATTTGAATTCTATTGTGTATCAGTCTTCAATAGTATTATTTAGTAAAGCATATCTATGTAGAATATCAGTGTATCTTATAAATATATGGATACACTTAAAATATATTAACATATCATATATGTATTAATATTTGTTCCTTTCATAATTTTGCTTTACTTATTCTCCATTCCAACTAGTAATTAGAAACAGAAGGAAAACATCCTATGTTTTCTTCTTATTATTATTATTGTTTTTGTTGTTATTATTTACATCCAAATTATTAATTATTATTATTTTGTTATGTTCATCTAATTGACAAACACATAAAAGAGGAACCTCAGTTGTGGATATGCCCCCATATGGTTGACAGTAAGCAAGTCTGTGGAACTTACTTAATCAGTAACTGCTGTGGGAATGCCCAGCTCACTTCTGCTGTTTCTACCCCAGACAGATTGTTCAAGTTCTATTAAAAAGTAGGTTTTCAAGACATTACATGCAAGTCAGCAATGCTTTAATTTCTGCCTCCAGGTTTCTGCCCTGCTTCACTTCCTGCCATGATTTCCCACAACAATGGACTATGGTCTGCAAGTATAAGATAAAATAAACCTTTTCTTCCCCAGGTTGTTTTGTCATAGTGTTTCAACACATCAGGATAAACTCTAACTAATGCAGACAGTGAACAAGTCTCTAAATATTTAATAACTAACCAAAAAAAACATTCACTCACCAGAAAACAATTTGATAGGATTTATGCATAATAATGCATTTTAGTTCACTAGTTCTTTAAACAATAATTAGAGGCAATAAGAATGCTTCTCTTTTTGTTCATTTTAGAAGTTTAGTGTGGTTCGCTCTTAGGAAGGATATTTTTGGATTTAGGAGCTAAGAAGATGTGCTTCTCTGTTACTACATGAAATAGAATGTGTAGAATTGATGTTATTTTTCTGCCAGTGTTTGGTAAAATTCACTGTTTGATTACGGGGACATGAAAATTTCTTTGGGAAGCTTTTAAAACAATGTTTATTTAAAAGAATAAATAATAATCATGGATAAACAATATCACTTCTCTTCATGAGAAAAATATCACTTAGAATCAACTACTTAGTAATAAATATGTCAGAAAAAAGGGAACATGAACTGACTTGCTAATGTTTAGTGCTTTTTTTATTGAACAATGCCTTGTTTGAGATTCCAGAAAATTCTCATATTGTATACAAATAGTATAAAACATAAATGATGCACAATATGTATGGTATTAGTCTAGTAATGGTATGTTACCTTCATTCAATGTAGCAATAGAACCAGCAGATAATAATATAATTTATTTCTTATGTTAGTATCTAAAAATGTTAAACTATGAATTTGAATTCAAATACTTGGAATTGTGTGACCCTTGAGTTGTTTAGTTGTTTAGTTTCTAGGAACTGAAAGAGAAAGGTGTTTCCTCAAAATCTTTTTCACAGATGGGGCCTGGGGATGCCATGACATAGGTAACTGATGTATGGAGTGGCTTCAGGCCTGGTTTTAAAATTATAAAGTAGCTTGACCATATGCGCAGATAGAGGAAAGTATTTGTCTACATTGCATAAGACAACTTTAATTTCTAAAGCTTAATTCTTAGAATTATTGATAGTGATTCATCTCTACACTATCTAAAATGCCCTATCAGCACCAAACAGCCAAGCCAAACAAAACCTCTTTCTCACTGAAGTATGATGTTTAATGATTAAAAACAAGAGCAGCTCCATGGCCACTCTAATAGCCATGCATTTCTGTTTGTGTATCTCATCCTGGGGGTTGAACGCAGGGCCACGTGATGCAGGGGCACTTGCTCTACCACTAAGAATCCTCCTAGTCTGATACTTATAGCTTGAAAAGGCCTATTAAAAAGGAAGGATTTTAAACTAAAAAGAAAATAAGTTTGAGCAAGGTATATTCTCCAGTGTTTCCAAAAGTCTGTCTTCACAAACAACCATTCATATTCTATCTCTCATTTGAAGCGTTCAGGTAGATCATTTCTAGCAATGAAGAGTCTTATTGCAGATAGAATGCAGCAATTCTCCAGTGAAGTGAGAAGCGTTTATCAACATTACTTACCTGTGACTTGGGCATTTGCACTCTTGACAGTTCCACCCTACCATGCAAGAGGACCAATGCAAGCTTTATCCTTGGAGTGTCTGGATAATTAGCAAGCTTCTACATGACTGAAACATTCTTCACCATGGCCATTATTCACTGCTTATAGTAGCTTATAGAGGGACTTCAATCACCTGAGTTTCCTGAGTCTAGTGATCCATTCAGCTTATTCTATGAGGGAATGTTTCAATTTACAGGAAAGCACTACACAACACATCCTGATTTAGAGTGGGAATTGACCATTGTAGAAGTCAGTTTGCTCATTGTTATAGAGCCAAGAATATAAAAGTAGCTGAGTGTTTGCTGAAAACCAAATCTACCTCTCATGATATGACTTAGGAAAATAATGTTAAAGTTTTCCCAGCCATCTGAAAAGTTATTATTATCATTTATAATTAAAACATGTATAACAAGGCCCCCAATCATTTAATAAGAAAAAGTATTATTGTATGAATTGGAAATTTTCTGGGCAGTGGTGGCACATGCCTTTAATCCCAGCACTTGAGAGGCAGAGGCAGGCAGATCTCTGTGAATTTGAGGACAAGAGCAAGTTTTAGGACAGGCTCCAAAGTTACAGAGAAACCCTGTCTCAAAAAAAGTTGGGAATAAAATCCAATCCAGGTGTTACTTCAACTTGTTCTGTTTTACTCTTAGAGTGGTGACAGCAAAATGTTTGAAAACCAAGTATATAATAAATATTGTCTAAGATACATCAGCCTTTGAATGAAAGGGGATCCTCAAGATCTAAAATATCCAGACAAAGTTGTGTCCTTTACAGACAGCTCTTACTGAATTCTCCTCTGTGTGAAATCTTAATTTTGTTGGAAGGGAATTGATATTCTAAACTGTAGTAGTCAACTATAAATTTCTCAATGCGATTAGGTAATTTTGCTTACTGTACTGATTTTCTTAGGCATGACTTTGAAATAGCAAAGGGTAAACACACAGTATTGACCTCAGCAGCAAGAACAGCAGCAGGAAAGCAGTACACCCCACACCCCACATTTAACAGTTGGTATGAGGCGGACACAGTAGTTACTGCTCGCACGCATGGGCTCACTTAATCCTTTAGCAGTGCTAGGATATAAGACCTAATTATCTACATTTTGTAGGGCAAAAAGAAAGCTTTAACTTGTTAATTAACATTTTTACGTTCACAGAACTAGGAAGAGACAATACTGGCAGCTGATTATACATTCCTGAATTGTAATGCTCACACTCTTAACAGTTAAAGCAATGCTTGAATACATACATTTACAAGGGTTTAGTATTTGGTTGACATAGTTAACTTATTGATCTTAAAAGGATATGTGTAACTGAATAGATAGGAAGAATTTATTAGTATTTGTAGAGAGGAAATGCTGTCTGAATGAGAATACCATGAAGTAAGGAATAAGGCCATATCAGATGAAATGACAGCTGCTTCCTTACTATTCAGCGGTTAATACTGACAAACTATAACCCAGAGACGTACCTAACTTAACATTTCTATGCACATCTTGCCACAAGATTGCCGATGTGTTAGGGTGTTACTATCCTACACTTGTTTTCATTTCCTGAAACAAAAGACTGTCATTAGTTATCATATTTTAATTTTTACTTTTTTTGTCCTGAGCCACTTGTTCTATTTATGTCATGCTCCTTTTCAAGTGAAAATAATGAACATGAAGCTGCCAGCCTCGAGATTTTGAGGGATTTGAGCTAAGAATTTCTACAATATTTCAGGATGGCAAAATGCCTTTAAAAGCCAACAAAATTTATATGTAACCCATCAACATTGAAACCAGACAGGGAACTATACTGCTGTACACTGAAACTCATTTTTTCGATCCAATTATCTACATTTCCTCTGACTATTATACCTGTCAACCATGTTCATACAAAATTGCTGAAGGTCAATGACTCTGGTATTAGTTCTGTCACACAGAGTCTGAGTTAAGTGACTTCGGAAGAAGTTGACAGATTGTGAACAAGAATAGGTTTCTATTCTGCCAATAAGGATTGATATTGACAACTAAAGTAATGTCACTAGTCACCGCTGAAATAAGGTCATGTTATAATGACATTCCCCATGTCAATCAAGATAGCCTTCTGGTGCAAGATATAATGCATATTAATCTAACTCAAGGGGATTGAAAACAATGGACATGTTTCTACTGCAGATCACCCATAAGTAATGATGGAAATATTTGTGGGCTTAAAGTGTCATATTCATCAGAAAGATAATAATCCCATATATGCTTCTATTTGTCAAAAAAGCTATTGCATTCTGTTAAGTGTGAGTTTCCAGCATAATTATTGCCATTTATCTTCAAAATGGCATTTGCACAGGCCAGGCAAGCTTTCCCAATGGTTTTGACATTTTGAAAGACCCTTTTCATTTTCCCTCATCCTGTTAAACCTATGGCACAGATAGCAAGCTGATCTCTGCCCTAACTGAGCATACGATAGAGCTATTGATTTTTAATAGGTTTTAAATACATTGGGTGCCTTTTGTGTTGCATGTACAAGATGGCTAACAGTTTAACCTCTACTGGGTTCTATTTGAATGGACAATTCTATAACAAGGAGCTCAGATTTGTACACAGGCTCTGTCATCTCCATAGAGATGTTCAAAGTAGGAAAGATTTTTTTAATGTCTCTCTTTTAGTCATGGGGGATAGTCAAGTGAGGGGAACTAAATTTTTCCCTAAAAGGAACACCTTCAAGATGATAAGAACTTCTTCTGGATATGAGGCCAAAGAGGGGTATGTTTTCACACATAATCAGAGAAAAAAAAATAGAAGTACGTATAATCAATATTTGGGGTTCCCAATTCACTGGACATATTTTTTCTGTATAGATGAGTTGGACTGAGAAGTTCTGAGATCTGCTTCCTCTTCTAAGACCTCTCATATTATAACATTATTTGTGTGTAAACCCTATCTTAAAACCTCACCATAGATCCTAAAATCTGAGCTAGGAACCATTAGTTCTTACCTGAATAGAAACAATGAACTCTTCTTCCAACAACTGACTTGTTGACTCCAGTGTTCTCATCCCAAATCAAATTCAGCATTTGGAGGATTCATAGGTCTTAAGTTCTACAGCCAGTAATGTTTGAACTGACATAGGCTCCCTCTTTCTCAAGATGCCCTTTTCACTGAATACCTTTCATGATGCTAAGTGAAATAGTACAGTTCAGCTCTTTCATTGTCTGGCATCATTTTCTTTATTAAGTTGATCTTATTTATTACTGGAATAATTATTTTTGAAATGATGTGACATATATATATATATATATATATATATATATATATATATATATATATCTGTATAGCTTTTCCATGCAGTTTAGTTTCTGTCTAAATAATATATGGGTGGCAAATAACATATTCCCCAACTTACAAATGTTTTATCTTCTGAAAAGTCATCTATGGCTGAGTTACCGATAAGTTAAAATAAATTTTCCATTAAATCACTGTAATCAATTGTAGGTTTTCAGTCATAGTGTACTCATGTGTCTTAAATTCTGGATTCAATGTTTTCACAGTCAGGAAGAGAACGGGAAAGATGACCTTGTCCCAGAATCTGTTTAGTTAGAATGTCAAATACAGAGGACTGGGTTTTCGTTAGTTTATTCTGTCTTCTTGTTAGTAATTTTTCTATCATTGTGACAAAGCACCTGAGGGAAAAACCTTGCAATAGGAAGGATTTATTTTTACCCATAATTTCAGAAGTTTAAACCAGGTTTCTGTCTTGGTCTTCTGTGATTCCAGGATACCAATTTAAAGCACATAGGAGAAAATTGCCCACATGATTATGGTGAGCATTCTAAATGAGATGGTGAGTAACCAAAGGAAATATAAATCCTCTAGGATCATGCTCTCATTCACCCGTTTATTCCACCATTACCTTCTGCCCAAAGTTTCAACCACTTTCCAAAAGTCCACTTAATCATGGCTGCACCACAAACCCCTGTGATTCAAGCATTTCTTGAAACTCCAGCAGAAAGCAAACAAGCACTGTGGCACATTTTCAAGGGACATGCCAGATATAAATCCCGACACTTGTTCTTAAAACATTACATTCTCTTATATTTTTGGTTGTGAGCCTAGCCTTTAACGGCTGAGCCATCTCTTGGGCAGCAGAGGAGAGGGTGCCTGAACTGGCCTTCTCTCATAGCCACACTGATGAATATCTTGAATATCACCATAGAACCTTCATCTGGTGATGGATGTTGATAGAGACAGAGACCAACACTGGAGCACTGGACTAAGCTCACAAGGCCCAGATGAAGAGCAGAAGGAGGGAGAAAATGAGCAAGGAAGTCAGTACCACCAACGGAGACTGTGGGACTGATCTAATGGGAGGGAGCTCACCAAGACCAGCTGGACTGGGACTGAACAACCATGTGATTAAACCGGACTCTCTGAATGTGGCTGACAATGAGGGCTGACTGAGAAGCCAATGATAATGACACCGGGTTTTTATTCTACTGCATGTACTGGCTTTTTTGAGAGCCTAGTCTGCTTGAATGCCCACCTTCCTAGACCTGGATGTGGGGGAGGGCCTTGAACTTCCCACAGGGCAGGGCACCCTGACTTCTCTTAGGACTGGAAAGGGAGGAAGATGATATTGGGGGTGTGGGAGGGAAATGGGAGGATGGGAGGAAGTGGAAATTTTTAATAAATAAATAAAGAAAGAAAGAAAAAACATTACATTCTTGTATCTTTAGGGTAATTTCTGCAAATCTCTAGGGCTCTCAACTCTTCTTGGATTTGTTTTATACAATCTAGCCCCATTGAAGTTGGTGTCATGTTAAATAGAGCAAAATCAAGCAGTGACTTCAGGAAAAATAGAGGAAGCAAGCTGTGGAGTTTCATTTTGCTCGCCTATAGTGAAACCACTCATAACTTAATCTGAATGAGTTATAGGATATTGTCTTTACTTTTTTTGTCTAAAGTCTGTTGCTTTCCCAAGGCCTTGGTCTCTGAGGACATCAAAAGATCTACACATTTCTTCATCAACAAATGCAACTCTGTACCCATATATTTACTATTACATTACATACTCTTTTTTTTTTAAAAAAAAGAAATCTTATTTGTGTGTATTTATTTGGGTTATGAAACATAAGGCTTTTATGTGGTTTCTTCATTCTTAGGCCATAATGCCAATATTTGATAAGCAGGAGTTTATGAAATCAACAGTTTCTACACAACCAAGTAAGCAATTACTGAATGGGGGGACAGAATGTAGAATGAGCAAGATGCTTTGCAATGTATTTTTCTGGTGGAAGATTAACTACTTGAATATAGAAATACTTGACAGTCTAGGTTGCAAGAAACCAAATAACTCACTCAATATGTAAGTTCATTAAATGAACATATATTACATAAAGGATAAAGAACAAATGGTCAATAAACATGAAAAATGTCAACATCACTAATCATCAAATACAAATTAATTAAAATTTAATTAATTAAAAACATATTGAGACTTCATTTCTTCCTAGTGATAATGACAATGAATGAGTAAAATAAATTCTTGATGAAAATTCAGAAGAATACAGTCAAGGTGATCCTTATGTATGTTGCGGGAGCTCCTTCTGCTCCTTCAGCCAATAGCCGCTGAGATACCAGCCCATTGGGGCGTGGTCTCTCTTTTTAAAAATGCGGCCACTTCCCTCCGCTCGCTCTCTGGCTTCCGGCTCCACTTCTGACGACTAGGCTCCCTTCCTGATTGCGCAGAGGGCTGTTGTCTGGGACGGTGATCTGTAAGTTTTTTCCCCTTTAAATAAATAACCATTCTATTAATCATAATTCCAAACTGGTGTGGGATTGTTTGTGATTTACGCCATCATCTGGCGCCCAACGTTTGGTTTTAAGACCCCTCCTTTCCCCCGCTCGGCTGCCTGCCGCCAGCGCGGCTTGGCGCGAGCCCTCCCTCCCTCAGCGGCGGCCTGTGCCTTGTGCGTGGAGACAGCGTTTAATGTAAATTACACACAGTGGCTTTTCTTGCTGAAATTCTTTATATTTTCTCTTTACACACCTCAGATTGACTCCAAGTCCCCACGCACCCTATCGTTTGCCTCCCCACGTGGATTTAAACTCCACAGGCCCGCACAGTCTCTGCCCGCCTGGCCTACTCTTTTCTGAGACGCTTTTAAATCTCCCTTGCAAGCGCAGCGCTTGGGTGGCGCAAACCAGCGTGCAGGCGGTTGCTGAAAAACTGCAACCCCTCAGGGCGACTCTGTCACGTGGAGGCCATACACAGCTGCGGCTTCCAGGTTGCTCTTCTTTTCCCTTGGATTCTGGGTTTCTAGTTGTGTGTGGAATTGATTTAATTACATTTTCTTTGTTGAGCAACTCCATTTCCCAGTTTTTAACAAATACTAAGGCGGACATTGAAACAGGACCCCGTTTTAGTCAACTTTGCAGCGGTTCTAGTCGCGACTCTGCAACAGCACCACCGGCTGGATAATAGGTAATATGGCAGTTTTCGTTTCCAACGCAAATTTTACTGTTTTGTTTATTAATACATTGGACTATATCATGCAAGGTTTATATGATTATGGGGATACCTTAATTTGCTTGTTACTAGGTTTCAGTTTTATTTTCCATATTCTATCATTAAGGAAGAATAAGGCACTCGTAAGAACAATACAATCTCTACGGACTAATAATGAACAACTAGTAGAAAGGATTAAAATTATTGAAAATCAGGGGTTATCTGAACAAGTGGATACTATGATAGACAAAATTGACTCCATATCCAAGGGTACTAGGAAGTTACCTGAAAGGGTTCAGGCTGTTGAATTTGATGTTCAGACGTTATCACAAAGTTTTGATAAGGTAACAGACAGAATGTACCTCCAAGATGGGAATCTACATGATATACAAGAAAAGTTTAAAGAGGACATATTATCTTTGAAGGAAAAAATTAAAACTTTGGAAACACAAGTACAGAATAGAGACCAAAAATTTGATACCTTAGTGAAATCACTAGAAACACATACAGGTCAGGAGATTCAGGATTTAAGAGAGATGATGATAAAAAGATTTGAAAAGATTGAAGAACTTATTGGAGCTGGTGAACAGAGTAAGGAGGCACAAGGACAGGCTACAATGCCACCACCAGCTATTAGAACTGGCTTACCCAGGGTTTTAGCGACATACCCTGTAATTAATTCTGACAAAGCATCAACTTCCAAAGGCTCAAAGGGAGTCAAAGATGCTAGATGGAAGCCAATAGAACTGAATGATCTAAAAGAAATTAAGCAGGCTGTTGTTAATTATGGCTTGCACTCTGCATTTGTTAAGGAAATGATAAAGACTTGGGCCTCTAATGTCAGAGCTACCCCCCATGATTTCTCTCAGTTAGTGTCTGCAGTTTTAGATGATGGACCTTCCTTGATGTTTGGAATTTATTTCAGAGAAGAACCCAAACATATGGAACAGCAAGGAAGAGCAAAAGGTGTGGAGGTTTCCCAAGATCAAATTCTTGGTGTAGGAGCATATGCTGATCCACAGGTCCAAGCTCTTTACGACGAAGAAGTATTATGTCTATGTCACCAAGCAGCCTTAAATGCTTGGAATAGAATACAAGATCCAGCGAAAAGGGTCGAATCATATACAAGGATTAGGCAGGGACAGAGAGAACCCTTTATTGACTTTTTGCAAAGATTAATTAAGGCTCTGGACATAGGGGTAACAGACCCAGAAGCTAGACGAATACTTCTTGAATCTCTAGCTTTTGAAAATGCAAATGTAGATTGCAAAAAGATAATTGGGCCTTTAAAGTCTAGATCAGCACCTATGGATGAATGGATTCAGCATACGATGAATGTTGAGACATTTAGCTATAATGATGAATCTTGGGTAGGAGAAGCAATTTCCAAAGCAATGAGAAGACATCAAACTGCCAGGTGTTTTAATTGTGGTAAATTAGGGCATCTGCAAAGGGATTGCAGACAAAGAACTTCTAGGAATAATATCTCTTCTGGGAATGACAAAAATAGGAGACCTCGGCCTTCAGGTATATGTAGGAGATGCGGTAAAGGCCGACATTGGTCCAACGAATGCAGGTCAACAACAGACAGACAAGGAAACCCGATACCATCGGGAAACCCCTTGAGGGGCCTCTCGCAGGCCCCCAAGCCAACAGTGGCCCAGTCATTCCCAGTCACAGTGGAGAACGTGCCTCACCAAGAAAACTAAAAGCTCCAATTTCTGCTGTAAAAAGTAATACTGGTCTAAATGATGAATTACATGTGGAGGACGAGTCAAAAAATCCAGTAGGACAGAGTAAACGTATATTTTGGCAGACTTCTATTAATGATCAAAGACCAAAGCTAAGAGTCTGTATAAATGGCATTTTTATCGAAGGCTTATTAGACACAGGTGCGGATGTAAGTATCATTACTCCAGAATCTTGGCATCCGAATTGGCCTCTTCAAGAGGTAGATGTTCAGTTCCTGGGAATTGGAACCCTGTCTCGTGTAAAACAAAGCACAAGATGGGTCGAATGCATAGGGCCTGAAGGGCAAATAGGAAGACTAAGGCCATATATAGCCAATATTGCAATAAATTTATGGGGCCGTGACCTGCTACAACAATGGAATACCCAGATTAACATTCCTGCAGTCTCAGGAACTCATAATTCTGGGAAGGATGTAATAAAGTACCATGCACAAAGGTCACCAGCCATTCAGGCTGTACAAGAACATAAAGCAACTAACAAACCTTTAGAGGTACCAACAGCCCTACCTTTAAAATGGCTAACTGAGAAGCCAATATGGGTTAAACAATGGCCTTTAGCTGAAGAGAAATTACAGGCATTGGAACAGCTGGTACAAGAGCAACTAGATGCTCACCATATTGAGGAATCAACCAGCCCTTGGAATTCTCCTGTGTTTGTTGTAAAAAAGAAATCTGGTAAATGGAGAATGGTGACAGATTTAAGAGCTGTCAACAAGGTAATTCAACCTATGGGCCCACTACAATCTGGAATTCCTTTGCCTTCTCTATTACCAAAAGGATGGCCTCTTATAGTTATTGATTTGAAAGATTGTTTTTTCATTATACCTTTACAAGAAAAGGATAGAGAAAAATTTGCCTTCACAGTGCCTACTTATAATAATTCTCAGCCTACTAAGAGATATCAATGGACTGTCCTCCCACAGGGAATGCTCAATAGTCCCACATTGTGCCAATATTTTGTAAGTAAGCCATTGGAAATAATTCGTAAACAATTTCCCAAGTCAATAATTTATCATTATATGGATGACATTTTGTTATCTGATTCAAATAAAGATACTTTGGAAAGGATGTTTGAAGAAGTAAAGAAAGTCTTGCCTAAATGGGGATTACAAATTGCCCCTGAAAAAATTCAAAGAGGAAATTCTATTAATTACCTAGGTTACAGAATAGGGTTAGAGAAAATTAAAACGCAAAAGGCACAAATTAGGAGAGACAGGTTACAGACTCTTAATGACTTCCAAAGATTGTTAGGAGACATTTCCAGTCTACGACCAGCTGTTGGGATAACACCTGATCTAATAGTTCATTTAAACAAAACCTTAGATGGTGATAAAGATTTGAATAGTCCCAGAAAACTGACAGCTGAAGCAGAAAAGGAACTGACAATGATTGAGGAAAAATTACAGGAGGCACATGTGGATAGGGTGAACCCAAATCTTAGCTGCATCCTAGTCATATTGCCTTCCAGAATTTCTCCTACAGGGATTTTAATGCAGAGGGAAGATACTATTTTAGAGTGGATATTTATGCCTAATAAACCAAGTAAAAAATTAAAAACTTATGTGGAAAAAGTCTCTGAATTAATTATAAAAGGTAAGCTGAGACTTCGTCAACTAGCAGGTATAGACCCAGCAGAAATTATAGTGCCTTTTACTACTGAGGAAATAAAAAAGTTATGGGAAGACAATGAACCATGGCAAAGAGCTTGTGCTAATTTTTTGGGAGAAATTAATAGCAACTATCCCAAAAGTGATAGACTTAACCTCATAAAGAGAACTTCTTGGATTCTTCCTAGAATTGTACGTGATGCTCCAATAACTGGAGCCCGTACGTTTTATACTGATGCAAATAAATCAGGGAAAGCTGGTTACAAGTCAGATGAATTGAGTAAGGTGGAACAAAGCCCTTATAATTCTGTCCAAAAGGCAGAATTATATGCCATTCTTATGGTGCTAAGGGACTTTAAAGAACCTCTTAATATAGTTACAGATTCACAATATGCAGAAAGAGTTATCTTGCATATTGAAACTGCTGAATTTATTCCAGATGACACAGAGTTGACTTCATTGTTTATCCGGGTACAAGATATAATTAGGAATAGGCTTTGTCCAATGTACATAACACACATCCGGTCCCATACGGGTCTGCCTGGTCCTCTAGCACAAGGTAATGCAGAGATTGATCAATTATTGATTGGAAGTGTGTTGAAGGCCTCAGAATTTCATAAAAAGCATCATGTCAATAGTAAAGGCCTAAAGAAAGAATTTTCCATTACATGGCAACAAGCTAAGGACATTATAAAGAGATGTCCTACTTGTTCTTTCTATAATCAAACACCGTTGCCTGCAGGGAGTAACCCAAAGGGTACTCAAAGGAATGAAATCTGGCAGATGGATGTGTTTCACTTTATGGAATTTGGTAAATTAAAATATGTACACCACACCATAGACACATATTCAGGTTTTCAATGGGCTACTGCCCTGAGCTCAGAAAAGGCCGATTCAGTAATCACACATTTATTAGAAGTTATGGCCATCATGGGTATACCTGCACAAATAAAGACAGACAATGGTCCAGCATATGTATCTAAGAAAATGAAACGCTTTTTTGATTATTATAATATAAAACACATTACAGGTATACCAAATAATCCTACAGGTCAGGCAGTTATAGAAAGATCAAATCGTACTATAAAGGATATGCTGAACAAACAAAAAGGGACAGAAAATACCCCCAGAAATAGATTGCATAATGCTTTATTAACCTTGAATTTTCTTAACGCTAACGAGAAAGGAACAACAGCGGCAGAAAGACATTGGATAATGGAAAAGTCTGCTGAACTAAATCAACCAATTTATTTCAAAGATGTGCTGACCTCTCAATGGAAGCCAGGAGATGTGCTACGTTGGGGAAGAGGTTTTGCTCTTGTCTCCACAGGAGAGGAAAAATTGTGGATACCATCAAAATTAATAAAGGTTCGGTTTGAAGAGAAGCCCCTTGGAAAAGAAAAATAATTCATTCACAAGGATGATGATCATACTGATGGTAAGAAAAGCATATAGGTTGGGGGCAGGGTTCTTTTCTTATCTCCACAGGAAACCACTCATCTTCAAAGAACTTAAGGGACCCTGGATATTTAAATACTGATGGATGGACACTAGTTACAACCTAATATGGATCAACACAGAACCTGAATAGGTTTAGTAAGTATAAAACATTTTTTAAATATATATATATATATATATATATATATATATATATACATTACTGTGCTTTTATTTATATGTATATAGAGCTGGTTTTGGAGTTGGACTATGGCTCAGTCCCTCTTCAATTCCAAGCCTGTTGATAAGAGATATCTCAGAGATTCTGTCTCAGGTCAGGAGCCATGAAATGGGACAGAATAATAATAGTAATAATAATGATGATGATGATGATGATGATGATACTTGATAAACTTTCTTTGCCTTTCCTCATATCTGTGTCTGTCTTTATTATACCTTCCATCAAATATATATGTCTGTATATGTCTTTGTAGATAATGTTTACCTTTCCTGTAACAAACAACAAATTTTCCTTCAGTAATCTTTGAAGTTTCCAGGATGAAGATGGGGCCCCACAACATCAATTTCACCTGGTTACTATGACGTCATGTTTTTAATAGCGCTAAAATTAGACCTTTTTTTTTTTTGGTTTTTTTTGGTACCAACTACACAAGACAGTTTCAAATGGTGTACAATTTTGACAACACTCTGGCCGGACCTCCTCAAAACACTCAGAGGCTAGTTACAATTTCCTCGACCAAATGTTATTCTGGGAATTTTACCATCATTTGCTTTCATGGGACCCCCTGAGAAGAACGTCGCCCCCATGTCAGCTAGAAGCAATCTTAGAGGACGACGCCCCCTCTCCCAACAGAGTTTGCCCTCTGGTTTAGGGACATCATTTAGTAGTTGGTATAGGGTTGAGGGGATGGGGGAGGTATTATATGGACTCAGGGGTGTTTATGAAAAAAAAGGGGGGGGGGAATTACCTGGTTTGATGGGATGATTGGTATTTGTGAATTATTGTTATTAGAAAATTGCAATAGTGTTGATTCTTGTATATTGAACATTGTATGTGAGTATGCTTCTACCTCTATTGTATGAGAGTATGCTTCTAACTCTGTTTAAAACAATTGTCATATTGAGATATTTATCATATTGCAATGTACATTTCTACCTCTGATATTATTTGTATAATGACATTGTTTACATTTGGGGATATTGTCCTCATTTATTGCACAGTTGTTTATTATCTTAGTCTTTAAGTTAGATAGGTATTGAGAATTATATAGATCAGTAGTCATCTATGTTTGTCATTTATAATTAGACTAATCAGGTTCATTAGATAAATAGAGATTATACTCAGAATAGATAGATAATCTTCAACCTCTTCAAAGAGCTGTAGAAAATGGCCTTTAATTTAACTCAGAGTTCCATGGTAGACAAATAATTTGGTAGTGAGACACAATTGCTCCTGGCAACACCAATCTATTCCCGAGAGAATGTTGAGCACCAAAGACACTCCACGTGGAGCCTTTCTTCTTGGCAGAACTGGCCTTTGGGCAAAGAAATGCCCATACCTCAACCTCTGACAGATACAGAGCATCCATAAATGGATAAAACAGGACTGTCATATCCTGCCAAGACAGGGTAAGATAGTTCTGAAAAGTTTCTTGCCTTTGAAAATGGTATGTCAGTTACGTTAGGCCTTAGCCAAAGTTGGTTGCTTCAACGCTGCAAACGTGACTTTGGGTGATTGTCCAGGTAGCTAGTTGTCTCTATGATTTGTTGAATGTTTTAGAAGTGGTTTGAATGCACTTCCTAATTACTCAGGTAACATTATTTTCCTTCTCAGATCTTCGATGGGGTTGAAGACTATATAAATGTAGTTACTTTCCTCTCATGACTTGGCCAAGTTATTTATTATACAAGACTTAAGCTAGTTGGAATAGGATATCTGTGCTTATTGTATATAATTTCATAGTAGGTTTAGAACTCTCTTACTTAAACAAAAGGGGGAGGTGTTGCGGGAGCTCCTTCTGCTCCTTCAGCCAATAGCCGCTGAGATACCAGCCCATTGGGGCGTGGTCTCTCTTTTTAAAAATGCGGCCACTTCCCTCCGCTCGCTCTCTGGCTTCCGGCTCCACTTCTGACGACTAGGCTCCCTTCCTGATTGCGCAGAGGGCTGTTGTCTGGGACGGTGATCTGTAAGTTTTTTCCCCTTTAAATAAATAACCATTCTATTAATCATAATTCCAAACTGGTGTGGGATTGTTTGTGATTTACGCCATCATATGTACTCTTAGTGAGATAGTCAACTAGTCTAACTACTATGGCAAGGGTTGAGGTCAGCCAATGACTATCAGTAAGTCAAATGAACCTGGTGGAGTAGATACACCACATGACTTGATTATATTTCTTTTAATGAATGAACATTTTTCAAAGCATGTAGAATACTTTCACTTCCTTGGGAAAAATGACTTCTTTTGTATAATTTATCTGTTAATATTCATTAACATATATTGTCTCTGATTTGGTTCTAAAATTGTATTGCCTTTAACTTGCATACTTGTAAATACCACTTAAAACTTTCTCTATACAACAAAGCTGTGTCATTTACTAATTAAAAATTCCACCAATCTGATCATCTGTTTTAAGAATGAGAAATGATGTGACTGGGACATAGGCAATTTCTAAGCAGAGGAAGCTGAATTCAAAATTTTGGCAATGCCCTTATGATTTGCACAAAACTAGGTAGCTAATTTGAATATCTCAGACACATTTTGTATTAATAAAAAAGGAATAGAGAGCTCTTGTTTAAATTATACCTAGATCTGACTCTGAAAACATAGACAGGATCATTATGGTTCTGAATGCTGTATGGGAATTACACACTTCACTTATCTTCTTGGGGGATCACCTGAATGTACTGAGACAGCATCACTCAGTGATGTGGAGTCTCAGACAAGTAGAAAATTCTACCAATAGCACTATATTTCAATCTGATTATGCTCTCACAACACTGAGGTCCTGCTTATAATGAGTACATTAAAACGTGAGTTCAAAAAGTGAGTTAAATTTCTGTGATTTAATTTGGCTGTTACTGTATTTTAATTTTATCTGGTTGATTAACTTTTATTTACTATGATGTTAGATTACAATCATTTTTACTTTAGGATTATTGAGGTTCAACTTGTTTAAAGTGTGTATTTTGAAAAATAAGACTATAAATCTCAAGATACGACTAAGCTAAAAAGAGTGTTACCCATTATTGTCACTTTATTTAATCTTTTTTTTAAAGAAATTCATCCTCTGAAAAAGGCTTATACTGACAATTTTCCACACAGTTCATCAAAAAAATAAAAAAGAATAAAAAATACAGAATGCCACAGATAGTATTTCATACATGGAAAATACAGCAAGAGTTTCACTTTCCTTAACTTTTTAAGAGTGTTTAATTTTATCAGGTTAGACTAAATTATGTTACCCAATATCAAATGATTCCAAACAAAATGTTTTATTCATATATTGCAAACCAAATGAGTAGTCTGATATACCTGATGTATGTGAATGTGGAGTGAAGTGGGAAAGGAATGCCATTGAAGGTGGGTTTTGGGAAACAGTGGTATGTCCTAGAAGGTGGGCTTCCTGGGAAGGTGTAGTGCGCTCATTGATGGTCAGCGATGACTACCACACATTTCTTGCATCGAATGTTTTTCTTTCCTCCTGGAACATTGCACACATAGCTTGAGCTTGCTGCCACTAGTACCAGAAGGCTTCTGAATCAAAATGCACCATGTACAATATCTTGGATACACTATGATGTCTATTGGCAGCTGTCTTATTACCTACACTGTGGTGCTAACATCAGTGACTGAACCTTAAAACATACTGGGCAGAGTTTAAAGATAATATATTCAATCCATCTGAGTGCACACTTATCTAGCTCTTCTATTAGGAGAATAAAATTTGAGGATGATAGATAACCCTTCTTTCTTTACACAGTTTACTTTCCTAAACGAATGCAAAGAACATCCATTATGCCTCATCCTCATGTTTTCTGGAAAGATATATTGTTCCAGTGTTCCAGAAAATGTTGGAACATAAACGTTTTGTCACTGCTTTGCATTCCTTGTTCTTTTATTAATGGCCCGATACATGCTAATGTTTCCTAAAGCTATTTGTGGAAATACCTTTGTATGAAGACTTCTCCATGTGTACATCTTATATGTTCTGTAATTTGTGTCATTGTTTAATCATTTTGCATTGTTACTTTTATTTGCATAATTACTTAATAACTGAGATCTGTGTCTTAAAAATTCTTCATTGTATTTTGGTTTTGCTGAATTTATCACAACAGTTTTATGATTTTTGCTGTATTCCAGCTATTCATCATCATCATCATCATCACCATTATCATCAGATCACCCCCCCTCTCTCTCTACATATGCCTGTATGTATTTGTGTGTGAGTAAATATCTATGTCTCTATATACATTCTATTTGTCTATTGTTGTCACATTGCATATGCTATCAATATTGAGCAGGTTTAAAATCTCTAGTAATTTTTTTTTCAGTATAGTTTTCCTAGCATCTCTTCCTGACTTTGGAAGAGGTAGAGGAAGAGTGAGAGTGGATTGCAGTTTGGATGTGGTCTCTCACATGGGTATTGGATATGGTTTCAACTCTAGGAGCGCCTTCCTCTTATAAAAGATGCCAGTCTCAGGCTAGTCAGCTGCAACTGCTGTTCAGGCCCCTGAGCAGTCCTTGGAGGATTGTAAAGTCACAAATTCTGGTCTCATTAGTGGGAGAACCTTCTCAGATAGGGTATTAAATACTGGTCACACACCTGGGTGGTCTTTCCTGATGCCTAGTATGTCTACAGAACCCATTTCTATGCTCCAACATAGACACCATCTCCAATGAGATTTCTGTTTTGCTGAATAATGTGTATTCATTTCCTTCCTAATTGTATAGATGTATTATGCTCACCATATTTTAATAGATTTGTCTTAAGACACTTTCTCTAAAGTTCCTGTGAGTGTGGGTCATGGGAGGTCCAGGATCTGGAAGCCATAGGTTTTACAAAGGTCTTTCAAAAACTGACTTTTTGTTGATAGTCTTGTTAAGTAATGAGACTAATGTGTTTTGTTCTGACTTCCATCCCTTGCTGTTGCTGCTCTTTCGTGCAACTGTTATTTATTTTATTTTTTCCTCATCTTTGAAATATATGCTATTGAAAGTAAAATGCAGATTCTGAGAATCTCACTTCTAGCCTTCTGTTGTTATATTTCTTCTTATAGGAAAAGAGAGTGTCTTAAACCATGCTGGTATATTCAAAGTGGTCTCTGTACTTTTTACCCTTCTCTATAAAGATTCATATCTTTCTTTGAGATTGAAACTAAAGATTTCCAACTATCTTCCAATACTCTTGATGTCTGTTGTTCAATATCTCACTCTGTATTTCCAGAAAACTTTAATAGACTCTGTCTCTGCATCTACCTCCATCTGTGTGTTTTCCAACTGTTGCTTCTTCTATCTTAGTGAAATTATTGATCATTTATAAATTCAAAGTTATTTATCACAAAAAGTCATATGGCACATTTGAGGTCTTCAGTATATCAATAATTATTATATGAATTAATATCACTCATTAATTTCATTTAACTTTCAAATAAGTCTAGTACCTTTTGTTATTTGTTGGTGACAATATTTTTGCTCATGTGATCTTTATGTGTGTTGTTTAATGCCGGATACACATTGGTACTGGATTTACCTGTATTAACACCCTCTCTACTCAACCTCGCCCTCTATTGTAAACGTGGCTATGAGCATTTTACTGACATTTGAATACAACGTTAAGAATAAACCAATTAAAAGCACTGTGCCCTAGCACTAAAAGCTCATGTGTGCATTTTCTCTGCATTAACAAAAGTGGAGAGAAAAGAAAGCAGACTCACTGTCTTTGGGTTTTGCACCAGTCAAATTCTCAACTAGCGTTGTACTGAGTTGTCAGTATAAAGAGGAATTGATACAAAAAGACAGAATGGAATGAAAGGAATCCAGAACCATGAATCAATGGAAATGTTGCATGATGTATAAGTGGAATAAAGAAAGAGAAAGGTGTGGGAAAACCAGAGACATTCCCCCAGAAGGAAAAAAAAATAGTAGTTGAAACATGACAGATGTCTTCAAATTTTTGAAGTGCTGTCAAGAGAAAGAGAGAAAGCATAGAATTATTCATTGTCATTGTTGAGGCCAGAATCAGGATTAATGTCAGACTTCAAATGACATGACGCCCAGCTCATTGTAAGATGTTGGTCAGAGTCACATTCATTTGAGCAAAGAACCACCTGCCTTGAGAAATGAATCCTGCTGGAGTTACGACTCTTATAATATGATAGAGTAGTAGAAGGAATAAAGCTGTAAGTAGCTACTGTTCAAATACCCTGACACATTTTAATATGTATATTCATATAAAATGGATGTTTCCTTGCTATAAATTTTAAAATTCCTTTAAAATGATACTGCAGTTTTAAATATTTTATATATTTGATATCTTAGCAGATATGCTGATCAAATAAATGTATGTATTTGTCAAGAATAGCATCTTAAATGTCTCTCTGCATTTAATTTTTCATATATTAGCCACAATTTTGTCATTCCATACTTAACTCAGAAATATAACTGACCTCATTCTGTAGACTATAAAATGCTTTCCAATAAAACTCAACGTAAAAGATACAATTTGTATTACTGGACTATCACTTGATATTAATGACTATAACATAAATTACCTTAGTATAAACCTAAATATATTCAAAATAAATTATGGAAAATATCTACAGTAAAATTGATGAGTCTAAAAGTTTGTATGTCAGGCAGGTTGACACACATGGCATTTATATTAATTTCTTTTCATTTTTCTGCAATTCAAAGCAGAATGGGTTCATTCTGACTGACTGGTCAAGTCATAGTCTGCCGTGGCAGAAAAGTCATGTCAACAAGAACATGAAACAGCTGCTCACATCACAGTACATCTAATTTCAGGATCAGAGAGCAGTGAATGCTTGTGCTTTGTTAATTTTCTCCTTTTCATTAAGCCTTGAATGTTGTGGAATATTATTTTACAATGTGATATATTTGTTTATGCTGTGGAATATTTGTTTAATTATGCAAAGATGTGTTGTGTTCTTTTATATTGCATTTGTTTCACTCTGTGAAATTGTGTTTCTTTGCCTGTCTAAAACACTTGATTGGCCTAATAAAGAACTGAAGAGCCAACAGTAAGACGGAGAATAAATAGGAGGAGAAATCAGGAAAAAAACGGTCAGGGAGCAAAAAGAGAAGAAGAGGAAGACTCCAGGAGTCAGTCATCTAGCTACACAGCAAGCCAGAGTAAAAAAATAAAAAAAAATACAGAGATATAGAACAGTAAAAACAAAGAGGCAAAAGATAGAATAATTTAAGAGAAGCTGGCTAGAAACAAGTCAAACTAAGGTCATAAGTAAGAATAAGACTTTGTATTTATTTGCAAAGTAGGTGGTAGGGCACCCAATGAGTCAAAAGAGTAAAGAGACAGAAAAAAAAAGAAACAAGAAAGAAAGAAAGAAAGAAAGAAAGAAAGAAAGAAAGAAAGACTACACCCAAATCCTAACTCAGGGATTACACTATGCACACAAGGTGGTACTTCCCACCTTAATAAATTTTGTTAAGATAATAACCCACAGGTATGTCCAAAGACCATTCCTAGGTTAGTCTATATCTCATCAAGTTCACAATTGAGTTTAGCCATCACAGTAAAGTATGCAATTGTGTTCTAAATGCCTGGACATTTATTTCAAATATGAATGTTATGAACAAACATAATTTTGAGATTTTATTCAAAATTCTAAACAATATAATTGTTTACACTGGTTTATGAAATTAGCATTTGTTAATATAAATATAAGTGGTCTACCCATCTAATTTATATTTGAAACCTGCTAAGATACAAACAACGCTTCTAGCTGGCACTGTGGATGTTTTCACAGTGACTTATTTGTCTGTTTTCTGTGATCTTTAAGATACTCTCTGAATGTGGCCGATGATGGAGGCTGACTGAGAAGCCAAGGACAATGGCGATGGGCTTGGATTCTATGGTGTGGACGGGCTCTGTGTGGGCCTTGTCAGCTGGGCTGATCACCTTCCTGGACCTGGGGGGAGTTGGGAGGACCTTGGATGTAACATAGAGTAAGGAACCCTGAAGGCTCCTTGGCCTGGAGAGGGAGGGAGGGGGGATATGGGTGGAGGTGAGGGGATGAAAGGGGGAGGAGGAGGGGGGAGATGGAAATTTTTAAATAAAAAAAAAATAAACTATGAAAAAAAAACAACACGATAACAAGGAGAATCCAAAAAAAAAAAAAGATCATCACAATCATATAGTTTTCTTATTCTTCTTATTCATAAGATAATGGGAAAAAGGCTTAAAACTAAACACTTAATCTACTCCATCACACCCATCACAGAAATGTCTGTTTTAAAAACAATTTATTCTTTTACAACATTCATCTCATGTCTTTATATATCTTACACAAAAATTTTAATTTCATTAAATCCAACATTTATTTGTTTTTTTAACTTTTGAATCTTATTTAAGAAACTCTTGTATATCCTTAGATTAGAAATGTATTTGCTCTTTTTCAAAGATTTTATGTGCTGAATTTTAACATCTCGAACTCTAATTCGAGTTACTGTTTCTTTGGGGTGTGATAGTTAATTTCTGTTTTATAAAATATGAGTATGTAATTGTTTCAATTATTTCTTATTGGAAATGATCATCTGAGTTCTGTTCACAGGAACTACTTAAAAAACCAATTTTTTTTTTTTTAAGAGCCTGTCCTGGAACTAGCTCTTGTAGACCAGGCTGGCCTCGAACTCACAGAGATCCGCTTGCCTCTGCCTCCCGAGTGCTGGGATTAAAGGCGTGCGCCGCCACCACCGCCCGGCTGTTAAAAAACCAATTTTGTGACTATAATAGAGAAAGCTTCAATTAATATATGGCATCAGTGTCCTGTAGACTGCACAGAAATAGATAAACATATGTTTATAAACATTAGAATACCATCATGCTGTTCAGAATTTTATCAAACTTTCTTAAATCCATTCTCCTTTCCCTTTTCTAGGACTTCAAGAAGTTTGATGAAGAAAAAGTGGGCAGGCATAGGAGGTCTTGGAAGATTTCCACTATCAATGTAGAATAGATTTTGAAATGTACTATAGTCGGAGGACTGATTCCTATAGGAATTATCTTAAACAGCAGTGCTAACAGGGTTCACAGAGAATACTTGGAGTCCAAATACAGCTGTACTCTTTTTACAGTAGACTTAAAACCTGTGCAACTGCCCCAATTCTCTAAACTTTCCAGTATAGCTGATTGAAGGGTAGGTAAAGAATAACAAATCCCATGTACTCTTGTGATAATTGAACACTTTTAAAATTCTGAAATAGTAATTCATAAAATTTTGGCAGGTTTTTTAAACGTATATTAAAGCCAAAGGCTTAGCTTTGCTGAGAGTAATATGAAAGGGAAAAGAACGATTGCTAATCCTAAAAGATTGAAGGATCAAACTGCAAAGGCAAGTTTGGCACCTTTGGTAGGAGAAGGCCATTATGATGTCGAGGCTCTTGGTTAATTTTACTTGCTTATTCCTGAAAGGCTAAGTGCAAATTTGTGCCATGTGGTTAATGTATTCTTCTTTACTGACTGGAATTTATGTCATTGATATGATCCATGGTTGTCAACTTCTCAGACAATTTTCACTCTACTGAAGTTTTAAATAGTTACAAGGAAGTGACATATATTAAAATGTTGCCAAATGATATTTCTTCTCTATGATCAGTTTTTCAAATAGCATGCTCCTATTGTTTTCTACAACAATAAAAACCTCAAGTTCATATGACTCTATGTATCACACTAACCAAAGCCTATAAAGATGATTAAGAGCACATCTGGGAAGCTGAGGAGAAGGAGCACAAGAGCATGTTGATGTGTGTTTTGGTATGTACATCTGTTGGGTAAAGCCAATCTTCCTCTTAAATTTCTCTTTGGAGTAGGATCTGTCAGTAGAATTTGTTATTGTAGTGCCTTGATCAATGAAAGTACAAAATTGTCCTTCTCTGTGCCTAGTTATGGTTCAGTTTGATAGTTTCCAAAAGCATAAATCATCATATGCTAATAATAAAAATCTGTAGATGTCTTTTAATTGCCTGTTTTTTTTAAATAAATGATTCTTTTTATTTATTTGACTGAAGTAGAGGTGCCCAACACAGGGTCTGTAGGACCTGATGTGTGCTTGAGGTACTTCTCAGATACAAACCATTTTTACCCACTTCAGAGCACCCCTTAAACTTTAGAAAAACCTGTCCTAAACAATGGATTGTGCTGATTTGGAATTGGTTGGAGGATTTAAAACCCTCCTATATTGGAGTACATAAGAATTAGGGGCTAGAAACCATTGTAAATTCTGGGGGAAACCCTGATACTAGCACTGAAAGCTGGGTACCAAAGCCAGTAAATAATTTGACCTTTATCATAAAAGCCCAAATTCCTTTATAAAGGCCATGTATTCTTCTGGGGGAATTGATGTCAATCTGTGGTTTCCATCCAGATGTTTTTTTAAATTTTCTTTTTTTCTTTTTTTATTTAATATTTTAAAAATTTCCATCTCCTCTGGGGAGAGTTGGGAGGACCTTGGACTTAACATAGTGTAGGGAACCCAGATGGCTCATCCAGATGTTTTGTTGTCACACTACAACAAAGGAGTATCAATGACTCTTGATCCCTTTCTATATATCAGGTACAGGTCAACTTCCTGCAATGAGTGCCCCAGTATTAAAACACTTCTATTAATAAATACTCCTCTAACTGCAAATAACTATCTTCTTCTTGAAATATTGTTCTAAAAATTGAGTGTAAAAGAAATCTGTCAACTTTAGAAATAGTATTGAGAATTTTGGGGCTATAGTGAGGCTCATATGTTAAAAGCCCTTGCTGTTCTTGCAGAGAACACCAGTTCGGTCCTAGCACCCATATCAACTGACTCACAACCACCAGTACCTCCAGTTCCAAAAGATCTGACACCTTATTCTGGCCTTCACAGGTACATATACATAAAATAACATTAATTAATTTAATCCCACTTTCTTTATATGATTAGAATCAATCGCAGTGAAAGGATGTCTGGTTTGGGTTCTCTCTAAGACCTGTGTCTGCATTTGGTAGTAGTCAATAGTATTGGCTTAAAAGGAATATTCTAGGGGAATGGTCATCAACGTGAGGAGAATACAATGGAAAGAGAGAAGAACATTGAATTAAGCTGAAAGAAGAGGACCTAATTCTAAGGTGGAAATGGATATTGAAAGACTAAGGCCACTGGTAAATGTGATAGGATAAACGTGGAAGCAAACTTACAAGACATCATGGATGTCTTACAAGCCACTTTCGCCGGGGTGTGTGGAGAGAAATTTACTGAAGACCAGTTGTTAGACTCAGGGCTGCAAAGTCCCCAAATAAGAGAAAGACTCAGAGATTCTTAGCATGTGGTACTTAGGATGCCATTAGTGATATAAGAGCAACTCATTACAACAAAAGTCAGGCATAGGAAATGATAAGAATGTGTACCCATTTTGTGTCATTCTTGATATTAAGGTTGAGTATACATGTGTGAAAACAAAATATGAATAATTATGGAAAATTTCATTCACTGTATGTTAAGTGTTTTTAAGGTAGGTTAAAATCTTTGGACTCCTACTGAAACTGTCTACACTCAGAAGCTTTTAATCTAGCTAATAGTGATATAAAATTTATAAATATTCTTTCATTATTTATCTTTTGACAACAGACACCCTAATTACACACGCACTCAGAAGCAACCCTTGTATAAGTCATGGGAAAATCTTTTTTTTTTTTTTTTTTTTTGTTTTTCAAGACAGGGTTTCCCTGTAGTTTCTAGAGCCTGTCCTGAAGCAACCCTTGTATAAGTCATGGGAAAATCTTTTTTTTTTTTTTTTTTTTTTTTGTTTTTCGAGACAGGGTTTCCCTGTAGTTTCTAGAGCCTGTCCTGGAACTAGCTCTTGTAGACCAGGCTGGCCTCGAACTCAGAGATCTGCCTGCCTCTGCCTCCTGAGTGCTGGGATTAAAGGCGTGCACCACCACCGCCCGGCTGGAAAATCTTATAAAACCAGCAGAGGAGGATCCTGAGTGAAACAAATAGACAAAAGGACTTTGCAACATTTTTATAATTTTACAGGGATTTCTTTGTAAATCTGTCAGTTTTAATAATTTTTTGTCAAAATCTGTGGTGTAGTGATACTATATAAAATTCTAAGGGAGTGTCCTTATTTTAGCAAACAGATGCAAACAGTTATAGAGATATGCCGGCGTGCACTGGTATTTGCAATATCAATGCCAAAATGCTCAACCTGCTCTTATCCTGTTGCTGTTTCCGAGACTTGTGGCATGTCACTTTATGATAAACTTCATCCACATCAGAGGTGAGAGGAAAGAGACAAATGGATCCCAAGGGCTATCCCCTGGGGCTTTGCTTCTAGAAGAGTGAGCTCATGCTTTTTCATGGAACGCGTGGACAAAATTGCAGATGATTGGGCCGTAGTCTAATTTACAGGGAGTCTGAAACAATTTTAGGAGCTTAACATTGCAATAGCCCTTTAGGGTATTAACTCTGTCAACTGGCTTGCAAATCAAGAAATTGATAGCTCTATTATAAAGGCATGTGAAATATCAAAGACAGAAGTGGATGGAATGTTTAACTGCTTTATGAGGTGGCCAGAAACTGCTGACTGATTTGTTGGCTTAAATCCTGCTGAATGGGCCCCTTTAATTGCCTTAAGAATATCCTACTAAATAATTCAAAAGACCTGGACCTATTGGAGTGTGTGTGTGTGAGGGGGGGGGGGATTTAAATTAGAATCTGGTTATTACATTGCTTTTAACATAAAACAGCTGTGATTTCAACCAGAATAAAAGTATAAAATCTAAAAATTGACTAAAGTGAAGAATGAAGACAGTTTTTCTCTTGTGTTTTCTCTCTTCTTTTGAGGTAGAAATTTATTATGTTTGTAGTATATTTTTAAATCAGTTAATTATTTTATACATTATATTATATAATTCTTGGAAAAACTAAACTACAAGAATATATTCAATATCTTCTATGTACCAAAAATTTTATTATATTTAACTGCTCCATAATAATAAATAAAGCTTGGACCCTAAGTTATACCACCTTGTTTATCTCATATAAAATACAGGTATCTTCATTTAAATTTTACTCTGAGGTGAACAAATTATGTTATGTACAAGGCCAGACTGGTCTACAAGAGCTAGTGCCAGGATAGTCTCCAAAGCTGCAGAGAAACCATGCCTCAAAAAATCAAAAAAACCCATAATTACTGTATGACCTGTCTTGTGGTTTATACCTCATGATTTCCATAATCAAATACCATTGCTTCTCTCGAAAATTTACATTTTCTGGTTTAGTAATTCATGTTTTTAAATCTAGCACTCAAGAGGCAGAGGCAGGCAGATCTCTGTTTGAGGCCAGCCTGATCTAAATAGTGAGTTTTAAGACAGTCAATGCACTTAGTGAGTCCATATTTAAAATAAAATAAATCAAAGTCATATTTGAAAACAAAACAAGCCAGGCATTGTAGTTCCTGTCTTAATCCAAGAACTTAGCAAACTGAGCCAAGAGGATTGCCACAGTTCAGGAAAGCCTTGGCAGCATAGTCAATTCCAATCCAGCCCAAGATACACAATAAGGCACTGTCTCGATGATGATGATGATGATGATGATGATGATGAGAACATACCAACCAAATAAAATATTGCCATAACACATTAAAATACCTTAAATAACTAAAAATGATTGTAGCATTTCTAATTATGAAAAAAAATGTAAGGCTATGTTTGTCATATGTCTTTATTCTCTTGTTAGGTTGCTTTTGATATAAAAGAGAAAATTCACATCAGAATAGAGTAAACATGAGACAGTTGCTGACTTTTCAGCATATACTTTTGTATGGGCCACTTTCATTGCAACCCTATCATGGCACTTCCAAGTTAAATATATATTATATAAAAATATGCATATTCTTTCATACATATGAGTGTGAAGTTCACCTATGAATTTACTATATTAATAATTTTTTCAATGACTGTAATTTTAAATTTATTAAAACTTATTTGATAGCTTATTGTTATTTTCTCTGTCCTGTATTCGGGACATTCTAGAATTTCTGGACTTATTCATTGGCTACTAAAGATATATTTCTAACTCTAAACTGATTTGTTTAAAATTGTCTAAAATTTACACATTCAACTATTAGTCTGCAGTCTTTTTTATTTGCTGATTTTAAGGATATTCTTAAACTATTGAGACAATAATTTACTCCTGATCACTCATTTTCATTCATTCCCATTTCACTACTGTTATTTTCTCTCCAGTATTGATAGGTGCTCATATGCAATGACTATCTGTTCCGAACTAAACACTATTCTACATTTCTCAAGATAAACCCTTCATCATCCCCACGAATTACCTTTTGCAGACTCCATAATTGAGGGACAGGGGGCTAAATAACATGGATAAAGCTGTGGAGAGTGAGCCGCCTTCATGTATAAGGATTGTACTTTGTGGCTTTCACTGTCTTATTTAGGTACACAGAAGCCCATTTCCATTTTATAACTAACACTAATCCCTTTATAATTTTGCATATTTCAAATATTTATATATATTAAAGTCCTTAGCGTATTGCTTTAATACCTCTAATTCTCAGTTACAAATATTTTTGGTTACTCAATTATTCTTGCCTTTCTTGGAATTGGACTTTCTCAAATTTCTGTTATTGAAACAATATGAAGTCTGAGTTAAGTTTCCAAGGGGTTAAGTACTAAGGAGTCTCATCTGCACTGTACATTGGAGATGTCCTCTAGTCTCTGGTTATCCTGGCTCTTCTTTCTTCCTTTCTGGGTAGAATTGGGTTTCTGTAGTGTATGAACGAAACAAAATTCACCTTTATACTTCCTATCTTATGCTGCCAGTTTCATTTATTCATGATTTTATTTCTCTTCCTTTCAGGAATACATGTCTAAACAATGATTATATATTACTGTAATTTCCTAGAATCTTTCCTCAGATTAAGTTTCTTATTGTGTGTGTATGTGGTGTGCATCCATACGTGTGGGCATGTGTGGAGACTGAAGTTGTTAGGGTCCTAGAGAAGTCCTACAAAAGTCCACAATCCATGTTTGCAATCTGCAAAATTATTTTTTATTCCAGCATGCTGGTGTTGAGCATCCTACACAAACACAAAATGGCGACCACCCCAATGGACCTCACAGGTTCCTTTTAAGCATAGCCAACGGGAGTTCCTAGGGTAGTTAGGTTATTTAAGTTATGATTGGCTTAAGCAAGTAGCAGTCATTTAATATGTTCTAATTGGCCATTGCTAGTTGGGGTTGGATAAGGTTACAGTTTTTCCATATTGGGACAGGCCTGAACAAGTCCCAGACCCAGACTTTGTCCTTATTTGGTTATTTGCTAACTGTGACTCCGGCCTGGCCTGTTATTGCATGAGCCAGGCCTAGGCAGTGTTTGAGAATGATTGTCCTTTATTTATGGTTCCTGATCTCTGAGAGGAATTGATCAGCCTATTATAATATTTACCTGACCCTCTCTGAGGTGGCACCAGTGTCTTCTTCAATAAATTCTCACTTTCTTTGCTAAGCTAGGGACTCTTACTTAACCAACACAGCAAGATTACTCTGTGGAATACAGAGCTTACCCTGTGTTGGTATTACCTGCACTTGGCCTTCACCTGGGTGTTGGTGATTTCAACTCTGGTCCTCATGATTGCACAACAAATGCTGTATCTACTGAGTCATAGCCACAGTTTCTGAGGTTACTCTTTTATAGGGGTTTCATTTTCAATCAACAGTAATGTAGCTAACAGTGACACATACACATCTATATGAACTACCTTCGGGATGCCTTAGCTTCAGTCACTGGCCACCAAGATTATTATGGGATAATTTTTATTGATGATATTTTGTGTTGTTTTTAAACACATATTTTTCTTTCTTATCTGTGAGTTCAGGAATATGTATTTTATCACAAAACAGCATTTTCTATATTTGAATGAGGAAAGCCTTTATATTTTCTTAAATATATATGTTAGTACATTAACAAAACTATTTTTAGGTCTTTGGCTGTGGCTACACCATTCAACACTTAACTTTTTCTTGAAACCATAAAAAAAATATATATGTAGAAGAAAAAACATTCCAGTCAAATATCTCCTTGATAATGTTTTGATTTGTTTTCAATAGCATATGTGTGTGTGAATGTTCATAAATGTGTAATGATACCTTTAAGAACCTTTGTTTACAGTGTAGGAAAGAAGATAGGTTATTATATCAACTTTGAAATATTAGGATATTTCTTCAGTGACTGCAAGCTGGTATTAATAACATTTCCAACTTCCAAGTGAGAAAACAGATCTATAAATTATTGAGAGTACCTTAAACTCAAGATAGGCCAGGAAGTGTTGGCATACACCTTTAATCCCAGCACTTAGGAGGCAGAGGCAGGTGGATCTCTGTGAGTTCGAGGCCAGCCTGGTTTACGAGCGCTAGTGACAGGATGGGTGTCAAAGCTACAGAGAAACCCTGCCTCAAAAAACCAAACAACAACCACATCAACAAATTCAAGATAGAACTTTACATTACTACAAGTCTTAAAGAACTGAGAAAAATAGAAAAAAATTCATAAAACACTTATTTCAAAATATTCCTGCAGGAAAACAGAAGAGGACCTCCCTGATTCTATATTTGCTCCTCCAATGTTATGGTGAGTACAGAGAAAGCTCAGAGTGACTGAATTACCAACTTAATTTGATAAACATTTATAATAGGAACTCTGTTTCAATGATCCTGGTACATTTTCTAAATGAGTAAGACGGTGTTGACTTAACATGATTTGGACGAGCTCCCATACTTAGATAATGGTTTATATGTATAAGCAATTAACTTTAAAACAATGCACTAAGTGTTAAAGTGGCAGATTATAGAACAGTTATGAGAACAGACCTGAGCGAGTAGTTAGAATTGCTTCAAGGAGAGCAAGGGCTCTAAGTGAGAGGTACTTTCAGGGATACTTATAGAGGGAAGAGTTCATAAGAGTTCAATTATACTTATGGTTGAATACTTCTCTAGTGAGAAAGTGGGATGAAATGGTAAGGTTCTGGATCTTGCTAGGAAGATTCTTTCCCATGGCTATACTGCTCTCCAGAAAATGATAGACACATATCCCTGCAAAGTTTCTCCATATAGAAGAAGTAGACATCAGAAGAAAAATCAGTAAACCCATGCAGAAAGTTCAGAACATTTAAATACACCTATCCCTCTAGTCCATCCATTAACTTAATTATTACGGTAATGATAATTTTCTGTTTTCAATCAAGCATAGTCGTATGTAATTTGCTATTTGAAACAGTAGACTAGTACTCCTTATTACTACACTCTTATTTTTGGTGCTGTATACAAACTAAGCATTTTCTCCCTGATTGTCAATCACTTCTCTCATATTGAAATGCAAAATTCCTGAGGCTGGTAATGAATCTTTTACTCTATTTCTAATGTCTTGTACATATTTCTATATAATAAGCCATCACTATAAATTTGGAAAATGTCTGAGTAAATTGTTGAATTAATTACCTTAAAAGTACCCATTACACCCACCATTATGGAGGAGCTAATTGAGAGTGTGACTCTAGTGATAAGCAACTGGCGTGTAAAATGGCACAATAAAGGACATGCATAGCAAGAAATCTGAAGACCTATTCAAGGAAATGCAAGCTCGGGAAATGTTTGAATATGACCTAAATAACAATTTATTCTAATCTTGATCAATAAAGAATACCGGTATGTAAAAAAAAAAGACATAAAGCACTGTAGCAGGAAAAGATCAGAATTTGGTAGTTCTTTTCAAAATTGGGAATCCCCCTGTATGCTCACTAATTAAAAGTAAAAAGTACTTTGATGGGTAAGATTGTTTGGGGATGATAAAGGAAAAACTTGTTGGAAATAAGCCTCAAATATTGTGGACTAAATATGAGGTTTTGCTGTATGTTACCAACTATGATATATTTGATTTCATTTTTTGAATGTGAAACATTAGATATTAAAATGGAAAAAGAGTTGTCATCAAACTGTGATTTTCTTTTACTTTATATAGATTTCTAGTTCTTGTAGAAATATTTTATAGGAACATAGATATTCATTTGAATGCAATTCCCTTTTATTATATTATTCGAGTAGTGATAATAGAGGAATTATGGCTTGAAAATACCATTTAACACTTTGTCGAGAATGTTTGGTGGCCAATAAAGACATTAAAGCATTGGAGGCAGCACTGCAGTGTATCCAGCAGGCATGGTAGTGGTGGTAACTGAGGGATATACACTTGGAAATTCATTGAATAGTTGGTAATCATAATAAATAAAATGAAATGGGTTAGGAATGGATCTGCTATGGGTAAGAAGGCAGAATGCCTCAACAATGGCTGAAGATTTTAGGTAATGTTTCCTGAATTTGGGAGAACAAAAGTGTCCCTGGTAAAGTCTATCATCACATATCCACTCTCTGCAGGTGGTGTGATCTCCACAAACATGCTTGCTGTTAGTAAAGGCTGATTCACCAGTGGGAACCACTTTAATCCTCAGGAGGGTTCAAAAGCCATGTCTGCATTATTCTTTTGATGTCTTTTCTTTTTTGATGAAATTTTGAACTTGATTAAATTAGGAGTTTCATAATCTAGAGTTTATGGGGATTGACAATTGTAGATACTGACGATGGGTGGTTTCTCTTCTGCTAAAATGACACCTTCCTGCGTCTAGCAGAACAAGAAATTTCACTGAAAGGACTAGAAACTTTACATAGCTCACAAACAAGTTTCAGGAGAGTCAGAAAACTGCATTGACATTTTTTACAAACACTCTAAAGCATTCAAAACAGTAAAGAATATATGAACATGAAGAACATTAATGAGCAACACAATTTTAAAACGTTTTCTCTCAATCACTATCCAAAAACAAATATAGAAATGTTGTAGAGAAAGAGGGCCCATTTGTCCCGGCCGCCTGGCTAACTAACACCTGAAATAACCACATAGAAACAGTATTAATTGAAACATTACTTGGCTATTAGCTCTAACTTCTTATTGGCTAACTCTTACATATTAGCTTAACCCATCTCCATTAATCTGTGTATCTCCACGTGGCAGTGGCTTACCAGAAATTCTAACCAGCATCCATCTCAGGCAGAGGATCCATGGCTTCTCTGGCTCTGCCCTTCTTCCTCCCAGCATTGAGTTCTGTTCCCCACCCCACCCCCCACCTACCTAAGATCTGCTTTATCAAAAGGTCAGGGCAGTTTCTTTATTCATTAACCAATGAAAGCAACACACAAACAGAAGGACCTCCTACACCATAGAAATTTCACTGAAGAAACAAAATGAATATTGTCAAGACTGTTTTTTTCTGTATACAAATGGAGCCAAAATTCTGAGAACAAGACAAGTACAGTTAAAGCATTTATTTTTTTTGTTATTGTTCATAACAGAATCACAGTTTCTTTGTCACTAATAAGTATTACTTCTTTTGAAGTAATCATTGCCAGCCCAGTGTTCTAACCATGCTGAGATATTGGTATTCCTCAGTGATTTAAAAACATTTAGTCATATTCATCCTGTGGGGTGTGTGTGCGTGTGTGTGTGTGTGTGTGTGTGTGTGTGTGTGTGTGTGTGTGTGATTGCATACAGGTTCTCAGGCATTTGTGCCTGTTATAGGTTCTAGGAATTGAGTCCTGATCCTCTACAGCAGAAAGTGGCCATAACTGATAAACCATCTATCCAGAACTTTCTCTGCTTTTTTGCCCCCTTACAAAGTCCCGTGAGATTCTTCTATATTTCTTTTTTCATTACATTTATGTATTTATGTGTATGTGATTGAATGTGCATGCAAGTCTGTGTGTGGGGAGAATCCAATGTATTCGTAGAGACTAAAGGACAACTTGCGGGAGTTGGTTCTCTTGGTCTATTCTGTGGAGCCTGAGAATGTGACTCAGATGACATGGTTAGATGACAAATGCCTTTACCCACAAAGTCATCTCACATGACTTTTATCAGCTTTGCTCAGTACAAAGTGCAAAGCTTTAGAATTAGAAACCAATACATTTAGAGCTTGGAGGAAGCTCACAGAATTCTATATTTAAAAAGAAAGTGGTTTGAAACCTGGTGGCTATTATTGACTGATTAACACGTGTGAACATCTAAGTATGTATGCATGCTTGTGAGTATGCATTCATGGCTTAAGTGCTGCATACAATATGTCCATATAGGTAGATGTGTAGGCCCTAGGACAACCTTCTGTATCATTTCTCAGATACTATATATCGTTTTGCTGTTATTTTGACCAGGTCTCTCACCAGGCTTGAAGCTCACTGAGTAGTGTAGGCTAACCTGCCAACCTCTTGGATCTCCCTGTCTCCAGTTCCCCAGTGCTGAGGTTATGAGTGCACTAAAATGCTTGATAATTTTGCTTGGGTTCTGGTGATCAAATTCAGGCTCTTGCTTTTCTAGAGCGATAATTTTATCTATTCAGTCACCTGCCCAACTCTAGCGCAAGTTGCACATACTTGTTCACCCATCACTCAGCTCTTACTGCATGTTTCTGTTCCACTTTTAAACTGCATTATGTGTGTAAACACATGAATGCAAATGTTCTGTGAGCCGCCCCCTACTTGAAGGTCAGAGTACAATTGGATTGATCTTGTTCTCTTTTTCCACAAGGTGCATCAAAGAAATTGAGCTCAGGTTATCAGGCTTTGTGGTAGGGGCCTTTCTTTTTCAGTAGGGGCATCATGCTGACCCTTTCACTTTATTTATAAAACCTGGATGAAAAGAGCTGTTTCCTCAGCTGGTGCTTGTTTGTATACAGATCAATAAATCTAGGGTCTGGCACAATTTGCCATAAACAGCAGCTTTTATAAATTTGCTCCTAAATTTTGCTGACTTTTGGTTTTTGAACTCTAATATCCTTTCTGGGATCATAATAATTTTTCATTTCAATTTTTCTCTATTTAAAATTTGTCTTTTACATTTCCTGTATATATTCTGGCTGGTCACTCTTATTATACCAACGGTCTTACTTCTGCTGACCCACTATCTTCATAGATGAATTTATATGATATGTGCTATGTATCTTCCGACTTGACACTTCCAGATGGCTATAAATCTTTGTGTATATTTCCCGCCAGGCTGTTACAGTCTTTCTGCTTATGGATACTCCAAGAATGTCTTATATCTGACAGTGGATAATTGGAGATCACAATGAATGCTGCTCATAATATTAGCCAGGTATCCATTGGTAGACAAGACTCTTTCAAACCTGTATGCATGGGTTGAGCATTTCTCAGCAGAGTTACTGCTGCAGTTTCAATTTCCAAGTGCAGTATGCTGTGTTTCTTCATTGTGATCTATCATTCAAGAATTTGCAAATTGTTTCATTTTCTTAAAAGTGCTGAGTGGTGTGGTTTTCGGCTGCACAGATCAGCATTATGTCATGAAATGGGTGCTGGCAGCGCGCCTCAAATGTTTGCAATAAAAGCTGCAGGTGATAGCACCAACAGTAGAAAACCCAGTGGAAATATAAGGCCAGGTAATCACTAACCTTGAGTGTTACCAAATCCCATTGACCACTTAGACAATGTGGTTTTATAGTGATTCATTTAGTCCTCCAAACAAAGATTGATGCAGATGGCCAAAACTAAATCCCCCCAGTTTTGCTTATCAAAATAGAAGCAGTGCCAAAACCAGTGAGTGGCTACAGCCATGATTAATCTGAATCACCTACCAGAAAGCACTGGCCAGTACAGTTGCTCTGTAAATGTACCAAATTTAATTAGAAATGGCAAAGCAAAGATAGATCAATCAATAGTTTGTTGTCCTATATTTCTGTAAGGTGTGTATAATGCAGAGAACTAGTTTGGGCAGGAGTCATCAACAAATCCCTAAACAGCCTTTGAGCAGATGCTATGGGATCAGTATTGTCTACAATTTAACTCTCTCTCTCTCTTTCTCCTCCACCTCTCCATATCTCTCCCTCTTCACCTCCCCATCTCATACACACACAGTTGTCTACAAGAATATGATAGACAGAGAGAGAGAGAGAGAGAGAGAGAGAGAGAGAGAGAGAGAGAGAGAGAGAGAGAGAGAGAGAGAGAGATATGAGAGAAGATAAAAAGACAGACAGGTGAATAGATGGATAGATCGCTTACTATGAGTGCTGCTTCATGCTTCATTATCACCAAGGTTACTGGGGCACACATTTGATTCCCAGTTCTTTCATACATACAGGTAGACAGACTTTAATCCTCCTCTCTGTAGATAAGTATGGATTATTTATGTTGCTCTAGGAAAAGTTGGTGATATTTGATTACTTTCAGAATACTAATAGCGAACTGGTTTCTTGGTTGTTTTTTACAGGTATTCCATCTAGGATTCTATAATGCTAGAAATCATTTCATTGTTTCAGTCAGTGCCTCTAACCCTCCTCACAGGGATGGGATGCTAATGATGACTGGAAAGATAGCTTAGTTCTTTCCTTTTCCTTCATGAAAACCTTGCCTTTCTGTGAACCAATGGATTTTTTATTAATTTACGGTTTTGTTCTCTCTGAACTTGAGCACCCAGGTAACTGTACTGATGGACCTGATTTGTTGTATTCCCCCAGAGTTTTCATCCTTACTGACATTTGTTCCTCTGTAACGCTAAAATTGTCTCAGAAGCACATCATCTCCATCACTCTACACACCAATTTCCTAGCTCTACTCAACAAATGATCACAAATTTGATAGCTTCAAACTGCAAAATTTATCCTCTTACACATCTGGAGGCTAAAGTTCTGCAGCCAAGGGGTTGTCTGAACTATATTTTCCCCAGGACTATGTATGGAAACACTCCATTCCTCATTGTGGCTTCTGGTAGGTGGGATAAATCTTAGCATTCTATAATTTGCAGCTAGCTACAAATCATTACCCCAGCTTCTGTGATCATGGAGTTCCTTCTGTCCGTATCTTTTCACAAAGCAGTTTCTCTTCAGAGAGGGGCTCTAGTCACCTGTCACAAACTTTCTCTGGAGTCCTTATCTTAATTTGGTCATATCTTCAATCACTTTACATAAAAGAAGCTCTCAGCCACAGGGAAAACTTAGAGCTAGAACTAACTACAATATATCTGGGGGCATTTAACCTGTAGGAGTCCAGGAGAGCTGCACCTCCTGTTGGAGAGCAGACATTTTAGAGTAGCTGAATAACCAAATAAGGCAATCTAAGGGTAGAAAGTGTTCCCAGAGGCATGCTAATTTCCATTTACATAAAGATCTTTTGCCATGGCTTTAATTTAGTAACACTTGCCTCTTACAGTTTCCTCATCCATGGGGAGGTCCTTAGAGGACAACATGATAAACAAATAAAAAATGGGTTACAAAAGAGGTTTATCTTGAATTTTAATTTCCACACTATGTAGGTGGTAAGGAATACTGAGTAGGGATTGAGAACTCTGGCTATTTATGACTTTTATCTTGAGCTCATGAAGAGTGATTAAAGACATCACAGCTCCAAAGCAAGGCAGTAACACAGACACATGCACTAAACTCTATGGAGAACTCACAGATAAGAACTGGGATGAAAAAGTCGAAATGTTAATACTAATATTTCCAGTAGTGCTGAGCCAGAGCAGTGGTTCAAAAGGCTAGGATGGTGAGCAAATGCCTCTTTTGGATGTAGAGAGTGTCTTCATTTCAGTAAATGGCAAGACCTTCTTAAGAGATGACAGAGAGTCAGTAGTTGAGCACTAAGTTGAAGAAGAAATATTTAATAAAATGCTGTCTGTTTTGTTGTGTGATAATTTGAAAATACAGAGATAAATGCAGTGTATAGCATTTTCCTGGTAAACATGTTAGTATTTATAATACTGCTTGATATACAAGTGGCATTTCCTTGGAATACATTCTTTATCTAGCAATTTTCTTAGCTGAGTATCCTTGGTTAAGGATAAATTGTAGTAAGCAATTCTAGAATCTATGAATTCAAGACATGTGGCACTTTGGTAAATGTCACCTAAGATAAACATTTTTCTTCTGGTAAAAAATGAACATATTTTAGTACCCAAATTCTCCCTGCTGTGAGAGATAATTTTCTTCCATTAGCCTGAAGCAAAGAGCATGTCCAATGAGCACTTCGAATGCTACGAGTGAGGTCTCCACGGCTCCCTCCTTTTGCAATCTTATTATGTGCTTTCTTGATAATATTAGTAAAACTTGATGCACAGAAATATCTCTGGGTTCTGTTTTATCTGTAAATATAATCATTTCTATAAAATTTCCAGGTGGTTTTCAGGAGAAGCTCTTTGAAGCTTCTGTATATTAAGTAGGTACAGAAAAACAAGGAAGCAAGGACAGAGGTAAGGGAGCCCATGCTTTGTTCATAAGGACAACAGTTGGGATTCACTATGAATACAAGAAATTTTGACAAATAGAAATGTAGTAGATAGAAACAAGTGATTTGGAGAGCTTTAGAAGAAAGGTTTTAGACAATTCCTCACATAATGATGCTATTTACACTTATAAAGTAATGAGTGAATATTAAGATGATAAAAATTATGAAATATATTATTGAAAATAAAAGAATGCTTTTGACTTTTTAGTAATGTAGGCATTATTACTCATAAAGTGAAGTTTCTGAAATATAAGAAAACTATCACTCAACAGCCTGTTACTTTTTTTGTATTATTTAAAGCACAGAAAACTATGAAAACTTGCACTGAAGTTGCAGAACAGTGAAGCCATAGCTTCCTTCTTCCGCCGTATTTTGCTTTGCACAGAATCCTGACCTTTTGCAGCTTGCACAGTGAATTCCCGTTTCATGCAGCTTGTTGTAGATGATACCCACATGCTTTTGCTTAGCTATGATAATAATTCTGTTCATTATGATGGTTAATATCTGAGGGCTATATCCTGACTTTTATGAATACTTCCTTGGATAGTTTCATATTTTGTACAAGTCTTTGGATTTTAATGCAAATTACAGTTTCTGTGTATACGACATTGAAATGATACTTTGAAACTTTCAACTGTATTATATTTCTACAGAATTGCATTTGATCTGGAAGAAGATTGGATATAAGGTAGTCACGTTAATCAATGAAAGGTTAGATTGGTCCGGGCACGGAAATCATTTCCTGATAGCTTGCATTTCCTCCTAAAAGTAGTATGTCAGGAAGTGCAATTGAGATTCTGAAACTCTGACAGTGTCTTCTCACTTTAGCAGAACAATACCTTCCCTTGTCATTCCCCAAATTACGTAAGTCTTTGGGAAATCAGTTGTTTTCTGATAAGCTGTAACTTGTAATCATTGAATTAGCAATGCTGAACAAGCCTATCTTTCCTTATCTCATTTTTACCCTGTTGGCCTCAATTGTTTCTGTTTTGTTTGTCAGGTACTGCTGAGTTTATACTGGTCTGAGTGTTCTTTCACGGTGTCTCTTTACAGCTTGCTACAAGAGCAATGCTTCTTTGTGAAATTAATTGAGAATGTCTCCTTCCACTCTGTCTTTAAAGAATCTTCTGGTATAGAGCGGATAGGATCTTTCCTGAAGTATGTAATGTTGCAATTTTGTTAAATATAACTTATTCATTAAACATTTTTAAAATAGTCTTTCACCAATGAAACTACCCTAGCCTGTTATATAATTCTTTGCTTATTCTTAGAATGCAGTTAGTTATTAGTTCAAAGACTTTAGCATTTATATTAATATTTTGTTATCTAGGTTATTTCCTTGAATGAGTTTTGGTATTTTATGGCTTTCAGTAAATTGGTTCATTGTAACTGTTATCAAATTGATGATTATAAAACTGATAATAATCGTCTCATATTATCTCATGAATTTAAAAGGAATCAGTGTAGCATGAGAATTGCTATACTTCTGTGGTTGATAATCATCCCCCTCCCTCACTCCTCCATTTCTGTTCTCACCCCTTGGTTATAGCTTTGTAGCTTTTTATTTATAAATAGCAAGGTTTTATCTCACATTTTCCTCTTTTCTTTTGTTTTAAACCTCAACAGTCATTATTTTAAAGTTTAGACAGATTGCTCAGTATGTTCATTTTATTATATATTATCTTAATGTGTTTTATTTTGTATACAGTAAATTCTCAAGGTTGCCAATACTTTCATTTGCAAAGACCATTGTGCTGTCAATACTACCCAGGGAAACTTTCAACTCATACATCATCATAACTTGAATTTTTTGATTAATTTAATTTTAATTTTCTAGGACAGTTTTTATACAATATGGATGTAGATCAGAAAACAGAAAGGGATGTGGCCGCTCTTAACCGTTGTGATCCACTAAGGATATTTGTTCTCCCGTACTTTCTGTTGGCTTAGAGTTCCTACTTATAATGGTGGACTAGCTTTTATCAGATGGTGCAGCCATGTTTCTATCAAATTGAAATGTGAGAATCCAGACAGCCAAGTACTCTGGGCTTTTCATGCCATGAACACCTGTTCTTTGTTTGTTTGTTTGTTTGTTTGTTTAAGAGGGTCAATTATAGCACTAATTCTAATTGGTCTTAATAATAAAAACCCTGAGTTAGATATAGGGATAAATGCAGAAAGAATAGAGAAGCAAAGCACTACTGTCCTTTTTTTTGGTTTTTCAAGACAGGGTTTCCCTGTAGTTTCTAGAGCCTGTCCTGAAACTAGCTCTTTTAGACCAGGCTGGCCTCGAACTCAGAGATCCGCCTGCCTCTGCCTCCCGAATGCTGGGATTAAAGGTGTGCGCCACCACCACCCGGCAGCACTACTGTTCTTACCTCTACCAAATCCACAGACCAAATCCTGTCTCGAGGAATCCTCAAGCTGACTGAATGCTGAGCTTCTATCCCCTCCTTCTATCTCTTCAGACAGCCATATGACTTCTCATCTCCATCTCCCTAGTGCTGGGATTAAAGATGTGAGCTGCCAGCCCTTGACTCTGTTTCTCATTCAGACTGATTTAATCTCATGTAACCCAGGGTGTCCTGAACTCACAGAGATCCACCTGTCTCTGTCTCTTGAGTGCTGGGGTTAAAGGTGTGTGCATCCACTACCTGGCCTCTATGGATAACTAATGTGACTAGCTCTGCACTCTGATCTTCAGACGAGCTTTATTTGTTAAAGCACAAACAACATATCACTATAGGCAATGGATGGAATGATTGGTTCTGTCTGAGCAGGGAAGTCAGCCTGACCTCAGATGATAGGGAAAGGAACAACACATCCAGAGCACAGGGAATTTTCTAAGGCAAGTATCAGTATCTTCTGTGATCATCTTCAATGGGAAGTAATAGCTCAGTTTGGGGATGACTGCTGAAGAGTGACAACCTTCTGAAAGGAACTGTTCAGTCTCAGACAGAGAAAGAGGCTATGGACAGAGCTGCTTTCTGAGAGTAAAGGGAACATGAATTGAATAATGAAAGAAAGGAGTGGTGAGCACCAGCTATAGATGTAAGAGCTGATGCAGAAATATTTCTTTCCAAGTATCACCAGAATACTTCTGAATATGTAAAACCACTTATTTTACCCACTAGTTCTCTAACGTAATGTTTATTAATAAAACTTCAATTTACAATTTATGAGTGAGAACTTTGAAAATTTCTTTGACCCATGGTGACTTCAATCAAACCCTTGTGGTAATAGATGGTTAATGGTTAGATTTGTGAGAGAAATAACAGTTTCACAATTTGAGCCAAATTTGAGTCAGCAACCTCTGACTAAATACTGATCAGGATGGATTCCATTCAGGACTACTTTCCCTGAATCTCTGTGCATAGCCACAAGACATCTGTGGTAGGTGCTTTTACCAGCAAAACCTTATGGCCACCTTATTTCCCATGTAGCCTTGTTATTTTCCAAGAACTACAATGCCCAGCATTCCTGAAATTTACATTGTCCTTGGGCCAGTGGAGCTTTCAAATTAATTTCAGCTCTTACACAGACCTTAACAAACTTTCGTCAGGCTTCAGGCATCTAAGGTTATTTTTTTCTAGGACAGTGGTTCTCAACCTTCCTCATGCTGCCACTGACTCTTTAGTAGCTCATGTTGTGGTAAACCCCCAACTATAAAATTAATTTTGCCATTACTTCATAATTGTAATCTTGCGACTGTTATGAATTGTAATGTAAGTAACTGTTTTGAAATGGTCTTGAGGATCCCTGTGAAAAGGTCATTTGAGTCCCCCAAATAGTCTAGACCCACACACTGAGAAACACTGTTCTAGAATAACCTTAGAATAGTCCCATCTTGCTGACAAAGCTTCCTAGTGTCAGTACTGAAGTTTATATAGCCAAAACCTTCTGATAGGCAGATAAGCTGAACTCCCTTCTGACAGTATTTACTTTAGAGGGTTTTGTGACTATTAGAATTAAATTCTACCACCTACTACAATCTCTTCCAGGGCTGAGAGCCATCTCTTTGAAATGAAATCTTTGAGGAAGAAAACATTCTTAATCCTAGCCCATGAGCTACATAGGAGCTTAAATGGACTTTCAGGGCTCCAACAGGCACTACTGCCTTTTGTCATGAGAAAGAACCATATGCTACTCTCTGGATCAATGCCAGCTATCAAATACAGCCAACTCGGGCACATGGAAAACCCCTTATAAACTCTCATGCTTCCCTCTGGTGTATTCAGCTTTCAAAATCCTCTTGCCTTTGGGTACCTCCTAATAACTATATCTATAACTAATGAATTGTCTTATTGATAGCAAATGAGGTAAATGAAACCACTTACAGCATATTGTTAGCTCTTAGCAGATACTAGACCCTGGAGTTAAGAAAGAGAAATGCAAGCCAAAGATTTTAAAAATAAACTTTATTAATGTAAAATTCAAGTATTATGAAGTTTGCTGACAATAAAGAATAGATAAGTATGGGAGGAAAATGGCTGATTCATAGAAAATCGATAGAAACTTTATTTACTTGGGCGCACATGGAGAGTGAGCCCTTTTCAGAAAAAGAAAAGATGAACAGAAGGAGATGACATTACTGGAGAAATAGATCAGCCTGCAATTGTGACTCTTGTGGATAAAAGAGTTTTTTTTTTTTCTGAAAATATGTGAACAGGAGAAATCCCTAATATGAATCTAAATATTCACTAATTCTACAACTTAGATTGTGACACAGACCTGGAATGCCACCAACTTGAAGACTGGATTTGCAGATTGGGAGTTCAGTGTTGTTCCTGGACTCTTAAGGTTAGCCTGGAAGACTAATGAACCTTGGGTCAGTAATACAGTTTTTAAAAGGTAGCAATATATTTATTAATGGAGAACTTGTGTGAATGTATCAGAGCTTAAGGTCAATACAGTGGCAAAAATCAATCAAGTAATCAATCAATCAATCAATCAACTAATCAATCAGTAATAAAAATATAAAATGCCACTCCTTGAGCCACCATTTCTTACCTCCTCTCACATTCATCAGGGAAAAAGCTTGAGAATGTACATTAATTGTGCTTGGCCTCAGAAGCAGATTGGATTGGTATATTTTATGCTAAATGATGTAGCACACTGAAGTGATCACTTCATCTATTTTGAAGAAGAACAAGGCAATGATTTACTTTCTTCACTTTGTTTCCTAAAAAAAGATGTATGTATGTATTTATTTATTTAATATTTTGTCCTGATTCTCACCTTCTCCCTACTCTCATATGCACAGAGACATCATGCAATGGATCTCTACTTCCTTTGGAAGGATTGATCATGGAATGCACAAGGTTACTTAGTAGGTCAGCTGAAGTTTAGAAGGCCAACCCACCAGAGATTTATAAATCTGATGGAGGCTAAATTCAAGTAGTCACGGCCCATGAAAAATACTGCCTTTTGAAAAGCTGACTATATCTAATTGCAAATTCTCTTATGTGATAGATAACATGCTCCCCTTCTAGCTCAGCTTTGGGACGTCTAAGCAGTGTATTTCTCATATGTCAGGCATGATTTTCCTGCATCTGTTAGTAGGATGACTTTTTCCCCAACCTGTGTAATTCTGGCAAATAAAATAAGACAGCCAAACTCTTTGCTACATGTTGGGCACATATATTTGTGAATGAGCAGAAAGATGACTATGTTCTCACATTATGGTGAGAAACTTAGATATATGTTTTCTATAATTTACTCCAGTGACAGGATGAATTGGCCAGCCTGAAGTCCTCGCTGAGAGATCATAGGAGGACCTTTCACAGAGCGGAATTGCAAGTCTCTGACCTTGCTAGATATAAGTCCTTCAAAGATTTAAGATGAATTGGGGTGGTATTGCAGGTGTCTGTCCTTGTTATATCATAGTCCTTCAAGAGATCGATAGCACCTAATAGAAAAAAAAAAAAAACATGCCCAGATATTACTTATCACGCTTGAGAAATGGAAAAAAATGTGTACATATTCTTTGCCTCTACCATAGATTTCTCATGGGTTTAGTTTCTTGCCTCTGTAACCTTTGTAGCCACGCCCTCAGGGGACGGCTGGAACCTACTCACAGCTGTGGCTGCAGTTGGCTACAAAGTAGCTAATAGTTTCCCCACATATTTTCAAAGAATGCCAGTGTTTCTGAGAATTTCCCTTGTAGTTTTCTTTATTACTAACAAGTTGTTAATGAATGGATATTGGGAATTTTTAACAGCAGAAGTAAGGTTGGAAGAGCAAAGAACTTAGAAAGATAAAGAAAACTGGAGAATGAAGAAGAAAAAGGAGTGCAGAGTAATTAGAAAAGAATGAATTGGAACAGAGATTTGTAACAGAGAATTGGAATTAGAGCTAAGAAATTATGGACTGTTAGGATAAGAAAGTTAGAATTAATGCAGAACGACAAAGAGACATGATTGGAGCTGCAAGCATGTGAGTTCATTCTGTAATCTCTCAGACTAGAAAATTTCCAAGTCCTTTTCACTAACCTGAGACAACTTAACTGAACCCTGGAAGGAAGTCAGCAGTGCTGGACTTGGTTGGCTTTCGACAGACTGTCAATCTCACTCTATTATGTTGTTTGTGAAGCTTAGGAAATATTTAAAAATGTCATGAGATCTCTGTTTATCTACTTCTATCATCACAAAAGGACAAAACTGAAATATTAGAAGGTTATCTTCTATTCAAAGAAACACTGGAAGCAGGAAACAGGAAGTCTACAATATATGGCATCTAGATTATGAGTCCTGGAATAGTATATACCATGTATCACTCCTTCGTGCACAATTGAATATTCATACAATAACATATTCATACATTAAAAACGTGAACCACAAAATTGTTTGAGAAATAAGGTGTCAGTTTTTTCCTTTCTTTAACTAGTGCTTTTTAATATTATTACTGACATTTCTTCACAAATTATAGTTTATAAATTTGTCACTTTTGCATACTCAGTTGGCTCTTTAATTGTCATATCTATCCCTTTCTGTTCTTATTAATGCTCTTTAAAATATATTTTTATTTTTATTAGATAAAATCAACATTTGACATCAAATCATAATTATTTTACTCCTATACATACTTTGAATAATTTTTAAATAGTTTTTTGTTTCTTTTTGATGTTATTGGATTTTAATTAATGTTTTAGAATTAATTTTTAACATCTTTATAAATAATACCATAAAACTATTTCCAATAGTTTTTATATTTGGGATAATTTTTATTGTACTTATGAGTCAAGGGTGAAAAATTCTTGAGTTTCATAAACAAATAAAGTTAAGAATATCATATTTGGGCAATATAGTCAGGTTCCATGTCAAGGAAGTAAAAGGTAATGTTTTAATTCAACATACAAACAAAAACATAAAAAGAAAAGAGAAGGAATATTAGGAAAATAAAGAGCACAAATATAAGCCTACAACAAGAAGAATAATAGAAATAGACATAAAAATAACAATTATAATGGAAAAAATAAAAAATAGTCAAAAGCTTCCTTTTTGAAAACATGGATTAAATTGATATACCTGTAGACAAGCTAACTGGAAAAAATGATAAAGAAATTATTGATATCAGGATTAAGAGAGGGGCTTTTATTGCTGATTTCATGGAGATTAAAGTTATGATAAAGTTTATTATCAATAGTTGAATGTCCAAGTTTTTTGGAATAGACCTTCACTTCCGTTTTCTATGGAACTATGGCTCTTGCAGTTTAAATTGATTCTCCTGTTATTAATAACTTTGGGATAATAAGTTATATTGTTGCAGTGGGCCATATCTTTGATTTATTGTAATAGTAACCTTAGAAAATAGCTATAATGATCCATAAACATAATATTTTTCTATCGTTGTGACAAAACATTAATGTGGAAAGAGCAAGATATCTTTTGTATCAAAGTTTCAGAGGTTTAGCTCAAGATCAATTAGTCCTATGTTTTGAGTCTGTGGTGGAACACTATTTTAATAAGAATGCTTGACCAAGGAAGACTTCATTAGAGATGGGGAATTCCCCCAAATGCCTTACAAGAACATACATGATATGACCTAACTTCGTCACACTGAGCTCCAGAGCTAAGGGTTGTATCACCTACCAAAAAGCACCACCGGTTTGGGAACAAGTCATTAACACAAACAATTCATGTTTGAGTCCACAATCAAGCTATAAACATATGAAGCATTTTTGTAAAAAATGCCACTTCTATTAGTAAACAATAATATAAAATACTTACATATAAATCCAAAAAGAGTATCAATAAGTTGTACTTGAGAAATAACTTCATCACAGTGAAAAATTAAATTTCTGAATCATTACAGAAATACTACATATGGATGAGTAGGAAAATTGTTTATTATCAAGATTTCAATCTAAAATCAACCTATAGAATCCATTTGAATTAAATTGAAATTTTAGTGAGGTAGTTTTGGGTTATTGAACACGTGGTTTCAAATTCTTTAAACTTAGTCAAAATGGTGCAGAATGGCCAACACAATACTATTGAGAAATGCTTTATAGGATCGGTATCATTCAAATTTCTATGAAACTACGGTGGCTAAGATGATGACAGCTCAATAGGGTTGAGGCAGTGTGACCGTAACTCTGAGCCCCCCCCCCCCACCCCCCGGCATACATTGAGCTTACAAAGCCAGTTTTGTGAACAAGACCATCTCCTTAATAAACCAAGAGGTGGATATGAACTCACAGGTAATGTAATTGCTCAGCATACACAAGGATCTTGATTCAAAAGTTCCAATACAAAAGTAGAAGAAAAAAAGAATAAAAAACATTGATATAGTGAATGAATAGATAATAATAGATGTTCCATCATCTGAATGAAGCACAAGTAAACTTCTGTGTAAATATATACTGTGCTCTTAGATAAAGGAAAAAATGCCATCTAATATAGACTGAATGAAAATTGGTATCCCCCCAGGTTCCTGTATCTGAATGCTAAGTTCTTGATGGTGGTCATGTTTTGGGAGGTTTAAGAGTTCTTGGAATATATGGTCTAACTAGGACAAGTGGGTTACTAGAGAGGGCTTTTGTAGACTATATCCCTGTTTGATTCTGGACTATGCTCTCTGTTCCTTGACCTGCCAAGATGAAAAAAAGTCACACAATTTTATAATAAAATTTTATGAGTAGACTTAATTTCATATTTAACATATACTTGATACCTTTTTTATTTTTAATATTCTGTCTATTTGTATGCCTGCAGGCCAGAAGAGGGCACAAGAGCCCATTACAGATGGTTGTGAGCCACCATGTGGTTGCTGGGAATTGAACTCAGGACCTTTGGAAGAGCAGGCAATGCTCTTAACCTCTGAGTCATCTTTCCAGCCCCACCTGATACCTTCTTATACACAAACTATTTTATTACTTATTAGGATTATCAGATAAATAACTGTGAGGTTAATTCTTCTAAATTAATTTCTGAGATGACTAAGAAAACAAAATGGAATATTAGTGAAACAGAAGAGAAAATAAAGTTTTATTTTAACTGTGAATTTAATATATATTTGAAAACTTTATATACAGATTTGTTCATTGACAATATCTTAAAAATACAAGAAAAATGGAGAAGTAAAGTAATATAATAGAAATTTTTACAAAAATCCTCACAACATAATGAACAAACAAAAAATTCAAAATGAGTAGAATTTTCAGATTTTGTTTTATCTCATGAAAACTAGCATATGATTTTTGTATTTTTATATTGTATATATACGTATACATATATATGTGTTTATACATGCTTATCAATTTCTGTGTAATTAGGCTTTTAAAATCTTTTTTCTACTATTGTGTGATTTAGAATAATTTTTTATGTAAATTCACAAAAAAATTGAAATGCAATTTAAAGGAAGTTTATAACACATGCCCTGAAAAAACGGAATATACATGTCTGATATGTCTGAGTCTCAGTTTACAGATTTTTACGTAAGATATCCCTGGAAGACTCACTTTGCAACCTTTATACATTCTGCAATGCTTCCCATCTGTGCAGAACTTTCAGATCGTTATGAGTACAGCTGTACAGCGAAGGCCTAAGACCTTTTAATATGTGACTGACTCTCTGCTAGAAAATTACCTTGTTGCCACGGTTCAGTTGCCAACACACTGCAGACCAGCAGGTCATGGTTTAAGGGCTGATGCCATAGTGGTAATTCATAACCAGTCTTCATTGCACTTCAGCATGGCTCTGGGTCAAAAGCACCATTATCCTCCACTTCAAGTTGATATGTGTTTTGACCTCTTACTTTTAACTTTAAATTTTCTTTTGAGAGTAGAAAGTGATGTTTTTCTTGGGAAAACATGTCTGACGCTATAGATAGTAGTCATAAATAACATATTAAAACATACCTAAATATTAAGTTTACTTCATTTTGTCTGGAGAGAGAGAGAGAGAAAGAGAGGGGGGCAGGGAGAAAACTAAAAATGATGACAGGCAATGAGGGCAGTAATTAAATTTTCATTTCTCAAATAGCTACATGATCTCTCTTCTCCATTAAGTCCCACACGTACGCACTTTTCTCAGCTAGTGACACCATTTCCTATGTAATTGAGAAAATAAAGGTACTCTTTTGATTGCCATAACCATCCACAAATGCTCTTTTATCATTTGCATTCCCTGCCCCTTGGCTCTGAGTGTGTGTGTGCTTGTGTATGTCTTTCACTGAGGATGATACAAAGGCTTCCCAAGTGATAAGCAAATGCTCCATCTATGTGATCTATCCTTACACCTCATTATATCACTCTTCCATTATTTAGGAAAATATTCTGTTTCTTTTAGTAAATTCTGAGGGGGAAAATAATAACCAAATTTTTCAGAATGTATTTTAGGTGGGGAAATAAAATCAAATGGATGAATATGATGCTAAGGCATAATACTTTAGGAGAAGTTTTATTAGGTCACAGGATCTAGAAAAATGTTTATTTTCATATAAATCTAACATATTTTTTAATTTTTAAATGAAAAACATGAAACTAAACACTGGAGACAAAGACGGCTTGATGGGATCGCATCGAATAAACTGAAGAAACTCATCTTTGGGAAGGTCTGGAGATAAAGTGGTTTGAAGGGTTTTCTGCTTTGAATGTGTTCCATTTGAGATATTTGTTACGTCTTGAAGTGACAGTAATGGGACACAGTGGCCTGATGCCGGAGTGAAAGGAGAGCATCTCTACATGAGATGTGACTGCAGACACCCATATCCACATGCTGTTACCACAGAAAACCACTATGAAGTGGCTATAAATAGGCAAAGAGGAACTGCCTACAAATTAAGCATTTAGATTACTCAAACTCTGAAGACCTAGGAATGAAGGAGAAAAAAAAAAGAGAAACTGATATGGAAAAGCATCAAGGAGACAAGAGGACAATCAGGATGACCCCTGATATATGTTGTGGATGAGCCAAGTAAAACTAAAACCGAAGATTGACTGTGGTGTCAATAATGCAGGTTGTTGATACATTTAAATAGTAAAACACTAGCGTGATGGGAGAAAATTCCTGGGTAAAGGTGAGTGAGAGATGGGGAGAAAACTTGTTCACAATTATAAATATAATAAATATTTGGAAGATTTTCTTGTAAAGAAAAAGAGAATTGAGGCGCTGAAGAATAAAGTGAGATTATAGAAGCTTTTCCTAACACATATTTATTAGAGACAAACCAAAAAAGCCTGATGGAGGTCCAGGGAAGATTTAATGAATAATTGACTTGTTGTAGAATATCACTTTAACTGTGTAAAGATGTGTTACCTTTGTTTCTGCTGCCTTTGATAATGATGTGTTACATTTGCTTTGCCTGGCCTGTCTAAGGCACCTGATACTGGTCTAATAAAAAGCTGAAAGACCAAAAGCTATGCAGGAAAGAGATAGGTGGGGCTGGCTGGAAAAGAGAATAAGTAGAAGAAGAAATCTGGGAAGAAGACGAAGAGAATGAGGGAGAGAGAGAGGGATATGCCAAGAGCCCAGCCACTGCCAGCCAGCCAGACATGAGAAGCGGTGAATATAGGACATAGGAAGAGAATGGTAAGAATCCCAGAGGCAAATGTAGATGATGAAAAATAAGTTGTTTTAAGAGCTAGGAAGAAATGTGTTTAAGTTCAGGCCAAGCATTGCTAACTAATAATAAATCTCTCTGTCATGATTTGGGAGTTGGTTGATGGCTTGCTCCATAGAAGTTGTGAAGAAATGTCATGATGTTTCTTTTCAGGTATTAGTGAGGAGTCCATGTTTATTGTCCTGTGCTGACTGCCCTGTTTATCAACTATCTGTTGCCATATACCTGGTCATCTATGATTTGCTATGCCTAATTTATTCTTGCTTATGGTGCTTGAGTGGTTTCCTTATTGGAAGCCATGTTGAAACTTCCAAGTTCACATGCCTTCTCCATTGTAATAATCATTACAGTGACAAAAGAAGCTGATTTTGCAGAACATTCTTCTGGGGTTATTGATGGACTCAAAAGGTGATTCTGTGATGCTGCTTGTGTTTTGATTTGCTTGTAAAAAAATACTGTTGGCTGGTGGGTGACACATACCATTTTTCTCACAATCCTGACAGGGTGGAAATCCAAGGTCCATTTTACACAAGTGTTAGTCTATGCTGGAATCTTTCTCTGTGGTATGTTCTGAGCAGTCTTTCTCTTTGGCCCTGTTATAATTTTCTCTTAACGAGCAGAGATATCAGGGCCCTGCCTTTCTGCTTTCATTTATTCTTAATTGCTTCCTGTTAGACCCTGACTTCAAATGCAAGGAAATGATGTTCTTTTTTTTTAATTTAAATTTTGGCATGATGTGGACGCCAGCGAATAGCTTCTAACTTGGAACTGTATTCTGAATGTTCTTTCACACCATCCGTGAAATGGGAGGGTATTCACTACCAGTCATACAGAACCACAGCCACTTAAATATGAGGATAGAACATTTGGATCATGTCTTACTCCATTTCTTCTTGTGTGACATTAGCAATTTACCAGTCATCCTTAGTGAGTCTAATGACACCCCATCTTTCTCCTCTGCAGCCACCTCAAAAAAATGTCTTGGTAGAACAAATTTCTCCTTCCAGAACACCATGAATGTCTTTTGTGTACTGATAGGAGTGACTTGTCAAACATTTATTCTTTCCCAATACTTTATTAAGTTTTATGCATTCAGTCAAATGAGCTGATGTAAGCCATCTCTACAATGGGAGGTTAAAAAGAAGTGATACTGTTAATTATTCTGAATCGGTCTCCTTGAAGGAATGCTGGCTTTGTTTCTTTTTATCCATGTAGCAATTGTCACTACAAGGTACTCTTTCACAGATTATAGAATGATGCTGAAACTTTTACATTTCATTAGTTCTTCAAAAAGTAACCTTCCGATTCTCATCATTTGATGTATCATATTTGAACCCAGAACACAAAAAAGGAAACGGAAAGATTGTTCATTAAAAATATTGATTACATTCTAGATGCAGCCTAGAATACTTACTCTTCTACTTAAATACTCCCAAGAGCTCCAGTTGTCACAGATGTTTATTAGCCAATGAGAATCCTCCATCAGTACCTGGGGGTTGAGTGGCTCACTGAGTAAGGGCCCTGACCAGCAAGCCTGGTGGCCTGAGTTATCCCTAGAGGTTTCCTCTGACTGCCAAGTAAAGATGGTGGTGTATATAACACACACACACACACACACACACACACACACACACAAGGTTGCATGCATGCACATACAAGAGAAAGGAAAAAATCAGAATTAGTCATGGTAAATAAGGAAATAGCACTATGTCTATTTTGCTAGGGAATTTAGTCTTGTTTTGATCTTATCACTTTCCAAGTTAAATAGAATTATTCTCAATTTTGAACTCCTTTGGAAATACATCTCACTATCTTTGTCAGAAAATTGAATAAAATATCTTAAATTCAATCTTAACTAGTTAATTATATGAAACTTTAACATATGAGTTTGTAAACAGGCTGGATTCTGGTCTTTAATTTTCAAAGTACTTTATTAATAATTTACCTTCTGAAATGTATGGGCACAATTCATTACATGGGTTGTCATTTCCATTGCTATATTACCTATGAAAATACATAAGTTTTGAATATTTCAAGTTCACCAGAAAAAATGGAAAAAAGTATAATTAAGAGGATCCTTTGAATCAAGCTTTTGCTTATGGTATTTGATCATCTCTACTATTTATTATATTGTGTCCCACTTGGTAAATCATCAAAAGCCATTTCTAAAAGTGACTGACAAAAAGATAACCACATTTTCTAGGTACCTTTAAAATACAGTATTTTTATTTACTTGAGTGTAATTCCTCCAGGAAATGTCAGTCTTTGTGACCATAATATTTGGAAATGACATTTAAAAATTAATACTTCTCAACTCATACCAGATTGAAGAGAAGGGGCTAGTGTGAGCCCCGAAAAGTCAGGCTTAAGACAGGCAGCATCCTGACACCACACAGACATCCTCAGAAGAGGGACATAGTCTGCTATTTTACTATCTAGATTGTTTATTTTCACAGTGGTAGAACCAGTAAAACCACGCCATGACAAAATGTCCTGAAGAATGTCCTTGTGCACAATTGAGACAAATGATGCTATTATGTGTATGCCATTATTTAAAAAAAATTGTTCCAGAAATTTTGTATCAGGAAAAAATACTCCTAATACAAAAAATAACAAACAAACAAACAACAACAACAACAGAAACTCATGGGCATTTACATTTTGAGTGTATTTTATATATTCTGATTGTAGTTTGTTTTTCTTTCTCATATTTTTTATTCCCCTTGCTCAGTTAATTGAATCACTCTGAACTTCAAGTCTTGTGAAAAATGATTAACTGGGGAAAAAACGTGAAAACTATAATGACTTCCTAACAGTTATAGTTTTGTTCTAATCTAATCTGGAGCTGTGATTTATAGTATAGGCTAGCATTTGACAATGAATTAGAGCCATCCCTGCCATGTCATCCTGCTGCAGGTAACATTTGCTATACAAAAAGGGAACAACAATTGTTTATATTCTAGGACTATTTATTCTGAGAGTTAGGAACTTAAAAAAGAATCAGTGCAGAAGAGAAGAAGCATTTATCTATCAGCCATGTCTAGGCTTTTCATTTTGAGCTAAAAGGATGTGACTGCACTCTTCGGTAATAGAATCTATCTTTAACTGTCAGAATCAGGGGAAAATTCATATAAAACTTATAGCAAGGGCTTCTTGTCATAATGCTTTCAAGAACATTGTCAAATGTCTCCAGGCCTTTAGTTTAAATGTCATTTCTAGTCAACTGCAAAGTATTTTTTTAATGTTTTAGCACTGGCTTTTCCCTAGGGATATGCTGGGTTTTTCAGAGAATTTATGTTTTTTTAATAATAAAAAACCACACTGCTGCCAGTGTTTGTAAAATACCTTCCCACACAGTGTCATTTGCAATGACTTATAGAGGAATATGCGCCGGAATTTTTAATGGGTATTCAAGTGATAGAAAATGGTTAAAGATTGTTAGGATAAGAGCTATATGAATAACAATGTCAACCATACAGGAAAATAGTAGCAAGATTATCCCACAATCCTGCTTACAGTACACAGTAAATACTGAGTTCAAAAACTGTATTGTGTTTTGTTTTTTGTGTTTTTTTTTTTTTTTGAACCCATCTCTGATGAATGAAAGTGAAAATTGTATTGGGTCTACATAAAACCTATCTAGTAATTATAAGCCTGGAAAAGATTCACATAAACACCTTAAAATATTAGTCTCTCCACAAACTCTTCATAGAATACTTATGTAAGCATGACACACTCCTCTGTAGCACGAATTCTAATTGATCTTAATAAATAAAACTTAGATATTACAGCATGAATGCTGAAGAATCAGAGAAGCAGAGCAGTCAACCAACTAGAGAGACCTATTATCTCACCCAAATCCTCAGACTGAAGGAGTAATCCTGTCTCAACTAATCAGACTGCAATGAGCGCCTGTCTTCTCTTGCTTTATATTCTTTTCTTCACCCACCCATATTACTCTTGTCTCCACCTCCTTAGTGCTGGGATTAAAGACTTGTGATTCCAAGTGTTAGGATCACCTATATGTGAGCTCTGTTTCTCTTATAGACTTGGTAAATTTGCGTAGCCCAGTATGACTTTGAACTAACAGAATTTGCCTCTGTGTCCTGTGTCCTGGGATTAAAGGTGTGTGCCACCACTGCTTCGCCTTTAGTGGCTTGACTCTGCACTCTGATCTTCAGGCAAGCTTTATTTGTTAAAACACAAACAAAATATCACTACATTCCCCTTCCCTTTAGACAATTCATCATTTTAAAAGAACTGTTGTAGATGAATAGTATAGAAGGGTCTTTATACCTTTGTAATTGGTTCTTTGTTGTTGTACATGAGATTAGGTAGGCTTTCCAATTGTATTAATATCACTTATTGAATTATTCATTTTTCCCAGCTACAAATTCAAGAGCAATTGAATTTAGCCTTTATCATTGCAAAATATCTATAGTAGAATTATCCTTTATGCATGGTATGTCTTTGTATTTTAGATTACTACTTCATCACTATTATTTTTGTCAGCCTTTCAATTCTTGTTTCAAATCACTAAATAGAAACCCAATGATATCAGGTATGTGAACATATATTGTGTGAATTAATGTAAACATTTTTAAGTGAAATGAAATTTAATTAATAATTCCAGTATAACCAAATAGATAATTTGTAATTTGAAGACAAAAACAAAACAGAATTATAATATTGCATAATTTAAACAAATAATATTCAACATAAGTGGTTATTAATCCATGATAGTGTAACTATAAAGATACAAAGAGAAATTTAACATATTTTTGTATACCTGGGGAAATATTCAAAGAGGAGCAGACTAGACAGAAAACTCCTTTGAAATTGGACATTGGTGAGCATTCACAAATAGGAGTTAAGATGTCTTTGAAAACACAAAGACTAGAATATGAGATACTGTGTTGGCAGGAACATGGAACAGGGATTATAGCATCACCAAGGCTTGACATGGACATGATTGGGTCGTGATGCCACTGGATGGCTTTATTAATCAAATCATATGACAGGAGTAAGAAAAGGACAGAATGAGGAATACAGTACTCCTCTTCATGAAGTATTCATTCTGCACTCTTTACTGACCAAACTTAATATTGCTCTTAATACAAAGAAAATAGGCTTACATTATCCAGCTATAGCCTTGGCATATGATGGAGGAGTGTCTATGTGTTACTTTTATTGATTAATAAAGAAACTGCCTTGGCCCTTTAAGAGGACAGAAAATTAGGTAGGCGGAGTAGACAGAACAGAATTGTGGGAGAAAGGAAGCAGAGTTGGGGAGCTGCTTCAGGCAATTGCCATATGCAGTCGCCATGCCTCTCCTCTCTGAGATGGATGCAGGTTAAGGTCTCTCCTGATAAGCAACCACCTTGTGGTGCTACAAAAATTACTAAATATTGGTTGATTAGTCAATAAGAGGCTGAAACTAATGGGCCAGGCAGTGTTTAAAAGATTATAGTTTCCTTGTAATTATTTGGGTAAAGCTAGCTGGGTGGCGGGACACAGCCCACCATTCCTTCTACAGGCACAGAAACTTTTCATCCAAGTTACAGCCAAATCTGATGCTCAGAGGACCGCGCATAAGGTGTCATCAGTGTTTTTGATCTTGTCCATTATTACAGGTGTAAAATGGAATCTCAGGGTTGTTTTGATTTGCATTTCTCTGATGAATAACGATGTTGAACATATCATTAGGTGTCTTTTAGCCACTTTAGATTCCTCTGTTGAGTGTTCTCTGCTTGGGTCTTCACTCCATTTTTTATTGGATTATTTGTTCTTTTGATGAGCAATTTCTTGACTTCTTTGTATATTTTGGTGATCACACTTCTGTCTGATGTGGGGTTAGTAAAGATCTTTTCCCATTCTGTAGGCTGTCGTTTTGTTTTATTGACCATGTCCTTTGCTTTTACAGAAGCTTTTCAGTTTCAGGAGGTCCCATTTATTAATTGTTTCTCTCAGTGTCTGTGCTGGTGGGGTTATATTTAGGAAGTGGTCTCTTGTGTCAATAAGTTCAAGCATACTTCCTACTTTTTCTTCTATAATGTTCAGTGTGACTGGCTTTATGTTGAGGTCTTTGATTCATTTGGATTTGAGTTTTGTGCATGGTGATAGATATGGGTCTATTTTCATTCTTCTACATGTTGATATCCATTTATGCCAGCACCACTTGTTAAATATGCTTTCTTTATTCCAATTGATATTTTTTGCTTCTTTGTAAAAAGCAGATGTTCAAAAGAGTGTGGATTAATATCTGGGTCTTCTCTTTGGTTCCATTGGTCCTCCTGTCTGTCCTTTTGCCAATACCAGGCTGTTTTCAGTACTGTAGCTCTGCAACTGAGTTTGAAGTCAGGGATTGTGATGCCTCCAGAAGTTCTTTTCTTGTACAGGATTGTTTTGGGCAATCTGGTTTTTTTTCTTTTCCATATAAAGTTGAGTACCATTCTTTTGAGGTCTGTGAAGAATTTTGCTGGGCATTGCATTGAATCTGTAGGTTGCTTTTGGTAAGATTGACATTTTTATGTATTAATTCTTCCTACCAAAGAACATGGGAGATCTTTTCACTTTCTGGTGTCTTCTTCAATTTCTTTCTTCAAAGATTTAATGTTCTTGTCATAGAAGTCTTCCACTTGTATGGATAGAAGTACTCCGAGATATTTTATGCTATTTGTGGCTATTGTGAATGGTGTCATTTCTCTGATTTCTTTCCAAGTATTTTTTTTGTCATTATGTACAGGAGGGCTACAGATTTTTTTAGTTAATCTTTTTTTTTTTTTTTTTCCGAGACAGGGTTTCCTTGTAGCTTTGGAGCCTTTAGTTAATCTTATATCCTGCTACATTACTGCAAGTGCTTATGAGTTGTAGAAGTTCCTTGATAGAATTTTTAGGATTGCTTATGTAAACTATCATATCATCAGCAGTGAGAGTTTGACTTCTTTTTTGACTTGTATCCCCTTAATCTCCTTTTTGTGTCTTATCGCTCTAGGTAGGACATCAAGAACTATATTGAATAGATATGGAGAGAGTGTCTTGTCTTGTTCCTGATTTCAGTGGAATTTCTCTCCCTTTAGTTTGATGTTGACTGTTGGTTTGTTGTATATTGTATCCCTGTTCTCTCCAAAACCTTTATCATGAGGGATGGTGTATTTTGTCAAAAGCTTTTTGGCATCTAATGAGATGATCATGTGGTTTTTATTTTTCACTTTGTTTTTATGGTGGATTATGTTGACATATTTTTGTATGTTGAACCATCCCTGCATCTGTGGGATGAAGCTAAACTGATCATGGTGGATAATGGTTCTGATGTGTTCTTGGATTCGATTTGCTAGTATTTTATTTAGAATTTTTGCATCAATGTTCATGAGTGAGATTAGTCTGTAATTCTCTTTCTTAGTAATATCTTTCTGTGGTTTGTGTATTAGGGTAACTATAGCCTCATAAAAAGAGTTTGGCAATGTTCCTGCTGTTTCTATTGTGTGCAATAACTTGAGGAATATTGGTATTAGTTCTTTGAAAGTCTTGTAAAATTCTAAGCTGAATCCATCTGGTCCTGGGCTTTTTTAGTTGGGACACTGTTGATGACTGTTTCTATTTCTGCAGTTATAGGTCTGCTTAATTTGCTTATCTGGTCTTGGTTTAATTTTGGTAAGTGATATTTATCAAATAAGTTGTCCATTTTCTTTAAGTTCTCTAATTTTGTGGAGTACAGGTTTTCAAAATATGACCTGATGATTCTCTGTATGTAACAGGAGGGCCTGCTTGTTTGGGTTTCTCTCCTGTCCAGTTTCTACAACCAGTAAGCCACAAAGAAAATCACACAGAGTTTGCATTAATTATAAACTGATTGTCCCATTAGCTCAGGCTTCTTGTAATTTATATTAACCCATTGTTCTTATCTATGTTAGCCACATGGCTCAGTACCATTTTCAGTGCGGCAGATCACATCCTGCTTCTTTGGTAATCTGGGCAGGAGTGGGAGGAATGGGCTTTGTCCTTCCTAGAATTCTCCTGTTCTCATCGCCCTGCCTCTACTTCCTGTCTGGTTGACCTGCCTATACTTTCTGCCCGGCCAATCAGCATTTATTTAAAACATGATTGGCAGAATACAGACAATTCTCCTTCACCATCTGTATTTCCTCCGTGTCTGTTGTTATGTTCCCCTTTTCATTTCTGATTTTGTTAATATGGATATTCTCTTTCTGCCTTTTGATTAGTTTGGATAAAAGTTTATCTATTTTGTTGATTTTCTTGAAGGAACTTATCAAATTTTTTAAATAATAATTTCAAATGCTGTTTCAATTCATCTTCTTTAAAATATTAACATGGCATGAGTAGTTTCTGTGATATTATCATATTCACCCATAAGACATGTTGTTTCCTCTATGTTATTGTGTGAGGAACGTCATTTCATTATTTTTAAGTTACATGTTTCATTAAGTAATGTGGATAAGTGCTCTTATGCAAAACCATAGATGTTTTCAAGTCATCAATGACTATAATAATGCTCATTTGAATCTCTAACTAGTCTTCAACAAAGAATTGAGATTATATATGCTGTATGTAATTATCAGAGGTAGTATCCAATTTGAGATTGTATATATCTTGAAATGTCAGTCATTATATTAATTTTATTTCCCTCAGTATGCTATAAGTATTTAGAGTTACTCTAAATCTCCAAGTCCTCTAGTATTTTACTAATCCAGCATATATAATATTCTTCACTAATAAGACTGCATTATTCTTCAATATAAATATTTTCTGATTACCTATTCATATTCTTGTTACATTTATGTTTTGTATAATGGTGAAATATGTCTTGTATTTCTGGTCAACTCTTCTGCTTGTTTCCTGATCAAATTTTATTTTTGATATGATGTAATTTTTTGAATTTTCATAAGCTCTTTAATAAAATTGCATTGTATTTTGGTTCATTAAGATGTTAAACTCAAACGGGCTAAAATTAAAGTGACTCATAAAAAACAACAGAATTAAATATGAAATCAATAGCAATAAGACAACTAGAAGAAATCTAATTATTTGAGGATTCAAAGCACCATTTTAAAAAATACAAAGGCCACATAAGAGATCATAAGAAAATTAGAAACACCTTATAAAATAAAAATACTTTAATCCCAGCACTCGGGAGGCAGAGGCAGGCGGATCTCTGAGTTCCAGGCCAGCCTGGTCTACAAGAGCTAGTTCCAGGACAGGCTCTAGAAACTACAGGGAAACCCTGTCTCGAAAAAACCAAAAAAAAAAAAAAATACTCACTCATAATCGGTTTCTAGCCATAATTTAAGGACATTGAGCCTATAATTTGGGATCCTTGAGAAGATAATAAGAAGGTGAACCCCCCAAAAAAGATATAGTAATCCTCCTGGATATTGGAAGTAGACATGATCGACAGGGAAAAATTGGGAACTTGAGGGTGGAGCGAGATGCGGACAAGGGAAGATGCGGAGAGAAAAGCGTGAAGGGGAGAATGGGGGAAGCTCGGAGGAATGGGATGCTTGGGATACAGGAAGGGTGGATATGGGAGCAGGGAAGCATATATCTTAATTTAGGGAGCCATCTGAGCGTTGTCAAGAAACTTGACTCTAGAGGGGTTCCCAGGTTTCTAGGGAGACACCCCCAGTTAGGTCCTTGGGCAGCAGAGGAGAGGGAGCCTGAAAAGGCCAGTTCCTATAGCCATACTGATGAATTTCTTGCATATCACCATAGAACCTCCACCTGGCGATAGATGAAGAAAATGACTGAGCCCTACATTGGAGCACTGGACTGAGCTCCCAAGGTCCTGATGAGGAGCAGAAGGAGAGAGAACATGAGAAAGAAAGTCAGGACCGTGAGGGGTGTGTTCACTCATGGAGACGGTGGGACAGAACTAATGGGAGATCACCAGCTCCATTTGGAATGGGACTGATGGATCATGCGACCAAACCGGATTCTCTGAATGTGGCCGACAGTGGGGGCTGACTGAGAAGCAAAGGACAATGGCTCTGGGCTGTGATTGTTCTTCATGGACGGGCTCTGTGGGAGCCTTCTCAGCTTGGTCGATCACCTTCCTGAACCTGGGGGGAGTTGGGAGGACCTTGGTCTTAACATAGAGTAGGGAACCCTGATGGCTCCTTGGCCTGGAGAGGGAGGGAGGAGGGGTATGGGTGGAGGAGAGGGGAGGGAAGGGGGAGGAGGAGGGGAGGGGATGGAAATTTTTAAATATAAAAAAATAAACCATGAAAAAAAAAAAAGAAAGCCACAAGGAAGATTTAATGACAGCTTAACCCTTAATTAGTGGCTGAGATTGGTATCAGAATTGGGATGAATTTTTTTTTTCTTTCCTTTTTTTTCCTCATTTTTTTTATTAAAGATTTCTATCTCTTTCCCTCCTCCTCCCCCTTCCCTCCCCTCCCTTCCATCCATACCCCCCACTCCACCCCTCTCCAAGACAAAGAGCCATCAGGGTTCCCTTCACTATGTTAAATCCAAGGTCCTCCCAGATCCCCCTAAGTCCAGGAAGGTGAGCAACCAAACTGACAAGGCTCACAGTGAGCCCGTCCATGCTGTAGAGGTCATATTCATTGCCGTTGTACTTGGTTTCTCAGTCCTCCTCCACCGTCAGCCACATTCAGAGAGTCCGGTTTGGTCCCCTGTTCCATCAGTCCCATTCCAACTGGACTTGGTGGTCTCCCGTTAGATCTGTCCCACCGTCTCAATGGGTAAACACACTCCTCACGGTCCTGACTTCCTTGCTCATGATCTCCCTCCTTTTGCTCCTCATCAGTACCTTGGGAGCTCAGTCCGGTGCTCCTATGTGGGGCTCTGTCATTTTCTCCATCCAATGCCAGGTGAAGGTTCTATGGTGATATGCAAGATATTCATGAGTATGGCAATAGGATCTGTACACATGCAGAGCATAGTAGTTGGTTTGATATAACGTTCTTCTTTAAAAGTGAATGCTTTCATTCTGAACCTTCATCTGAGTTATTTTAAAATTCTTTACAAGTTTTTTAAGTATGATCATTTAATACTGTAACACAAAAATAACTTGTTTGCTACTCAGACCTCTGGATGACGGATATTTGCTTCTGAGAACTCCTCAGATGATTTTTCTTCTTGTTGCCTGTTTTATGAGAGTTATTGCTTTATATGAGAGTTATCACACAACATTAAAATGGTCAAGGGGGATATATTAAAAGGATTTGATTATTTTTTTCTTATGATTACAGAATTACCGATTTTCAAAAAAAAAGAATTGGGATGAATTAATAAAACTATTCAAGAAATCTAAAAACATAAAAAAATAAATAAATTAAACCTGGAAGGGAAATTTATAATGCTAAATTTATATGTTAGGATAAAAGGAGGATATAAACCTCAAGAATTTAATATAATTTTCTACCTCAGGTTGCAAGTGTGCAAATTAGACTCAATATAAGCAGGACACCTGAGATGATGAACAGTAAATAATCAATCAACAGAGAGATAGCTAAATACACAGAGTGGATTAAAGTTGAAGATTTGGAAAGAATAATAAAAAATCAGTTTCTAACTATATTGATTTTTTAAAAAAATAAATACCAAAATGTAAATCACCATCTTAGAAAAGCCAGTTTGAACTTTAGCCAGTTTAAACACACCCTATAGGTCATAGCCTAAGGTATACTGTAAGGTCAAACTATAGACTACAATGTCAATAGATTATTATTAATTTATGTGAATAAATTGATAAGTTAGTTGAAACAGAAAGTATTTGAAAGACAAACATTTCCAAAGTCATTCAGGAACAGATACAGATTGAAGTCTCAATAGATTCATACAATTTATATGAACTGAATTTATAATTAAAAATCTCTTAAGTGGTCACAGACAAAATTCAACTTCAGGTAGAAATTGCTTCACTGGAGAATTCTGACAAACATCTAAGAAAAGATGATGTGAGGCATGCATTTTTTCAGAAAATAAACTTATTGGGAACATTCCCAAATTCATTTGTTAAGACAACCATTGAGCAACAGCAATGCCAAACAGCACTGACTGATTCTGATGTGAAACAAGTGGAAATTAACTTGCCTCTAGTAGAGAAACACAGATTGCTATAAATTCTTAAATATCAATTAAGTAGATTTCAAAAGAAACATGACAATAAATGAACATGATAAAATTAGATGTGTCTTTCGTTTAATGTTGATCTTTCATGTTGACATGTCTTTCTTGTAAGTTGCAGTGCAGAAGTATGGATCCTGTTTTCACATCTATTCTATTTATTTGTGTCTTTTTATTGGGAAATTGAGTCCATTGATATTTAGAAATATCAATGACCCACAAATGTTAATTCCTGTTTTTTTTGTGTTTGTTTTTCTTTGTTTTTGGTTATGGTTGATGGTGGTGGTTTGTGTGTGCACATTTCCCGTCTTTTGATTTTAGTGGTATGAGGCTATTTACTGTGTTTTCATGGGTGTAGTTAACGTCCATGGGTTGCAGTTGTCTTTTTAGTACCTCTGTAGGGCTTGATTTGTAGATATATATATTGTTTAATTTTCACTTTATCATAGAATATCTTGTTTTCTCCATCTATGGTGATTGACAGTTTTGATCATTATAATAGTGTGGGCTGGCATCTGTAGTCTCTTAGAGTAAGGTGTAATTATAATTACTGCCTTTATATATTATTTGGTACATTTCCTTGAATCTTTTAATATTTTGTCATTGTTCTGGATGCTTACTGTTTTGATTATTATGTTGTTAGGCAAATTTATTTTCTGATCCAATCTATTTGGTGTTCTGTAACTGTACTGTACTTTTACAGACATCTCCTTCATTTAGTTAACAAAATTTTCTTCTATGATTTCCCTGAAAATATTTTCTGTGACTTTGAACTGGGATTATTCTCTTTCTTTGATTCCTATTATTCTTATGTTTGGGCTTTTTTCCTGAATTCTTTATGCCAGAAATTTCTGATTATCATCATAAAACCTACATCCATTAACTCAAGTAAGCAGATGAAGTGATCCACAGCCAAGCACTGAGATGGGCTCCTTGAGTTCAGTTGAAGAGAGTGAGGAGGAATCATACAAGCAAGGGGGTTCAAGATCATGGTTGAGAAAACCACAGAGACAGATGACCCAAGCTACTGGTAGCTCATGGACTCTGGACTTAAAGCTAGGGACCCTGATTAGGATGAAACTAAGACATCTGAGTATGTGTGAGAGTTATGTGACTTGATCTTTTAAGGGGGATCTAGAAGTAGGACCATCACTTATCCTGGGTACATTAATTGCCTTTTTGAGTCTGTTTCCTATGGTGGGATACCTTGCTCAGTCTTGATACAGAGCAGAGGAGCTTGATACTGCCTCAACTTGATATGACAGAATTTGTTGACTCCACAAGGAAGACCTTACCCTCTCATTGAGGAATGGATGGGGATGGGATGGCTTGAGGGGGAAAAGATGAAAGAGGAGAAATTAGGGCTGGCATGCAAAATGAAAAAAAAAATTAAAGGCAAACAAACCAAATAAAATCAAAGAAATAGTTAATAGAAACAAATAAAACTTTTTGAGGCCAGAAAATGGAAATAGAAGCAACAAAGAAAATACAAACTTAAGGAAACAAAAAATATAGGTACATGAACAGGAAGTCCAGACGCAATCATCACCAACAGAATATTAGAGATGGAAGAGAATCTCAGGCATTGAAGGAAGATACAATAGAAGAAATAGACACATCAAATGTATCTTAAGCACTCAAAATAGTCTGTCAATGTTATATATTAGGAAATTAAAAGTTATATTTATCTGTATTTGCATAAAAGGATCTGAGTTCATGTTAAAGAAGTTTGTATCATGTAAAATAAACTAACAAAAATGTATCTCAAAAAATAGAAATGAACAAGAACATGCCATAAAGGAAAATTACAAAAGCATCTGTCAACTTGTAGATGGGTATAGAAAAATAAGTACTTATTTAGTCAGAAAATGTCAGATATTCTAACATTTGCAACAAGTACAAATTGTTAAATAAATTAAGAAAATGGAAATACTATTGACAGAGGTTTCTGTCCTGCCTGATCCCGCAAACATTCAGCCCCAAATTAAAACACACAGACGTCTATATTAATTTTAAATTGGTTGGCCTAGTGTCTCAGGTTTGTTATTAATTCTTACATATTAAATTAGCCCATAATTGTTTTTATGTTAATAATGTGACTTGATACCTTTCATCAGTGAGGCATTCTCATCTTGCTTCCTCTGTGATGACTACAGACTGACTCTTCTTCCCAAAATTCTCCTCTTCTGGTTGTACTGCCTGCTACCTGCCTGGCTACTGGCCAATCAGCATTTTATTAAACCAATACAACTGACAAATCAATAAAGAGTACAAGACTATTGTCCCACAGCACTTCCTTCCTTTTTTTAAAAAAACAAAAACTCTAACTCTAATCTCCTTTGTTTAGTTTTTTTCTGACTATTAGCCATAATAACTTGTAACCAGCACTCTAAACAAAGAAAAAAATCCATAATTTATTTTTTGATAATGTGGGCATAATTTCTAGGATACTTCCTGCTGACTTGGGGTGCTGATCATATAAAGAAAATTGAGAATTATGGTCAAGTACTGACTGGAATATTCTGTGAGACTTGATCATCTCAGCCATTAGTCTTGAGGCTGTTCTGGATGTAGACCTCAGACACCTGAGCCATCTGCTCCTATTGGACATTTCTCCGGGGGTCTTCCTTGATCAAACTTGACTTTTCTTATTCCAAAATGAATCCACAGCCTCTCATTTCCTGTGGAAACAAAAGCAAAACCTCTTCTCCAAAGTAACATATCTTTGACTTAAGTTTTGAAGTCAAGACATTTTCAAAATATATACATTGAATCAATCCAGTAGCATTTATAATCAAAATGTCTTTTAGCAGATGTTCTTCATCAATCAGCCATCAAACAATTCAAAGACAACACAATAACAAATAGTATCCACATTCTCTGTGTAGTTTCTAGTTTTACATGGTTTTATTTTAACCACTATTTCTTTTATTTTCATTTTTAATTTTTGGTTTTGTGAGATAAGGTTTCTCAGTGTATCTTTGGCTGTCCTGGAACTCACTCTGTAGACTACCCTGTCTTTGAACTCATAGAAATCTTCCTGCTTCTGCCCCCCAAAAGCTGTGATTAAAGATGTCTGCCACTACACATAACTATTCTCTTTCTTTTAACAGGACATTATACTTTTACTTTTCTCTTGTAAGACTACATATATTTTAAAACACACTCTAAACTATTTAGCAGTTTTCTTCATCTGAATCTAGCTTTATTGTATATATGTTTTTATGACCACATCTTTAATTTTCTAAATGACATGGCTAGGATTAAAGCCATAGCTTAGACAATTAGATCCACCCCATTCCTTAGCTTTCTAAGAGCCTAGATTCATGGCAGAGGTCCTGGCAAGAGTCATGTTTACTGCCACAACTCTATGGAGTTTCAGGTCCTCGCCACCACCAAGAAGCATGCTGTTGTTTAATCATAAATACCATTTAAGTGTTTTGTGGCTAGGTCTCTTAAAAGAGCTGCAATGTTTTTGCAGTTAAAGTTGAGTCAGGAAACCTCTCTTAAATAAGACACACTTGCCTATAACAAATAGACCCCACCTGAGGAAACATTGCTATCAAGAAGTTGTGTTTAACTCTGTGCTTTTTGTGCATAAAATTTCTTCTCAAACTCTCTCAGGTTTTAAGTGGATTTAGTTGTCCACATTGGCACCATTTGTTGTCAGAGGTTTTTGTCTTGCCCAAGCCCACAGGCGTTTAACCCCAAATAAAAACACACAGAGGTCTATATTAATGATAAACTGATTGGACCATTAGCTTGGGCTTCTTATTAACTCTTACATCTTAAATTAGGCCATAATTCTTATTTATGTATGTTAGCTACAAGGCTTGGTACCTTTTATCAGTGAGGTGTTCTCATCTTGCTTTTTCTGTATCTGGCTCCCTCTGTGACAACTACAGACAGATTCTTTCCTTTTCTCAGAATTCTTCTCATCTGGTTGCCCTGCCTATACTTCCTGCTTGGCTACTGGCCAATCAACATTTTATTAAACCAATATAACTGACAAATCAATACACGTATAAGGCTATTGTCCCACAGCAGAAATACAACATGATCTCACTTATCAATAGCATCTAATATAACTAATCTTTTAAAAGTTGAGGCAGAATGGTGATGGTCTGGTGTCACTCAGGATAAGGAACAAGAAACCTAAGGGAGGCTGACTAATAAGTACTAAGTTAGAGTTAGTAGTAAGAAACTCTGGAATGCTATTACTGAGTAACCTAACTTTTAATAACAGTAGGATATGAGCATTTTAAAGAATTGAAGAAAGAGAGAATTATTTTTCCTCCTTGATGCTGCATATGTTCATATAGAAGTAAAAATTTCAGAAGTTTTTGTCACCAAGAAAGGAAGATGATCGAAGAAGAATAGGTAAATATGTTTAGCCTGACTTAAATACTATACAATGTACATGTACATCTGACATTACATAGTGACCCAGTAATGGACACAATTTTTATGATCCAGTAAAAGTATTTTCAAAAACAGCTTCATTTCAAATAAATGGAGTAAATAAAACATTAGAATAAAAAATAAATTTATATTCTATGATCTGAATCCTAAGAGTTAGGGTGAAATACAAGGATAGCAGCATTTTTTATTGTTTTAACAGGCAGCATTTTACTGTTATTATATTGTTTAACAGGCATTGACTGTGAAACTGTGTTAGCATTGGGAGTAAATAAAATGCAGTGTAGAGACCTTGTCTCATTTCATTTGCATTATATGTGGATTCTATCAAGTTGAGGCCAGGCACATGCCCATGATCATTCATTTGCAGGTGTGCACACATGCCTTATTCTGAATTTTTGAAAATATATGTCCTTTATTTCAGAGGCATGGATGTTTGGCCTGTATGTATTATATCTGTATACCACATGTGTGCCTATTGCCTGAGGAGACCAGAAGAGGGCATCAGATGTCCTGGAACCTGCCCTACTCTTCATTTTTATTACCATGTAATTATCATTATTAGCCACTCTACTAAGCAGGGAAAACGTTTTATAATATAAATGGCAATATAGTTTATTTACAGAGGATATATAGAAAATTATATTCCAAATCTACAAAATCTGATGATATGAATATGCCATGGTTGGGTTTCACAATATACAATAAGCTTTTAAAGTTTTTGTTGTTGTACTTTCTTTTGTTTTGTTTTAGCCTAAGTGTGGTAAAAGAAAATACAACAAATGCTGTTAACCAAACATCACAGAAGTGTATATTTTGTGACTACAAATATTTAATTAATAGAAGGAGATAAAAGGAGACTTAAGATGTAAAGAGAATTGATGGAATTAAATGTCAATAGAGTAAATACATCATGTTTAGAGACTGACAGAGTACAGAGTCAATGTTGTTGAAATCCCTTCTTTCTAAATGACCTCTAGAGAGAATTCAACCTGCTAAAAGGCAAATGGGCTATTAAAATAAATTGTCTTGGTGAATTAAAAACTTATGTGTTAGCCAAAATTTAGAAAACTAAAAGAATCATCTAAGTGCAGAAGAACTTAAAGGAAATTTATAAAAGTGCAGCAATCACGACTTTCTAATCAAGATAAGAAAATAGTGGAGCAGGCAATTGGAAGAAAACAATGTCAAGAAAGAACACATTTACACAAATAATTATACATGAAATTGCCAAAGTATATGAATATATTTTTGCAAAGTCTTTTTAAAAGACTATTGTTGGGATCGTTGAATATCTTATGAGTGGAAGAACAAAAATAGAAATAAATAATTTAAAAAGACAAATTGCAAATAAAACATACAAATAACTACTCAGAATGTGAAAAGTTATTTCATTTCATGTTGCTCCTGTGATTTTGTGACCATGACAGAAAGAAACAACTACTCAACAATAATAATTAGTAAAATTTTGTAAACAACTAGGAAAGAAAAAGGAATGCAACCTTATAGGGGAACTCCATTAACATTGTTAGCCAACATCACTGCATGAGGGGAGGGGTAGTTATCAAGAGACTTGGAAAACAACAAAGGTGTTTGCTTATGTAACTTCAGTATGTGAGCTTCTAGTCAGGAATAAGAACCAATTAAATGAAATACATAGAAATTAAAAAGGATAAATCAAGCTCTTAATCTAAAATATTCCTATATGTAAAAAGTTTGTTAAAAAACTTACTAGAGTGTGTGAATTTAACATTTATTCAGATTAATATTTAATCAAATGTAATTCATCATAAGAATTTTGTTTACATAAATTGATTAATATTCCAATGCTTCAGATTTTGCTTAACACTCTGATTTTCTATTTTCAATTAAACAATATTTGATTCCGGCAAAACTATAATTTTTAAATAGAAGAGAGAAAGGAAAAGAGATATGTTGGAAAGTGAAGGGAAAAAAAGAAGAAAATATTGGAGGGAGGAAGAGATGGAGAGAGAGAGTAGAGGAAGAAAGAAAATCTGAAGGTTTGGTGGGTTTTGTTTGTGTAAGATCAAGCAGTGTTCATTTCTACTCTAGAGTGGGACACACAAACACACACATATACCATTGTGATTATATATGCATATATGTGTATATCTGTATACACACACACATATTTCTAGGTTGTTCTCTACAGACCTTTGACATTATGTCTTGGTTAGGAATATTTGAGAGTCTTGTGTAAGCTGTTACCAAATTGAGTCAATTGTAGGTCTTCAATACCAACAAGAGTTTGTCAGTCCTGAAGTAGTACACCCAGAAAGGCACCCAGAATAACTCCAAAATTCACACTAATGAAGCATGAGGAGATGTTCTCTGTAAAATAGATGAGCACATCAGACTCACAGTCTATGCCAAACTTGAAGAACTAGAAGATATTAAAAGTTTATCATTCATCACGTCAAAGTAGAGATTTGCAAATTTTTACTAATGTAAAATTATAGAAATAGAATTATTGTATATTGTTAATGTTTAGAATTTTAATTTTGCTCTTTTGAACAAATTTAGATATTATAAATTTAGGGGATGATTCTTTTCTTACCTTCTCCTTTTTCTTAGAAGTGGGAAACACCAGTGAAAGTACTATTTATTACATAGATAAAATTGATAAAAGGTCAAAAGCAGAACTGTCATAAAAATAACTTTTATTTTTCTTGAGAAAAACATCTTTCATAAAGTACCTTAATCAACTGTATCTTTAAGTGTATCATTAAACACGTGTTAAATCTTAAACTTGTGCCTACTTTGGGAGTTTTGTCTGAACACCATGCCCTTATTGATACTCCATAATTTAAAGTATTTGCTAGAGGTATTTAAATTTAACAAAGATGATGTTTTGTTAATACAGGTCAAAATCTTTCAACTGAATTTTGTCCTTTCATCTGAATTCCAGTGAGACTGAGTAAAACACTAAAGTTTATTGCAGTCAACAGGAAATATATTCAATTCAGACTTTTTGAATAATATCACAAAAGATTTTGATATATTATTGGTTTCTGTTTCTAACTCAGATAAATGGAAAGAACTGATAACTAGATCAATGTAGTAAATAAATCTAGGCATCTCCCTGTATCTTTATTATTTTTTGTCTTTTTTCTTTTTTTAATTAAATTATAAAATTTTTACAAATTTTCACCTCCTCCCCACCTCCCATATCCCTTCCCCTCTTCCTATTTCCCCTCCCCCTCCCTCTTAAGTCTAAGGAGCAGTCAGGTTTCGCTGCCCTGTTGGAAGACCAAGATCCTCCCCTCTCCATCCAGGTCTAGGAAGGTGAGGATCCAAACAGACTAGATTCCCACAAAGCCAGTACATGCAGTTGAATCAAAACCCAGTGCCATTGTCCTTGGCTTCTTAGTCGGCTCTCCTTGTCAGCCACGTTCAGAGAGTCCGGTTTGATCACATGCTCCATCAGTCTCAGTCCAGTTGGCCTTGGGGACCTCCCATTAGATCAGTCCCATTGTCTCAGTGGGTGGACGCACCCCTTGTGGTCCTGACTTCCTTGCTCCTGTTCTCCCTCCTTCTGCTCCTCATTTGGACCTTTGGAGCTCAGTCCAGTGCTCCAATGTGGGTCTCTGTCTCTATCTCCATCCAATGCCAGATGAAGGTTCTATGGTGATACGCAAGATATTCATCAGTGTGGTTATAGTATAGGGCCAGTTCAGGAGCCTTCTCCTCAGCTGCTCAAAGAGCAAGCTGACTTCTCGGTCAGCCTCCACCATCAGCCACTTTCAGAGAGTCCTGTTTGGTCGGATGTTCCATCAGTCCCATTCCAACTGGACTTGGTGATCTCCCCTTAGTTCTGACCCGCTGTCTCAGTGGGTGAACGCATCCCTCATGGTTCTGACTTCCTTTCTCATGATCTCTCTCCTTCTGCTCCTCATCAGGACCTTGGGAGCTCAGTCCGGTGCTCCAATGTGGGGCTCTGTCTCTACCTCCATCCATTGCCAGGTGAAGGTTCTATGGTGATATGCAAGATATTCATCAGTATGGCTATAGGATCTGGCCTTTTCCAGCTCCCTCTCCTCAGCTGCTCAAGGAAGTAGCTGGGGCGATGGGCTTGGTCTCTACGACAAGGACAGACTCTGTGTGAGCCTTGTCAGTTTGGTTGCTCACCTTCCTGGACCTGGAGGGAGTTGGGAGGACCTTGGACTCAACACAGTGTAGAGAACCCTGATGGCTCTTTGGCCTGGAGAGGGGGGAGTGGGGGTATGGGTGGAGGGGAGGTGAGGGAAGGGGGAGGAGAAAGGGAGGAGATGGCAATTTTTAATAAAAAAAATAAACGAAAAAAATAAAAAGAACATCTGATATATATAAAAAAAGAATGAACATAGATGCAAAAATTCTCAATAAAATACTGGCAAACAGAATCCAAGAACACATTAGAAAAATTATCCACTATGATCAAGTAGGCTTCATCCCAGAGATGCAGGGCTGGTTCAACATATGAAAATCTGTCAATGTAATCCATCATATAAATAAACTGAAGGATAAAAACCATATGATCATCTCATTAGATGCAGAAAAAGCATTTGACAAAGTTCAGCACCCCTTTATGATAAAGGTCTTGGAGAGATTAGGGATACAGGGGTCATTCCTAAATATAATAAAGGCTATTTACAGCAAGCCGACAGCTAACATCAAATTAAATGGAGAGAAACTCAAGGCCATCCCACTAAATTCAGGAACACGACAAGGCTGTCCACTCTCTCCTTATCTCTTCAATATAGTGCTTGAAGTTCTAGCAATAGCAATAAGAAAAAACAAGGGGATCAAGGGGATTCAAATTGGAAAGGAAGAAGTTAAACTTTTGTTATTTGCAGATGATATGATAGTGTACATAAGCGACCCGAAAAACTCCACCAAAGAACTCCTACAGCTGATAAACTCCTTTAGTATCGTGGCAGGATATAAGATCAACTCCAAAAAAATCAGTCTCCCTCCTATATACAAAGGATAAGGAAGCAGAGAAAGAAATCAGAGAAGTATCACCTTTCACAATAGCCACAAATAGCATAAAAGATCTTGGGGTAACTCTAACCAAGGAAGTGAAATACCTATTTGACAAGAATTTAAGTCTTTGAAGAAAGAAATTGAAGAGGATACCAGAAAATGGAAGGATCTCCCTTGCTCTTGGATTGGGAGGATCATCATAGTAAAAATGGTAATACTACCAAAGGCAATCTATAGATTTAATGCAATCCCCTTAAAGATCCCATCAAAATTCTTCACAGATCTTGAGAGGACAATAATCAACTTTATATGGAAGAACAAGAAACCCAGGATAGCCAAAACAATCTTATACAATAAAGGAATTTCTGGAGGCATTACCATCCCTGACTTCAAACTCTATTACAGAGCTCCAGTATTGAAAACAGCTTGGTATTGGCATAAAAATAGAGAAGTCGACCAATGGAATCGAATAGAAGACCCAGATCTTAACCCACAAACCTATGAACACCTGATTTTTGATAAAGGAGCTAAAAGCACACAATGGAAGAAAGAAAGCATCTTCAACAAATGGTGCTGGCATAACTGGATGTCAACCTGTAGAAGAATGAAAGTAGATCCGTGTCTGTCACCATGCACAAAACTCAAGACCAAATGGATTAAAGACCTCAATATCAATCTGAACACACTGAACCTGTTAGAGGAGAAAGTGGGAAGTACTCTACAACATTTGGGCACAGGAGACTGCTTCCTATGTATAGCCCCATCAGCACAGACATTAAGGGCAACATTGAATAAATGGGACCTCCTGAAGCTGAGCAGCTTACGTAAAGCAAAGGACACTGTCACTAAGACACAAAGGCAGCCTACTGACTGGGAAAAGATCTTCACCAACCCCGCAACAGACAAAGGTCTGATCTCCAAAATATATAAGGAACTCAAGAGACTAGACTTTAAAATGCTAATTAACCCAGTTAAAAAATGGGGCACTGAACTGAACAGAGAATTCTCAACAGAAGAAGTTCGAATGGCCAAAAGACACTTAAGGTCATGCTTAACCTCCTTAGCAATCAGGGAAATGCAAATCAAAACAACATTGAGATACCATCTTACACCTGTCAGAATGGCTAAAATCAAAAACACCAATGGATAGCCTTTGCTGGAGAGGATGTGGAGTAAGGGGTACACTCATCCATTGCTGGTGGGAATGCAAACTTGTGCAACCACTTTGGAAAGCAGTGTGGAGGTTTCTCAGGAAATTTGGGATCAACTTATACCAGGACCCAGCAATCCCACTTACCCAAGAGATGCCCAATCATATTACAAAAGCATTTGTTCAACTATGTTTATAGCAGCATTATTTGTAATAGCCAGAACCTGGAAACAACCTAGATGCCCTTCAGTGGAAGAATGAATGAAGAAAGTGTGGAATATATACATATTAGAGTACTACTTGGCGGTAAAAAACAATGACATCTTGAATTTTGCATGCAAATGGATTGAAATAGAAAACACCATCCTGAGTGAGGTAACCCAGGCCCCAAAAGATGAACATGGGATGTACTCTCTCATAATTGGTTTCTAGCCATAAATAAAGGACATCGAGCCTATAATTCGTAAAAAATCCTAGAGAAGCTATATAAGAAGGTGAACCCAAAGAAAAACCATATAGTTATCCTCCTGGATACTGGAAGTAGACAAGATTGCCAGACAAAAAATGGGAACATTGGGGTGGGGTGGGATGGGGGATGGGGGGATGGGGAGAGAAAAGTGTGAAGTGGAGGATGGGAAGAGCTTGGGGGAATAGGATGGTTGGGATATAGGAAGGGTGGATATGGGAACAAGTAATTATATATCTTAGTTAAGGGAGCCATTCTAGGGTTGGCAGAGACTTGACTCTAGAGGGGTTACCAGGTGTCCAGGAAGACGCCCCCAGCTAGGTCCTTGGGCAGCTGAGGAGAGGGTGCCAGAAATGTACAGATCCTATTGCCATACTCATGAATATCTTGCATATAACCATAGAACCTTCACCTGGCATTGGATGGAGAAAATGACAGAGCCCCATATAGGAGCACCAGACTGAGCTCCCAAGGTCCTGATGAGGAGCAAAAGGAGGGAGATCATGAGCAAGGAAGTCAGGACCATGAGGAGTGCGTTTACCCACTGAGACGGTGGGACAGATCTAACGGGAGACCACCAAGTCTAGTTGGAATGGGACTGATGGAACAGGGGACCAAACCGGACTCTCTGAATGTGGCTGACGGTGGAGGAGGACTGAGAAACCAAGGACAACGGCAATGAGCATGAACTCTACAGCATGGACGGGCTCACTGTGAGCCTTGTTAGTTTGGTTGCTCACCTTCCTGGACTTAGGGGGATCTGGGAGGACCTTGGACTTAACATAGTGAAGGGAACCCTGATGGCTCTTTGGCTTGGAGAGGGGAGGAATAAGGGTATGGGTGGAAGGGAGGGGAAGGAAGGTGAAGGAGGAGGGGAGGAGATGGAAATTTTTAATAAAAAAATGAGAAAAAAAACAAAAAAAAAGAAATGAAATATGTGCACTGACTCATTCTCAGGATTGCTGACAAACTGAAAACATCTGGAAGTGTTTTTTAGCTTTCTTTTTATTATGTCTTTGTGTCCTTCATATCATGCATTTCCATCCCATTTATTTCCCTTTCCCTTTGTAACCACTCTCTGCTGCTGCAACCCCCTCCCAAAATGAAATAAAATAAAATTTAAGAGAAGAAAAAAAAGAGCAAGCTGCGGACATTTCCTTGGACACCTGTGAACCCGTCTAGAGTCCAGTCTCTTGCCAACACTCAAATGGCTCCCTTAATAAAGATATATACTTCCCTGCTCCCATATCCACTCTTCCTCCATCCCTGTATCTTTAAACACACAAGCGTGCATGCATAATACACACACACACACACACACACACACACACACACACACACACTTATATATGTTTCAGATTGTCAACTACTTACTTAATGAGAAGGCTTTCTAAGCTTTACCTGAAAATGTTCAAATGTTAACTTTTCTTGATAATTTAGAAAACTATTGGAAAACAGTCCCAAAACCTAAGCCACATAATGGATTGATTATGTTAGAACTAAACAGGTGTGTGGGATTATGTTTACAGGACACTAGCACAATGTTTAAACCTTGGTTTCACATAAATTGTGCTATCCATGCTTTTTTCTGTGTCTTTTTTTCCATTTTCGTTTTTAGGACAATCATATACAGATAACAATTTACCTTGTTGATTTTCATCAAGGCAGTGTGTAATCCACAGGGAGAGACATTTCTTTGTATATGTTTCTTTTCATCCTGTAGTATAAGGGCTAGAAAGTTCTAGGCATGTGACATTTTTCTCAAAGAAATTAAAAATGCATGAGTGATTGTGACATTCCTTTTTTCAATGAGAACATGTCATTTCCCAAGCATTTTCTCAACTCGAGTAGAGCTGACATGCAGTGGGCTATTTTAGGTCAGCATGAGAGTTATCCATTAGAGGCTAAAGACTTATCTTCCTGCTCTGAGACCTCCACTTGAGTCTTGGTGGTAATGATGGTCTTCCTAAACCCTTGTCAAGAGGAAGCTCCACTCTCTAGAACATATTGAATTAATCAGTAGTCCCTGAAGTACCAGAATGACACTGTAGACTCTATTTCTATTTTCTTCTCGGTTTTATTGCTTCTTTGAGAATTTCATATAATGAATTTTCATTGTAATCACTCCTCTCTTAACTCCTCCCAAACTGACCTCTTCAACAAACTTAGTCTTCCTTCTTTTTAGGAATCCATCCAGGCCAATTTGTTCTTTGAATATTGAATTGCATCTGTGGCTTTTACGGGAGGCTGCTCAGAAAGCTTGAACTAGAGTCTATATATGTTCTTGAAAAGTGAATGCATTGTACAGAGATGAAGGATAAATTAAGTCTCCAGACTCATGCACATTAACAATTTCCGCAAGACACTAGGCTAAAATCAGAGCTAACAGAGAGAGAGGGATCTGGGAAGCATCCTTCTGAGTACTGCACCTCATATAAAGAAGATAGGTATGTGTGTGTGTGTCTGTCTGTCTGTCTATCTGTCTGTTTATCTGTATGTCTATCTGTCTGTCTATCAGTCCATATACACAAATATATAGGTAAATATATATATATATATAGGGATAAATTAATAAATAAATATAACAAAAATTAAAAACCCAGTAAAACAGAAAATTCTTGTACATGGTAAATTCTCTGCAAATTTTATACATTAAAACCCCAATGGCATTTAACCAATCAACCTGTTTTACATAATGATGTCTTCTGCTAATTTTCACCATAGGAAAAATATATATATATATACATATATAGCCTCTGCTACTACACTGAGCCCACCAGAATAATCTAGAATGATCTCAACTGTTTCAAATTTCTTAACGCAAGCACATCTATGAAACAATTTTTTAAGTCACACATTCCCAGGTTTGAGAAACTGAAATAAGCATTATTGAAACTATTACCATGCCTATTATAGGCTGCCCTCTGACCCCCAAAAATTCCCGAATTGTTCCTGTGGGAATAACATTAGCAAGTCAGATTTCTAAAGTTCTAGGCCACCATAATATCAACTGAAATTCTACCACTGTGTCTAAATTTTCTCTGATAAACTTTCCTACATATCACCATCAAAATAACCATAGCAGATAATGCAAAGCCAGAATAAGGTTGTGCTATACAATGACTAGGGCACCACCATGTAGAACTAGAGAAACAACATCCTGCACCAGAAATACGTAGGTAGGAAAATCTAAAAGGTCTTTCAGACCAGAAAAAAACCACTTGATGGAAAAATAAATTGACCTTGAACTCAACATTGATACTTAATTACTCTTCTGGTAGAGGAGAATAGGAAGGGAAACTGTGGTTGGTATGTAAAATATTAATAAAAACTACTCAAATGTCACTCGTGCTGCTGTCAGGGATAAATGGGAGGTGTTTTGCTCATTATTTTTTTTTTTTTTGTAATGGTAACATGTTGAGCCTTATTCCCCAGGATGATCTATTGCTGAGTATGGTTTTAGCCAAGGATAATGCTCTCTAGGATGGGAGTCAGAGTGCTGTGACAAGCTCATCACCTTTTATTTTTCTCCCATTCTTCCTAGGATTTATTTCTGCCCCATTAGAGTTTCCAATAGGGCAATAAGAAGTGGAAAGAAGGGAAGATGCTGTTACATGCTGCTAACAGGATAGTGAGAATTTGATTTAAAGATATCCTAGGTTCAATCCTGTCAGAGGCTGCCTCAAGAAATTGCTGCCTTTGTTTTCATGATCACTGTAGCAATCACAAGATCAATAAACCTTTAGAAGATGCATTGGGCCAGAGCACATTCTATCTCTCTTGTTACTCTGGAATTCTGAAACGTTGCAGAGGTGTGACCAAGGTATATCAAACTGTAATATATTATTCTATGTTATGTCATGTGACAAATAAACATGCATGTGGAATAGTATTTATTTTATAATATGTAGTGCATTAAAGTTGCCATACAATCATATCTCACAAACTTGGTTTGCAACCTGACAGATTTTTTCCTCTGTGAAATAGAATAGATAAAAAAAAGAATATACCTCAGCACTCTCTGTAAGTCTGGATGACCTTATTTGACAAAGTACTTGTAACTGTTAGAGTTACTAATACTGAAACAGCCTGGTCTCTCCCTGTGGCAGAAGAGGGATTCAGACAGCTCTCTCCAGGGATGTGGAAAGCCTTTCTTCCCAGCTCACCTGACCCTAAGAGGTTTCTTCCTTTATCCTCAGAGTTTCCATTAACCAACTACTATGAAGTGTTTGAGAAAGTGCGTTTTTCTTTGCTAGGCTGCAAGCTTCATGAATGCAAAGAAATTGCTACAGCTCTTTGTTGAGGATCATTACGGTTTTCAGCCGCAGGCTACCTACCCTGGAAAGCTCCATAAGGCAATCCATGAATGTGTCTGGCAGAAATAAGACCATCCCTTAATCCTGATATTCTCTGCTGGCTTTCAGAAGCTACGCGTTTTCAGTGCTTTCCCTTCCTCTTTTCAAACTAGCCTCTCCTTTCCCGTTGGATTTGATTGCTTCATTAGATACAAATAAAAGTTTTATTTCCGGTGCCTAATAGGAAATTTAAGCTTGAGCGATGGCTATGAATAAATACAAATTAAAATACTTCCATCCAGACCATTTAAAGTCTGTCTAAGTTGCTAGACTTAACTAACACTGTGCAGGTATTAGATAAAATTCTAGTAAAGGCAATAAAGGCAGCATCGCTGTGTGTTGCATGGAAGGTGCTGCCCTGCAGGAAATTCACTCCAATTTTCTGAAAACTCTGTCAAAAGAACTGGAGTTCAGTTGAAGTTGCTCGCAGTAATGACATTCTAATAGACCAGAGGTTCAGCTTGAGTTCCGAAGCGTTTCCTGCCTGTGCTAGTTTTCCTACTGATGCTGTCATCACTTTGAACTCCCAAACTAAGAGTCAAGTTGTTATAAAGACAGATGCTGCTGTGAGTACCAGGCAATTGCTTTATAGATGTGTTTTCAAGTCTAACAGATTGTAACTTTTTCTCTGATAACTGATCCGTTCTCATTAATTCCATTTCAATGAGTATCGCTATAGCAGACATAGACAACACTGTGGTGTTCTAGACAATGCTTTGGTGGTCTCAGACAGAACGCTGTGTGTGGTATTCCTAGATGTCGCTGTGGTTTTCCTAGGCAATGCCGTGGTGTTCCTAGACAATGCTATGGTGTGAGTTCCTCCTATATGATACAGATTCTGTCCCCATTCAATGAACCTTCATTCCTTGGTGCATTTACCTTAGCAAAATTTGTTTACAGATCTGCTCATCTTGCCTCCTATTACTTATTGTGGAAAAAGTACAGCTAAAAGAAAATAATAATTAGAACACATAATAAAACTATAAGCACAAAACATTAGTGCTGAAGGAAATTTTAAGCCTTAAATCCATGCATATAAGTTATTAATACACATAAATACAGATTTCAAGGAAAAAATAGAGGCCAACAGGTAATTAATATCAAGTAAAGCCAATACCCAGCAATTTTAAGTATGTATACATGTGCTATATTGTATAGGCATGTGTATGTATCCATATTTGTGTATGTTCAAAGGCATGTTTGTGTGCATGCCTGTTCAGGCCTGAGATTGATGTAGGTTGTCTTTTTCAATGGCTCTCAACTTCGTATTTGACACATGATCTTTCACTTGTACTCAAAACTCAGGAATTTTGAGTAATCTACTAACTAGCATGTTCCGGGATGTGCTGCCTCCCTCTTCCATGTGCAGTATTACAGGGGGCAGCCAAAGCCACTTGGTTTCTTTTTATTAAACATTGATTGTTTCATAGATAAAGCATGATTGATCCATCTTCCAGTCCCGAGCCCACAACATTGATACCGTGTATACCAACACTAAAAATGATGGTTTTACTGTTAAAAAATTGTGACAAGTTAGCAGAGTCATATTTCTTGAAAATTCTTAATCTTAAAAATTCAGATTATCATTCCAAATGATCTTGAGAATACATGTTACCCATTTTAAAACATTAGTCATTGAGGAGAGGGGAATATATTATATAAGGTGTAATGATAGGTGTGTACATGAAAGAACTTTAAAGAAACATTACTTTTTTGCTACAAAATTAATGTTTCTTTTAGCAATTAGATAATGAACAGTTTTCCCTTTTTTTAGGTCACAAAAATCCTTCCATCTCCACCTTCAACCCTAGGGCACACTAACGGAGGCAAATTATTATCATCAGACATAAAGATTCTAAAGGGGAGCATTAGTTCAACCTTTCATGATATGTTGATATTTGACTCTGATATTGAGTTTTTATGAAGCTCAATTACATTTCATTGAAGCCTCTATTCTGATCTTTATTAGAATTTTGTCAGGTCATATGTAAAGAGGTTAATGGGGCCTAAAGTGAGTATAGTTAGCATCCAGGTTGGGAAGTTCACTGATGACATCTATTGCAACAATTCTCAACCCATGGGTCCTGACCCCCACAGGGGTCACATACCAGATATTCTTCATATCAGATATACACCTTATAATTCATAAGAGGAACAAAATCACACTTATGAAGTAGCAATAAAATAATTTTGTGGTTGGAATCACCACAACATGAGGAACTGTATTAAAGGTTAGCAGCACTAGGAAGGTTGAGAACCACTGCTCTATTGCCTTTCAAATGATTATTTTACTGTTGAAAAATTGACTTTATGTTTTCTTATGGAGGAGTCAAAATATAACTAATACAATGTGGAGAAAACTCTCGAACGCCATGCTGTGATGCTGTAGAAGTTGATTGGGCTTGCTTGGTAACGTGGCAGTAGGGGAAATGAAAATGGATGTCAGTTCCAGTAGTAATTAACTACAATGATTAAAAATGTCTGAATGGATGCACATTGGAATTGACATGGTTTTTACTTGAGCTTGACATTGAGTCATGACGAGTTCGTCCTGTGTTGAATCTGCCACAAGAGCCAGAAGCATGAGTGTTCTACTCAACAATTATAACCATTAATGTCACATACATTGACTGTGTCAGGTGGGTCATCAGACACATGTAAAGAAATCACAGTGTACCGCAATTACTAATTTCTTATTTGCTCAGTGGTAGTGTAACCTGGACAAGAATTCTATGCTTTTACCAAGCTCAACATTGTGCAGGTGGATCTTTTAAGCCATTTATTTTTAATGGTGTTTCTTAAATGTCCATTTGAAAAATGGTTATAAAATGGGTAACATGTATTCTTTTCTGTACTTTAATGATAGCAATTTCTTAATATCAAAAACTTTCTGTTTACATTCTAACCTAAGAGACTGGATGAGCTAAAGAGACCAGCTCACTTTCTTTTTAGTTTAAGAGAATCTATATGGTGACTCTGTACATTTTAGTGTTATTATTTATTAAATTCAGTGTGAGGAATTGAACTTAACACCTCAAACTGGATTTCACTCCCAGACAAAAGACTTCATTCACAGCAAAAAAAAAAAAAAAAAAGGTAGAGTTAATACTTGAAATCAAGTTTTTTGTTTTTTATTGCTCTTGATTTTGGAAGTTTTTTGAAGATTTACTGTAAACTTAGCAGGAAAAAAATTTAAATTGCTTTACTGGAATGCTGTACAAAATTTATCTGAGTATTGGTTAGTTTTGAAAGATTTTCACTTATTTCAAAACATTACATATACACATGTATAAATATATATGTGATATATATATATATATACACATATATATGTGCATATAAAACATATATATGTGTATAAATTCATACACATATATTTGTATTCTAACTACTGTCACCCTCTTTGTGTTCATCTCCCTCCCACACTTTTTAAACTTTCCTCCCTCCCTATAAATCCTTACCCATTTGTTTTTTATTTGCCTTTTGAGCTACTGAGTTTCACCAAAACTGACTATACATGTCCAGGGATGCATAACTAACCATTCAATATTGACAAGCTCATAAGTTGTATGTGTGCATACAACTCAAGACAGAGATTATCTGTAGTAAGAGGCCACTTGTTTGTTTCTGGCTGCTCAGCCCAGAGATAACCACGCAGAAACCATATTATTTGCAATACTGTTTGGCCAATAGCTTAAGCATGTATCTGGCTAACTCGTATATCCTAAACTAACCCATCTCATTAGTCTGTGTATCACCATGTTGCTGTGGCTTACTGGCAAAGTTTCGACATTTGTGTCTCTGGTGTTAGTTCCATGGCTTCTCTCTGACTCCACCTTCTTTTTCCCAGCATTCAGTTTAGTTTTCCCCACCTGGCTCTGTTCTACCCCATCAGACCAAGCCAGTTTCCTTATTAAACAATGGTTTTCACAGCTTACATAGGGCAATCCCACATCACCTCCCTTTTCTGTGTGAATAAAAAGGATGGTTTTAATTGTATCCAGAAAAATTACATATAACAAAACAGGTATCAAGCAAGAAACAGATACAATAGTTCTATTTACTTTATCTTTTATCATAATGAAAGAAAATTATAATTGTAACTACCTATTCTTCAACTTCATCAAAAAACCCAGAAAGATATAATATTACCTAAGAGACATCTTGTTACCTGAACAATCTCCCAAAGTTCTTCCCACATCTGTAATTTACCTTCCTTTTTATTTAAAAAGAAAAGGGGAAATGGTGTGGGATGTCCTTCTTTCTATGTGCTGTTTTTATTGGTTAATGAATAAAGAAACTGCTTTGAGGCTATAGCAGAGCAGGGCAGAAGAGAAATAGGCAGGGAAAATGAAACTGAATGCTGGGAGAAAGAAGACAGAGGCAGAGGAAAGACATGTAGCCCTGCCAAAAACAGATGCTGGAACTTTACCTGGTAAGCCACAACCTTGTGACGATACACAAATTGATAGAAATGGGCTAAAGTAAGATGTAAGAGTTAGCCAATAAAAAGCTAGAGCTAATGGTCCAAGCAGTTATCTAATTGATACAGTTTCTGTATGGTGATTTTGGGGCTGAGCAGCCAGGACAAATAAACATACTCTCACAATGATTATCTTTTTCTTGGTATCTATCAATGGTTAATTTTTGGGTGAGGAATATGGGCACATGAGCTCTCCCTGTTTCTATGACTGACTACTGGCATGCCCAGGCTTGTGCAGGTTCAGTATAGTGTCAAATTCTTTGTTTGAGCTTGAGTCAAAAATGTTATGTACCAACTGGTTAGGATGCTGTAAACCAAATCCATGTTTCCTGTATGGAAAGTACCTGTTCTTAATGGTTTGACTGTATATAAACCCAGTGAGTATATTTAATTTGTCTTATGGCTCTTATTATGGAAAAGGAAGACATTTATCAAAAATATATACAATAGCCGGGCGGTGGTGGCACACGCCTTTAATCCCAGCACTCGGGAGGCAGAGGCAGGCAGATCTCTGTGAGTTCGAGACCAGCCTGGTCTACAAGAGCTAGTTCCAGGACAGGCTCCAAAGCTACAGAGAAACCCTGTCTCGAAAAACCAAATATATATATATATATATATATATATATATATATATATATATATATACATATATACACACACACACAATATATTGTGTATTCTCTCTCTCTCAGAAATGATCCATTTCCTTCCTGTGCTAAGAACTGCAACATCCAAGTTGTTGATAAAATAATTGTTGATCTAACTCTATTCTAATATACTACATGTCTCTGTTTGTTCTCAAAATATCCTGTGCTCCATAGAATCTTCTATGCATAATATTTTACTAGAACATAGCCAGTGAAGTTTTCCAGGAAATGTTTTCTAAATTTGGTGAAAAATAAGACTGAATAAAGGAAATCCCAAATAATCTGAATATAGGGGCATAACCATAAAATCAGTTTCCTGTAGGTAATACAATTATATTATGAATTTATTTGGAATTCAAAAAATTTATCTGTCTACTCTGTAGAGAGTAGTTACTCACCTAAGTGAGGCACATATTAAATATGCTCATGATACAATGTATGCACACAGATATACAGTAAAAGATGATAATCAGTTTATAATCTGGTATCAATACAAGCTTTCTTGGGGCATATAGGAATCAATCTGCACTTACAAACATTGCAAATATTGACAAAAGGATAAATGGATGGGAACAAGAAATAAATACAAGAACCACATGGTATTTGTAAGAAAATGAGCATATTTTAGTTTGAGTTAAGAATTTGTTTAGTTGAATGAAGAAGAGGCAGGGCCAGTAAGACCTGTTCCTTGGTATGGGCTCTTAAATTTAATCTTATACACAATGCTTGGAAGCTTTAGAATATATAATTTAGAATCACCTGAGAGTAATATAGGTTTAAAATAATTGATGCAAGTCCATAATGTTAAGCAGAATGTATATAAAATGCCTTTAGATATGTGGCATCTCTGTGTAAGTGGCAACATTTATTTATAGTAAATACAGTGAATACTTACTACAAATATTTGGGATGATTGTGAGAGAATGAAAGGGCACATATACAACACAAAGTTTTGGCAAACCAACCAGTTAAGTAAATGGATAGGGAAAAGGCTGTATAGGAAGATATTTAGTAGGTCACATAAAATGGTGAGATCTTGTCTTAAGGTGTTCCAGTAACAATCAACCAGAGAAAACATTAGGAGAAAACGTACTGCAGGAGAAGGTGCTATGTTAAGAGATTACCTCAATCAATAGAGACTAAATTTCACATCCCAGTGACTACAAGAGAATGATAACATTGGGGAGGGAGGATCTGTTCTGGGGTAATCAGGTTTCTTGTTTATGTGACATCACTTTACTACATAATCTAATTATCATATTGCCAATGAAAGTTATCTTCTAAAAAGTTTAATTGCCCATACCTATTCTTTTTTTTCCATACCTATTCTTACTTGTTAGTTTCTTTTCAAATTTCTTATAGAGCATTTACTCTTCTCCAAATAATATAAAACAGATGTAATTGAATATATTCATCCATACATTATATCATAATAGAAATCGGAGTACTGGGTTAAAAATAAATTTTCATTGTGCTATACATAAACACTTAGCAGTGTGATTTCCAACACTCTGGAAATATTTACTAAAAAGAAAAATTTCCTCAGTGTTCCTGGTGCATCTAAGAAATGCATCACTTGTCCTTCTAAATTGGTCATCTTTCAATTTGGCCTTTCACTGACCCTAATTCCTCTTGGAAAGACTCTTGTGCAAATTGTTTAAGTCATGTTTGCTCAAGAAAGGAGACAAGAAAGGGAAAATTATTTGTAATAAAGTTTTGGTAAGAATATAACTGACAGTAAAATAACCTATCCACTTCAGATACTTGTTTATTGGACTGAAAGCCCAGCAAAATATAAAAAATATGAAATTTGGTAATATGGAAATAGAAAATGTAAGACTTATTTTTTATAATTTTATTCTTTTTAACTAAAACCCCAAATTATCTGTAATTGAGGAAGTATTTTATGAAAAAATTTATTTTTTTAAAAACTCAAGAGAAAATACAAATAAGCTAAGCTTTGAAGAGAGCATAAATATTGTTCATCCTTCTTATCTTTAAAGTCTATTTATTTGTCTGAATATTCATTGGACATTTTTGGAAATTTTTCAGCTTGCTCAATAAGCATGAGATACATCCTGCCTCAGTGATTAGAGATTTTCCATTTCACCCTACAATATTTGATGGAATATATCAAGAGGCAATGAGGCCTCCAAAATATTCATATAACCAATATAAATATATATTGTAAAATATATGAATATGATACAGACAATGACTTTTATATAAGAGAAGTCACTGAATTCACGTAAGAAGTTTTCTAAACATTAGGATTAAAATTCTTCAGTCTACCTTTGTCCATCCATATCTTGCTCTGCTTACATACCTATATTGTAATCCTGATAGCCACAAGGATTCAGACACTCTGAATCATTAGCTTTAGGATTATGCATATAGTTGGAAAATGGGATATTTTACCAAGTGTTCTGAAAAATATATGGAAGAAGAGATAAAAAGACAGATATAAATTACCTATCAATATTTGTATATCTAGATCAACCTATACATACATACATATATATATATATATATATATATATATAGACAAAGAGGGAAGAAAAGAGGAGAGGAGAGGAGGGGAAGGGAGGGGAGGGGAGAGGAGAGGAAAGGTGACAGAGCTACAGCTCACTCTGCCATGTCAGAGCTTAGAATATTGACCTGGGACAACATTTAAACGAGTTGACATTCCACATTACTTTTCACTTTGGCATTTTATGTTTAGCTCTGTTAGAAATACCTGGAGATAGAAGGTCCGGAATAGCAAAGGTGGAACCTTATTAGTCTCCAAGTCTCTCACCCAAGAATGGCTTAAAGTAGAGATTTGATATTGAAGTGTGAATTGAACATAAGTCAAAATTTATAAACCCTGCATTTAACCTGCTGATAAAAAAAAGGGAACATGATCCAGGTGGTGAAAATATTCAAGGTATGAGTGTTAACACTCAAGATGGTTTTCATTAAAAAGAATGGAATCGCTGGGAGCCGAGATACAGGGCCCTGGTAAAATTAAAATGGTCCTTGTTCCATGCAGTAAGCTGGTAGAGGACAACATGTACCTAGAAAGCAGGTTATGAGATGCCAGAGGGCTGATAACACATCTCAGTCTGTTTTATGTACTTGGTGCCTGGGATGTAGCAGTGGCTGTCAAATGTTTGAAAGAAAAAGTAAGTAATAAAATAATAACAGAAGTTAAGTCACGTACACCAGGCCCACATGTGACTGGTTTTGAGAAAAGGTGTATAATGCATATTCATTATTTGTATTCATACAGGTACAATATGATTTAGAAACTATGCTTGGAGGCCAAAATTAACAGCACATGTTTCAGAAAGTGCTGAATGTTGAGACATCACTTACCTTGACTGCTGTAGTAGTCACTGTTCAGAAGGGCTAACCTCAGCTGCACACAAAAGGGATATATATAGGAACACAGAGGGAGACATCATAGTCCAGGTCTATAACTCTAACTCATTCTTCATTCTCTATGTGTCTGTCAGTCAAGGAAAGCCTAAAGAATTTGTTAGAAATTACTCTATCAGTGTAAATTACTAGGGCATCATTCTTGTTCTATTCCTCTGACTATAAATCAAGGATAGTCATAAGAATTTATTAGACAGTACTCTATCTGCATATATTGCTAAGAAATACTGTTCTTGTTAAAATTAAATTTCTGAAGAAGAAAATTGCCTTTTGTTTGTTTTTGTAGAGTCTTTCATGTGATAGGACACTTTCTCCAGTGATTTATTTTGAACAACAAAATGTTTGGATAAGATCCATAAGGGTAGTTATTCCTTCTCAGTATTTATATTTTGTGAGTCTAGTAGCAGCATTCTTTTGGAACTGATTGACTGGAAATGTAGTGTCTCAGAACCACCGATACCTACATGATGAGAATTTTCATTTTAACAGGATTCATAGTGGATTTGCTCACATGTTAAACTTGAAGAAGTGATGGCCTGTTAATCAGTTTTAGGCTGAATGTATTTAGAGGTTTTCAGATTTAATCAAATAGGAGGTAAATACATTTCAGATGTTGTTATGGTATAGATCATAAATGTCCACCAAACCTCAATGCTCAAGTTCAAGCTGCTGGCAGCAATTTGTAATGGAGGGCTCTCTAACATGTGGGGTCACTGGATGTGCCCTTAAATGGGAAAATGGAATATGTTTTTGATGGTGTTCTTTTGTTGTTTGTTTGTTTGCTGATTTTTTTTAGATGAACTCACTCTGTAGCTCTGGCTGTCCTGAAACTATTTGGGCTGTGTTGACCTTGAATTCACAAAGATCTGCCCACCTCTTTGGGCATCTGCCTGCCAAAAACTAGAACTAAAGGGATGCACCAATATGCCTGGACTTTCTTTCTTTCTTTCTTTTTTGAAAGTAGAATCTTGTGTTCTCTTTTACTCTACTCTACACTTCTGGTAATAGAATTCAGATCACTAAAGGCTCAAAGTGTTAGGTAGAACTAAGATGGGAAACCATGTCCCAAATAAATCTTTCTCTCCTTGTCTGTTATATGTGTCAGGTATTTTGTCATAGTGCTGTTATCATATCATAGAAATTGAGTTACTTTTCAATATTAAGGTATGGTTTGGTTAATATAAGACTTGGTTTTAGTTTCCAGGTAGGAGAAGTTACATATGTTTTCCTTCAATATGGTGTGTAGAAAAGTAGATAAGACTGATGACCAGAGCCTATTAATAAATGTACTCACTTGTTCAGTAGGAGGATAATTGATGACAAGTGGGAAAGCTCTGACTGATTGGGCTTGTGGAGACTCCAATGCAATCTCAAGGTGTAACTGACAGAAAAATGTCAAAATCAAGCAATTGAAGAATACTGTGTTAGAAATGGGCATTTTTGCTGAACTTGCTCATTCTTACTGCCATAAGACACCCTGTCCCTTGCCCAACCATAGCTTAGAACCTACATCCTGCTAAATATCTTTTTTAAACTGGAGAATTTCAGGTTTCCGTACCTTCTGCAACTTTCTAGAACTGAGAATTCTAACTCATTTCAGAAAAAAGAACACTTCAGTGAAATTATGCCGATAGCTGATGGAACTGCGTTGAGGCCACAAGGTGGAAGAAGAGCATCAACTCTCATGGATTGTCCTCTGACTTCCATAGATGCTTATGTACATGGCTGTCCACACACATACATGCCCTAAATAAACCTAAATAGGGTAGAAAATCTGGTCAATCAGATTTAGAGAAAAAATTCCTCATCTATGTGCCTGAAATCTAGTATGTAATGCTTTCGTCTTGCTTTGTTTCATTTTTTTTCCATGAGTGGGTGCGCGTGTGTTTCTGTGTGTCTGTGTATGTTTGTATGTATGTGTTTTCTCAATGCCTTTAGATTAACAACCAAAATACTATTCTTGTGGACATTTAGCAATGCATTTGCCTATATGTTTTTGTATGCATGCTAATAGTAAGAGAATAATTAAATGCAGGACATTTTGTTGGTTTTTAATACCTTCAGAATCAAATGCATTTTAATAAATTGGGCATCTCATTAAAATATATAAACTAAAATAATATTATTGCCTTGATGCATTAAGAAATCTATAATACTCATTTTAGCAGCACTATGTACTTCATTGAATCGTTCCACATGGTTGTGTCATTTAAGAATGTGTTCATATTTAATAAAACATAATGAATACAATATACATGTCGAGTTACTAGTGCAACTCTTTTTAGAATTTGTACTGTTTGGAGGGTAAAATGGCACCTGACATATGTAAAGTAACAAAGAGATCACTGAGTAATTTAAACCATTTGTTTTCCAGTCTGTGCCTTCACCTCTCCTCTGAACCAAGAACAATATGACTGACACACAATTAGCCATCTTTTATAGTCTCTTCCAAGTTCCTCATCCAACTGAAATTTACTGTGACCTGCATTACTTATAAACACATTGTCAGCAGGGCGTCTAATGCACTGCAATTCTGCAATACAAAAATGGAAACAGAATTCATAGTGGCACCAAGACTGGCACTTAGAGTACAGAAATGGGCACACTTTGTCATGTCTCTAAATAGACATTCTGTCTGTCACTGAACAGCAATTCCAATCCAATATCCTATCACTAATTCTAGTGCAGTGTTTAATAATTTTACAAAATAACCAGCACTGTGTAGTATTCTGGAGAATTAGACTAGTAACAGACTATGATACTTATCTAATGTCTTGGAGAAAATAATTAAATACATTCAGCATGACATCACAGCTAGTATTAAGCATTAAAAATCCTCTAAGGCTTTGGTAAGAATGGGAGGCTCCATCAGGGCCCATCAGCCATGGTGCTTTTAAGATGTGCTGTATTTAATAGCTCAGCTATATTACCTACAAATAAATGTGATGGAAATATAGTCCTATCCAAAACTTTGATCTTATTATAAACTAAGTTAAATGATACCCTCAAGTATTTCCTTCTTCCACCCATGTTTGACTATGTAAAGCTACATTAATGAAGAAAATATCCCAGTTTTTTTTTTCTTTTGAGAGTTAAAACTCACTACCAAAGGACCAGGAAGATTTTTAAAACTGAGTATTACAATAAAGAAAACCTGATTACTATACATAATGACAATTTAATATTTAATTAATATTGAAGGAACGCTTTTTTCTAAAACAGAACGTGGACAGATTGTTCAAGATGAAAGGAAATATCTGAGCATACACTGGAGAAAAGTGGTATTTATTTTCTTGCCAGTATCATGTCTTACTGAGAAACAGAGAGATGCTAAAAACTCATTTAGAGTTTTAAAATAATATAAAGTGAGATTCCTTATCAATATGTCTTAGTTAACATAGTGTTCATTCACTCTACTAATCCATACTTTGCAGAAAAATAGAAACAGTGTGTGTTTATATAGAAAGAGGGATTTGGTATAAGTAATTTTTGGACAATTATGTAGGCTCAAATGCTTAATTAGCAATATACAGAATAAATATGTAGAGACATTTAAAATTTTAAATGTGTTAAAGAGAAACAAAAAGTAAATATATGAATATTCACATACGCTCTTGTACATGTGTTTTAATGATTATCTTCAGATGTAATAATTATTTCTTATCATCCCTAGATAGTAACAAAAATACTAAGTATAATTAATAATATTTTTTATTAATACAGTATTTAACATTATTGCTTATACAAAGTCAGCATTATTTTTCAGTATTTTCTTAACTCATTTAGAGTGTTTGGTCTTTGAAAGATAATTATATGGTTCTAAGTAAGGAATATTAAGCACAGCTTCATTTTTAAAAGTATATGGAATTCTTAGTAATATTGAATCATTATGAAATTAAAATTTCATAAAATTATATTTGCCTGTATAACTCTTTTATTATTCTAACTGATGATTTCGAAAACTGAAACATTTTTGCATGTTATAAAATAAAATATAGAGATACAAAATATTTACGTGGGTATATTTTATAAAGGAAACTTTAAATAATTGAATATTAATTAAAATAATAGTTATTTAAAATGATAGATTGAAAGTATGTTGCTTACATTCTGACAAAGAAATCCAAAGTGTTCTGAGAAAATTAAGTAAGTTAGAAATTCTTTTAATAATTTGTGTCTGTTCATAATATTATTGATAGTATTATAATAATTTAAATAAATAGTATTAACAACAATGAAATATTGAACCCACTGTCTCTCGTTGCAAATTTCTTAGGGTTTATGAGCACAGTGTGTGTGCATACACCCACAGAAGTGTTGTGAGTCCTGTGACGTTGGTTCTGTGGGCAAAGCCTGGGGCTTCTACAAGAGCAGTAAGAGCTTATAATGTTTAAGCCATCCATCTACACTTATTAATTCTTAAACATACCATATTCTTACATAGTAAAGTAGTGGCATGTTAGTTACTATTTACTCCCATGGGAAAGAAGATAACAAGATGGATGGAACTGTGTCGAGCTTCTCTTTGCACCTCCTGTGGAGCAATATCACCTCGCTGCTCACGTGTGTCAGGATAGCAGACATATTATTCCAGCAGTCTTCGAACAAACAAAACTTACTTCAATTGTAATCACTGTTCCACAATCTTTTCATTTGCAGCAAGAATGTTAAGAATTATAATAGTATTTACTGATAAACTTCAACATTAAAAAGAGGATGTAGAGATCGATTTTAAATACGAGAAATCTAAATCCTACATGCAATGAAAGTATCAGAAGCTTTCATTCCAGTTTTATAATTTAGTCCCAATTTTGTTGGAATTTAATTGATATTTTCATCATAAATCAACTCCAACTTATTGTCCAATCACTCAAAGGGTTGGTTCTTCAAACACCACTGTCGCTTTGCCTTGCTTGGTTACATTTTTGTTGATCAGCATTAGTTTTAATTGATTTTGGTCCAGCTTAAAAACTTTAGACCCATCTTTAAATACTAAAGACTTACAATCACTATAGGTAGCATTCCACCAAAGTACTCTCTGTCTTTCATACATGATTGTAATTCCAATATTATATTAGAAAGTCACTTTCCTACGTGTGGTGAATGCACAGCTTCAAACACACGTTAAAAAGACTTCCATTACTATAAAAAGGCAAAGAAGTGGAAATGGAGCATAAAATAACACAGGTTTCACATAAATGAGTTCTTGTCTTAAAAGTCAGCTTTTAATTCTAAATTGCTGAGATTCAGAATGGGTTGCATTCATTTTTAATGTTATACGTTTATTTTGAAATAGAAGCTTGAATATCAGCAGGACTTGTAAGATTTCAACGGACATGCTTTACCATACAAAGGAGAAATCATGTAGGACCTTAACAACATTATGAGTAATTAAAAGCATTTTTAGTCTAATGGTGAATAGTGACTTTACAGAATTTAGCAATTACAAAAATATTTTATAAGCAACCTTGTAACATACAGATATGATATGTGTGTGTGTGTGTGTGTGTGTGTGTGTATGTTTGGTTTTTGAAATTTTGCTGAGTTTGAATCATAATTTCCAAGCACGATGAACATAGATAAAGAAATAGATCAAGTGAACCCACTTAATAAGACTATAATTATTCCTTAAAGTGAAATACATTCATTTTCATAAGCAATAGATAGCCACTAGGGGAAGGAACAGAACTTCACAATGGAACACAACAGGCAACATAGGCATAGGTATGACAGCTATGAAGAGCAATGACACACCGTTGTTGGATTCCATAAATGGCAACAAAGATTGCTCCCATTCTTTTAAACACAGAGCTAAATAATCTATAAAGATCCAACACATACTGATATCGTGATACTTAAAAGGAAGCTTAAAAGTGCTTTTATGACTCTTACATGCCAAACTGTCATCAGCAAAGCCACAGACTGAGTCAGAGGACAGAGACTGGAATAGCTGAGCATTTGCAGCTGAGAAAGATAGATATCAGTATTTTTAATCTTCTAGCTTTCAGACTAAGGAGAAATACACAAAGGTCTAAAGCTCATGTAAAGACACAAGACATCTTTTTTTTTATAGAGTTGTAATAGTTACAAATGTGTTAAAATATTTAAAGACATTTAGGAATAGTGGCCTACAAATTGCTGTCAATGCTTGGTACTGGATTATTAAAAATATAATTTATTTGAGCCAGGCATGAAAACAAGCCCTTAATCCCTGAGCTCTGGAGGCAGAGACAGTCAAATCTCTGTAACTTTTAGGTCAGTCTGGCCTACATAATCATTTCTAGGTCAGTCAGACTTACATAGTGTGTCCCTGTCCCAAAAACAAAGTAGTGTCAGTATAGCTAGTACTGTCAGAGAGCTTGTGACTTTTGATTTTCAAGTTCTCGTTCATTGCATTGCTCAAAGATGCCATCATTTCTGTTTTCTGTTCCATTACTACTCATGTACATTGATTTAATCCATATACATTTTTGTATGCATCTCTATTAGCATTCTTGATATCTTCACAAGTTTCCCATAATTTTTACTTGTATTTCTGTACCACAATGGAGAAAATGTTCTTTGAGTATTCACCTACTAATTCTAAAAGATATAAAGACAAATTCCACTCCGCTTTTTATATCCTACAGAATTTACTGTATTACTGCAACTGAAGTCAGTAAAAATGTTTTGAGGGAAAGTTGAGTTAAATCCTTTTATTTCAGGAATGGAAATATGGCTAAACAGGTAAACAGGTAAAAGGTACTCTTGCAAAGGACCCAAGTTTGGTTTCCAGAACCCATATTGAAGTTCACAACCATCCACAATTCGAGTTCCAGGGGATCCAATACCCTCTTTGAGACTTTTCTGGGAACCAGGAACACACATAGTATACAGACACATAAGCAAGAAAAACACCCATATACATAATAATATTGAATAAGTTTGAAAAAAAAATCCTTTCTTAGGAATAATCCAAGTTAAATCTTTAAGATATATAACAACCTCTACTTGGGTAGGAAGATGCATGGAGACACTGGTAATGTTCAACCACTTTCAATAGGAAATGTGAATTTAAATATGACCCCAAGGAGACAAAGTCTATGATAGCGAGAATCCTCATTTTAACCTCAGCAGACAGCTATGTTCTTGGTAAAAGAAAACAGCTCTGTTGTGGAATATTTGTTTTATTATGCAAAAATATTTTGAATTTGTCAACCTATGTAAAGATGTGTTACATTTATTTCTGTTGCAGAGTATTTGTTTACCTTTGTAAAGATGTGTTGCCTTTGTTTAACTATGTAAAGATGTGTTACTATTTTATCTTGTCTGTCTAAGGCACCTGATTGATCTAATAAAAAGTTGAACAGCCAACAGCAAAGAAGGACGTATAGGCAGCACATCCAGGCAGGGTGAGTAAGTAGGATGAGGAATTCAGGAATAGGGTAGAAAGAAAAGGAAATAACAGGGAGACACGAAGGGCCAGCCAGTCAGACACAGGGAAAGCAGAAAAGTAAACACTCCTAAGGTAAAATGTAGACAAATAGAAACAGGTTAAGTTAAAAGAGCTAGTGGAATAGGCTCAGCTAATTCCAATCATTCATAATTAGTAATAAGTTTCCTTGTCATCTTTACTTGGAAGCTGGTTGGCACCCACCCCCCAAATGCCAACTATAGAGCCCCTGACTCCTAAAATTCTTTCTTTTATATTGTGGTATCGCATTTTCCTAAAACCTTCAAGAGGCCAGTTAATGCAGACCAATTTGACTGAAATTTGAGCAAAATTAAAATAGAAACAATTAGTGGGAGGAAACAAAAATTATAGTCAACAAATGACTGCAGAGAGAACAGAGTTTGACTCTTGCGTGATGAGTTGGTTAACCAACACAGAATATTCAGCCCAGAAATCACATACACACAAACAGGATAAACTGACTCAGCAGGTTGTATTTACATATCCATGTGCTCATGTGTACACATATACAACAACAATAATAATAACAATAATAATAATAAGCCTACTTTGAGAGGGAAAATGAACACAAGTATCATTGGAAGAAGCAGACATGGGGAAAGTTAGAGCTAGGAATAGGGTAAAATGATGTAATTATGTTTTAATTAAATATATATTAAATAAAAAGGACCCCACACAAATTTAGTTCTATACTCTGAATTTATAAATATACATGCATATTTTGGCTTCTTGACTATTTCTGCTTCTTTAGTTAACAGTGAACTCTGCAAAAATACATTCATGATAACACTCTAAACACTGTAAACTCATTTGCTTTGGATTTGAATAGTCATAGCAAATTCAGCTATAAGCAGAAGAGGTTTGGTGTCTTTTTAGGACTACATGCAGCAAATGTCTTTTAAATAATTAAAACTCTAATGTTTTTTATCAATGATTTAAATATGATTCTATGTTATAAGAATCTATCATTTAAAATATATGTTTGGTTATCAATATGAATGTTGGATAGAATTTGGAGTAAAAGTTGAGCTTTAATGATTGTTAATTTTAGTAAAAAATAGAATATGTTTTAGCTTTATTCACTGGTTTTCTGCTTTTGATTCAGAAAAAGGGTATATTCAGTCCAGAACTGCTATAGGAATTACCTTGGCAAATGTCCATAAAAATAACTCAAAAATGCTGACCTCATTTTCACTAATATTTATAACTTCTGCTCTCTGGACTTTACATATTTCATTTAACAATAATACATTTTAATTTAATTTAGTTTTAATTAACTTTATTTCCACTGTAGTGTCACAACTATGGTTTTAGGCTCATATATATAGCATAATACTTAATTGATGTCATATTACCTATAATGCTTATTAAGTAATTAATTAATTCAGTTATTTATTCATTCATTCAGGTATGTTTTCAGGTGTATGTGTATACATGTGTATAGTATTGTGTGTTTGTAGGCATTATTGCCCATGTATGTGTGTTGGTCCAATAGGATCATCATGAATCCTTCTGTAACACAGACCAGATTTCACTGTTTTTCAGATAGGTTATCTAGATGGAGAGCCTCAGACACCCCCCTATCTCTATTCCCACTACTCAGTCCTGGAATCGTAGCATTTGTGTGTGTGCTGGAAATCCAAACTCAACTCATCACACTATTGTCCAACATTTCCTTGTTAATTACAACAACTTCTATGTCCCTTTCTAGATCCATTACAACATCTGTCACACAGCTATTACCTCAAATCAACCTGACTATATAGTAGGCTGGTTTGTCTTATCTCGTATATAACTGTAAATTGGTCTCCATGGTCCATCCTTCTCCCTTCTTTGCCTCTTACCTTCTCTTCCTTGCATTCAAATACAATCATTGTTTGTGCATTACTCGTATTTTATAGAGTTGGGAATTATTTGCACTTTTACCCAGTGTATTACTTTTAATCTTCCTTACAATTTCAAATATTACGTGGAAGTTGGTTAATGCAATATGTCAGCAAGCTCATTTTTTTTTGAATTCTCAGTACCAATTATCCATCATTTAATATAACCAGGATATGTAGCTCAATACTATTATAACATCTGTAAATTGCAATAATTATACACTGCCTACATCATGAGACTGTTATAAGAAATGTATTTCTGGCATGTAAAAATTACCTGAAACCTATTAAGAAAGGCAAAAAACATAATGTATATTGATCCATTATTAAATAGGAGTCTCTATGCAGCATACTTTATTTTAAACTCATAAATAAATCAAATGTTAATAAGGTTATTATTATAATATAGAGAAAGTCTTACAAATTCCATAAATGGTTATGAACCACATACAATAGTTTAAGGACTATATCTTTAAATGCAAAAAATAAAATGTTGATGAGAATCTAAGACAATATGTTAAGTGAATTTTCTATTAATTTCATCTCAATACTGGCTTTGATGCATACAGTGTCATCTTCTACAAGTTTTGACTATAGGTGTAGGGGAAAATCTTCAGAAAGCTTTGAAGCCCATCTTTTCCAAACTCTGCTCAGGCTTTTTCCCCCACTTACCCTGTGGTCACCTGTGAACAATTTCACACATGCTTTGTCAATACATAAGTCCACACATGTTTTGTTCTGCACAAGTTCATATATGCTTTACCATGCACAGGTACATACACGCTTTAACAATGCACAACTTTATGCATGATTTGCCAATGCACTACTCCATGCATCCTTTGCCAATGCACAAGTCCACACATGGTTTACCAACACACAAGTCCACACATGATTTGCCAGTGCACAAGTCTACACACGATTGGCCAGTGAACAAGTCCATACATGCCTTATCAATGCACAAGTCCACACATGATATGCCAGTACACAAATCCTCACATGCCTTATCAATTCACAAGTCCACACATGCTTTGACAATTGATTCCCACTGATAATAGTTTCTACACTTTTATAATCAAAAAATTTTAGAGTATTAAAATAGTAAGAAGCTTTAAAATACATTTATCAGAATTATTAATTTTAATTGCTCTAAAAAGTATAAACTATATACATACACACACATAAATATATGTGTATATTAACAATATCTAGCAATGAGGGGGAATCAACTGTTTATAGATAAAAGTTCATGCAAGATCTTTAAATACATTGAGTGAAGTGGAGTCTGACTCATCCTGTCTACTGAATACTGTGTTTATTCTAGAGTATGTGGGAAATGATACAACTGAATCAGTCAGAGTTTTGCAGTGCCTACCAGAGATGAAAGGCCTTGATTATAGAAGTGTAAGGAAGGGGTATGGAAGGTTATTCAGAGGTTAAGATGATTAACTTACTGGAGGAGGTGACTGCTCTCTCATTTCCCAGCTGCCCAGATTCAAGTAATCACACAGAAACTATATTAATTACAATACTGTTTGGCCATTAGCTTAGGCAAATTTCTAGCTAACACTTACATCTTAAATTAATACATTTCTATTAATCTGAGAATCACCATGAGGCTCTGACCTACTGGTAAGGTTCTGATTGGTGGTTGGCATTTTTCTCCTTCAACAACTACGTGGCATCTCTTTGACAATGCCTCCTTTCTATATAACTGTTCAGATTTTCTGCCTGTCTTAACTCTACTAAGCCATTGGCAATAAAAGCTTCTTTAATAACCAATGGTAATAAAATATATTCATAGAATACAGAGGGAAATCTATATCATATCCTTTTTTCTGTCTAAATAAAAAGGAAGGTTTTAACTTTAACATAGTAAAATTACATATCACTAAACAGTTATCAAGCAAGAATTACAGTTACAATATTTATATTTACTTTATGTTTTATCATAACTAAGGAAAACTATAACTATCTATTCTTCAACTCCATCAAAGACCACAGAAGGATTTAATATTACTTAAGTTAACAGGAAGTGCATTGTAAGATAGTTCCAAAACTGTAAAATTGACAGAGACATCTTGCTGCCTGGACAGTCACCCAAAGTCCTTCTGTAACATTGTGACATCCATCTTTAGGCTACAGGCCCATAGTATCCAGCAGACTTTTTCATGAAGCAGGAAAATTAAGATCTCTTATGCCTTGTACTGACAATGCTCATCAGTTATTTTCTTCTGTGTCCTACAAAATGTCTGGCAGTTCTTCTATGAAGCAGGGATCCCGAAGAACCATCTCACCTTCTTTTGGCAAGTTCAGCAGTTATTTCTCTGTGGGCCCTGTATGTCCAGTTCAAACAACATACCATTAAGCAGTGTAGGCAAGAATAATTTCTTGTCCAAGTGGCTAGAAAACTCCATAAAGAACCTCTTCAATGCCCATCTTCCTCCTGAAGGAATTGGTGTTTCCAGGTGCAGACTGGTCTGACTGTTGAGAAAAGTCTAAGTTCTTAAACTATTTTTAATGCCATAATCTGTAAGTCTTTTAAAGGTTTGAAGAATACCTATCCATCTGAAATATATCTCTGTAAATCTAGAAAACCTAACTAACATGGCTACAAGCTTGACTATTATTGATGACTTCTATTAGCCTACATTTCTTAATTATACATTACATTTTAAATGAGCTGCACAAACGCAATACCTTAATGAAGAGCAGAATATACATATAACAAAATTGATCTTAAATTTGTATTGATAAACCAATATCCATACCAATGCAAAGCATTCATTTCTATAAAATATCCTGCTTTAAATGTAAACAAACATTTGTAAATAATCATTTAGAGAATTTTGGTATTGTTCTCTAGACCACTTCTTGCTGATTTGTGGTGCTGCTAAGCAGGTTTTTTATGGGTTGTTCTGTGTGGTAGGCCCATCTTAGCCAGCATTTCTGAAACTGTCATCGATGTTGGACCATCTGGGCTCATTGCTTCAGGGGGTCTTGTTTGACCAAACAATGTTAGCCAGTTAATACTGCATAGCTTTCTGTCTTCTGTAGAAACAAAAGCATAGCCTTTTTTCCAAAGGAACGTATGCTTAGAACCAAATTCAGTTTGGAAGTCAAGATACTTTTAAAATATATATGTTAGCTTAGCTTAGAAGCCTGTACAATAAAATGTCTCTTTTAGCTCATATATGGTCAAAAAATTCAAAGAAAACACTATATCATATATAATCCAGACCTGTGTATATTCCATCTCTACATAACTTATTTTTCTCCTCTAATCTATAACTATCTGTAAAAATATTTTTTTAAAAAAACTGTCTATACTCTGTTTCTTCTTTCTCCCAAGCCTACATACATTTATTCCCCCACTGTGGCCCATTTAGAGATCTTTTTCATCTGAATCTATCTTTATTGCACATCTGTAATCATTTTCTGACCAGGAGCACCTTTATTTTAATACTGTGTAGGTGTGCCTAGGAGCAACTCTGCGTACCTGTCTGTTTGCTCCACCCAGTCCAACATCGTGAAGACATATTCACCTCCAGCTCTGCAAACCATAGTCACTGCTCCAGTTCCAGGAGCACAGCAGGTCTATGTTGCCATTGTAGCCCTCTGCTCACAACCCCCTTTTAAATGCAGACCCTCCCAAAAGAGCCAGGGTTCATGCTATCAGTACAAACAAGGAACCTGCCATTTTTCAAAGAAGCTGAAGCCATTTTTGCTGCTAATGAGAAGTCAGGAAGCCTTCTCTGGGAGGAGTTACACCTCTGCTTGCTGCCAGCACACAAAGACTATCTCAAAAAAAATGTGGCTAGCAATAAGTTTTGCTTACTTCTGGTTTGTTTGTGTGTCTAGAATTCTTTTCCAGACTCTTGTAGTTTTTATGTGGATGTTATCAACTCTATGTTTGTGTGCCATTTTGTAGATGGAGACTGTTCATTCATTTCATGGCTGCCCAGAAGTGAATAATTACACAGACTTTATATTAATTACAATACTGTTTGGCCATTAACTTAGGCATATTTTTAGCTAACTTTTACATTTAAATTAACCCATTTTTTATTAATCTGTGAATCACCATGAGGCTCTGGCCTACCAGTAAGGGTCTGGCTGGTGGCTGGCACCTTTCTCCTTCGGCAGCTGCATCCATCTCTTTTACTCTGCCTACTTTCCCTCTATATTTCTGTTCAAATTTCCCACCTGGCTTTACTCTATTAAGCCATTGTTTAAAACAGCTTTTTAAATAACCAATGGTAATAAAACATATTCATGGCATACAAAAGGAAATCTCACATCATGTACTTAAATATTTTATACAAAATATGTGAATTTTGCTATATAAAAATCAGGCATCTGGATACCTGATTTTGATTCTCCTAATTTCAGCAAGGTTTTATATTAATTCCCATTTTATATGAGTCATATTGCTGAACATTTTACAACAGTGGTTCTCCAATCTCCAATTCTTAACATTTTATACAATTTCTTAAAACATAGGTGTATCATCTTAATTCTTTATTATTTAACATTAAAAAAAGCTATTACACACACAGTGGTCCTGTTTTGAAATGAAGTTTTTGAGAGCTTGAAATTATTAGCTGTATTTTTTCAGCCACGTTCTTATTCAGATGTGAGTATAGGGCTTACTTCTCAGCTCTGTCATGATATGGGACAATCCATTGTCAATGATGTTGAGAGATTTGCTTCAGTCTTTGATGTAAAAGCACTTGACACACAATCTGGCACTGCTGCAATGCTCTGCATTAATTAAATCTCCAGTCCTCCAATGTGTCAATGAGGAAAATGAAATTATTTGTTTATTATATGTACCCCACATCACACCCAACAGTTTAAACAGATTTTCCTTCTGTAGAATAGACTGATAACACTTCTTTTAAGCCCTTCTGTGGGAACAGAAGTGACATCCTACTTCAATGAGAAGCATAGACTTATGGGGCCCAACTTCAGACATGGATAAGTATTGCATTGGGAAAGTTGTAAACAGCCATATTAGAAAGAAAGAGTGCACGTAAAATGCTTTTTCTAATAGCCGATGGCCATGCAAAGATGTGGTTAACTCTTAACACAGTAGGTTTCAATTTGCACGTGCATAAAACACTTTATAGAATAAATTTCTATTTTCATGGAACATTTTTTCCTCTGATACTGCTTCTACAATATGATTTGAATTAGTAAAATAATACCAATAATGTGATAAGACTCTGATATCCAAGGATTCTAATGGAGCAGAAAAGATATTAAGATTTTTGTAACGGTTCTGTTTTATGATGCTTCACAAAATTTTATATATATATATATATAAATTTATATATATATATATATTTATATATATATATATATTTTTAAAGTGCTATTTATATGAAAAGAAATTGGCCTCCTACAACACTGGACAATTAACTCTGTAAATAAACCATTTTAATGCCTGTTATTATTTCCTACACTTAGTTCAGGAGTGTAAGTGCTTTTAAACTAACTTCCTGGAGATCTGGAATATACAGTTTCTCAGAGAATGGCCTTCTTGTGTAAACAGGCTTCATTACCCAGCTCAAGAGCAGAGCAAGGATGTTTGGTCAAATGGCTAGAAACTATATCCAAAGATATCTAACCTTGTTAATCTTGTATGTGGTATCCAAACTTACTCTCTTCTTGTCGGTGAGAAACCCCAAAGTGAGAAAGGAAACTTTGATACTGTACCAATACAAACAGTGGAGTGATTCAAAAGCACATGTTAATTCTTCCCTGAGAAACTCATCCAAAGAGAACACAATGAATATTAAGGAAGGGAGGGTTTGCAGTAGAAAGTCAGTTGGGAGAATAATCACAAGTTGAAAACTAGAATAAGAATCCTAGAAGAATCCAAGAAGAAAATATATAAGTGACACTTTTCAACACAGTATAATTTGACTCTACTTAACTTTTTATAGGTGAATGTTGATAATGATTTGGAAAATAGACACTAATAAACTATTTACACTATAGCACAATAGTAGATGAAAGTGTAATTAAGAGGCAGGAAAAAGGAATGTTAGTTCTAAAAGACAACAAAAAAGGTTGAAAATTTAGCCCAGTTTTTCCCACCACCAAAATCATCCACAACACTCACAATGGCGATACTGAAAATGTGACAGAAGATTTCATCTATTTATTTTTCCCAGGCCAATCCGTGTTTCCCTCTTAGAGTCCTCCTTGTTACCCAACTTCTCTGGTACTGTCTATTGTAGCCTTGTTATTCTTTGTTTTACAGATCTCCTTTCCTTGGTAAAACTGGGGATAGGGATAGAGAAGAGGGGAGGAGATGGGGGATGGTGACTTTAGGTATACAGAAAACCTAGTTGGGGGAGGGGTGAAGAGGTAAGCAATGAAAGAGATATCTTGATAGTTGGGGTCATTATGGGGTTAGAGAGAAATCTGGTGCCTGGGTAACTCTCGGCAAACCACAAGGATGACCCCACCTAAGACTCCTAGATATAGTCTGAACTGGCCCTCTCCTGTTATCAGATTGGTGACTATCCTTATTGTCATCATAGAACCTTCATCCAGTAACTGATAGAAGCAGACGCAGAGATCCACAGTCAAATACTGAGACAAGCTCTTGCTGTCCAATTGAAGAGAGGGAAGAGAGGCTATATGGGTAAGGCTGGTTATGATCATGGTGGGGAAACCCATGGAGACAGAAGTCCCAAGCTAGTGGGAGTTCAGAGAGTCTAGACTGATAGCTAGGGAGGCTGCATGAGGTCAACCTAGGTAGGCCCTCTGTATCTGGGAAACAGTTATGTAGCTTAGTCTTTAGTGGGGCCCTTAGAAATAGGACCAGGATCTGTACCTTGTATGCATGAGATGACTTTTGGAATGTATTCCCTATAGTGGAATGTCTTGCTTAGCCCTGATACAGTGGGAAGAGCTTAGTCCTGCCTCAACTTGATATGCCATGCTTTGTTGACTACCATGGGAGGCTATACCCTTTTTGAGGAGTAGATGAATGGTAAAGAGTAGGTGTGGGCAGAAAATGGGAGGAAAGGAGGGAGGAAAAACAGTGGTTGTTGTGTAAAATAATTTAAAGATTTTTAATAAAAAATAAAGTAAACAAAAAAGTTGACAAAGCCACAAAATGTCATAAAAATTTAATGAAGGCTAACGAAGGCACACATTTCACAATAATAATGCTAAATTTTCTCTAAAAACTGAAGAAAATGTATACCACTACATGACATATATTCAATTGAGATATAAGTCATTAGAAAAAGGAATGATCTTAAACTTGATTAGGAAGAAAGGAAAGATATTACAATATTAATTAAATAGCCATTGGGTTTTCAATAACATATTCAAAACCAAATGAAAATTTTGAAAATAACATAGTACTCATTTAATATATGCCAATTATTACTAGATACAATTTGAAAGCATCATCAGAAAGGCAAATAAACACAATTCATATATTGAAGGAGAAGAAACATTTAGATGATTATTTTTTATAAAGAAGAAAGCAAATAAGTTTAATGCATGTGGTATAACACTGTACAGCCATTAAACACCTATGTTAAATAACTGATTATTTATGTAGGCTGCTTTAAATTGGCTAACGTTTACATGCTACATAAGAAGGATGGCACCTGGCTTGGAACTTCTAGTTTCTAGTATTATTTAAAAATCAGACATGAAATGTAACTTTGAACAGTCATAAGTCAACTCCTATTAACACCTAATTATAAATTTTTTTACAGTAGGAACCAATCAACAGAAAGAAAAAAAGAAGTATAAAGAAAGGAAAAAATATGAGTAGTTAGTGGAAGAAGAGAGACAGCATGTGTTTTGCATTAGGCTTTCAAATATAAATAACACAGTATCTTAGTCTAAGGGCAATTGGAATGCAAAATATAAAGTTTGAGAGTTTGTTTTATACTATATTTCATATGTAATGTGATAATAGACATGGGATTATTTAATTAATTATGGAGCTTCAAGGTAGCTTAAAATTTTGTTTTGGAAATAACCATGGACTGTAAATGTTGACTTGGGTAGGCATAGCATATAGTTCCCCAAAATAGTATTCTTCTTCATTGAATAGACAATAGTTGTAAGCCCAAATATTTTCTTGAATTTAAGGATCAGGTTTGATCAGTATTTTATTTTATAACTTAATGCACCATCTTGGATACAAAAGCACACGAAAAATACTGAGTTCATTTATTATTTTGGATGTGGTGTGTGGAGAAAGTTGTCTTATTTAGGAAATCAAGCATTTTTCAAAATGGTTGGTTAATTGGAGAAAAGATGAATTACCTCTCAAAAATTGGCACATTGGAGATTATTGCAATTAGACCGAGAGTGGAGGCTGACTCAAACCTGTTTCATAATTATTAAGAACCCTCAGGTGGCTTGTTACAATATATAGAGTTGAACTCTGGGAAGAATGACATTAATGTGATGTTTTTCAATCTAGATGAAGAAATAGATTATTTGTAGCATCTGATATTCCATTTTCAATTATAATATTCATTATTTTATTAACGTTTTTTGCTGAATTCCTAATACTATCTTTGTGAATACTAGACAATATTATGCTTTAACCATAACATAAATAGTTTTACCTTGGTTGCAAAATAACTACCAGAGAAGAATGGCTGCATTTTAATATATGGTATCTAGGGGTCAAGTAGAAGTCACATGGTAGGGAATCCTAAGTCTTATAGCAGGACTAGGCTGTGGAGGGAGGAACCCCTTAGCATTCACCGAACTGTGTCCTCATATTTTTAAGGTGGGAGGCCTAAAATGATTGCTTAAAAAGATCATTATGTGCCTATCTTTTTAAATGCCATTTTATTATTTATTTATAATAATAACTTGTGTGTGTGTGTGTGTGTGCATGTGTGTGTATATGTGTATATGTGTGTACACATTGGTGTGTATGAAGTGTTCGTGAAGTCAATACTTTCTGCCCATCATTTGAGTCCTTGGGATAAACTCAGGTTTTCATTAGCTACCTTCACCTGCTAAATCATTGCTCTGGCCTTGTGTGCCTATATTCTCTTTTCATCCTATTATACTTGAAAAATAGTGCACGCGTGCACGCGCATCTGTGTGTATATAAATATATATGATACTTTTTGTATACAGGTGTGTATATATATATTTATACACACACATATATATGTGTATATATATATATATATATGTATATATATATATTATATAATGTGTGTGTAATATTTGGGGGATAATAATTGGAAATGCTCATAAAATGTAAAATATTTATTTTGAGATAGCCAGTACATTTCATATTGGTATTTTATTGTTTCAACTCACATTGGTACTGGAGAATATGGTCTCCTAGAAACTAAGGAATACTACTTTTAGAACATGGTTGAATAATGCTATAAAGTTGGAGATACTCAGTCCCTCTCTTTAAACCTCTGTCCTCTGGGACTGTACAAATACTAACTATCAAATGTGTGTTAGAAACAATGTGAACATTTAGAAAGCACACGGGTAACTGTTCAGATCAATGGCATTAGACCAGCTGAAGGGCACATTCTCCATTGCAATTAAATGCAGGCCTGCATTTTCTCTTTACTACTACACCAATAAATTATTTTATTTACTTATCTAATTATTCAAAAATGAAAATAAATCACATTATCTTGCTAGATGTGATTGTCAAATTCTGGGAATACACAGGCAATTAAAAAGAGGCAATCCCCAGCCAGGTGGTGGTAATGCAGCCTTTAATCCCAGCACTTGGGAGGGAGAGGCAGGCAAATTTCTGAGTTTGAGGCCAGCCTGAGCCTGGTCTACAAGAGCTAGTTCCAGGACAGGCCCCAAAGCTGCAAAGAAACCCTGTCTTGAAAAAAAAAAGAAGAGGCCATTCCCTGTGTGTTGTATGTTAGAGTTTTTTTGTGAAATATTATTTGCCTTCTTTATTATCCCCATACATGATTTTATAACCAATGCTATATCATTTCTTTTTGTTTTGTTTGTTTGTTTGGCTTTTTTTCTATGGACAATGTTTTTTTATCTTATCAAATACAAAATCCAACTAACACATGCATTTTTCCCACACATCTTTTTTAAGGATTTTACAATCTTTGACTACCTTTAAACACAAGCAACATGATGTATGTGTAAAATTATTCCTTGAAGCACTGTGTGCCTTAACAAGAAATTAAAATAACCTCAAAGTCCATTAGTGCAGAGTCATTGAAATTAATCATGACAACACTGGTTCAATGGAAAATCGTGGGGCTGTGAAAGGCATGAGGAAAAGTACTAAGCTCCAACTTGAAACAATTGTCAAAGTAATATTGTTTCAAAAAGTAGGGCATAGGTGGCCTGGCATGCATTATTTTTTTTCTCATTTTTTTTAAAATTTCCATTTCCTCCCCCCCTCCTCCCCCTTCCCTCCCCCCCTTTCACCCATACCCCCACTCCCTCCTTCTCTAGGCCAAAGAGCCATCAGGGTTCCCTTCACTATGTTAAGTCCAAGGTCCTCCCAACTCCCCCTAAGTCCAGGAAGGTGAGCAACCAAACTGACAAGGCTCACAGTGAGCCCGTCCATGCTGTAGAGTCCAAGCTCATCGCCGTTGTCCTTGGTTTCTCAGTCCTCCTCCACCATCAGCCACATTCAGAGAGTCCGGTTTGGTCCCCTGTTCCATCAGTCCCATTCCGACTGGACTTGGTGGTCTTCCGTTAGATCTGTCCCACCGTCTCAATGGGTAAACACACCCCTCACGGTCCTGACTTCCTTGCTCATGATCTCCCTCCTTTTGCTCCTCATCAGGACCCTGGAAGCTCAGTCCGGTGCTCCTATGTGGGGCTCTGTCATTTTCTCCATCCGATGCCAGGTGAAGGTTCTATGGTGGTATGCAAGATGAGTTTTATGCAATTGGATATATAGTAGAGAACGTGGTAGCAAGATCTGAGAAGAGGAAACAGGTTTGTGACAATATTTTTACTTCACACATAGCTGGGTAGTAAAGAATCCAATTAAAAATGGACAGGACACTTATGTAGGGGCACTTAGTCCCCCAAAAGCCATTGAATTGCTTTGATAGAGCATGATTCATTTGCTGAAATAATCAAGTTATTGCAGTATGCTAGCATGCCCACCACCAAAAACTCATTCTTTGCACTCAGTACCCTTTCTAATGCCATCTAGAAAGATAATTTTCTTCTCTTAATGGAGCCAGTAGAAAGGAAAGCAGCTTCCTAGCCATATAGCATTTGGTTCTAGCCTTCACACTGTATTTTGAAAAGGAAATTCTCAGTTTCTCTAGGGCAACTACTTTACAATGTTGCTCTACCTAGCTTTTGCTATGAGGTTAATTAAGGTTTAATCAGAGAGGTCTCTGCTATATCTACTGAGTAGCCCGCTAATTTTTTCTTTCACAGCATGTTTTTCTATAAAATGAAAACATTAGTTATTTTTCTTAAAGTTAACTTTGCATTGAGCCATATAGTACACATGCAGCATTTAACGCCTTACCTGATTTTAAACATGCTCTCAGAAAATACCTGCTGTTGACAACTGACATTCAAATGGCTGTCACTTGACTTCTCTTGCTATGCAACCAGTCCTGCTATACATCAGCATTTCTTACCATTAAGATTTTTGCAATAAGAAACAAACCATTTGGTGTCACTGTTGTTTATGCAACTAATATAAATCTATAGTTCACCAATATGTATATCCAGAGTTTAAAGACAAAATTGTATTTAGGAAAACAAGATCTGCTTTGTGGACGCTGTCACTGACATGATAAACCATTCTGTATTGTTTCCCTAGAAATCTGTGATCAGCAATAGCCCTTTAGAGAACAGAAACAAGCTGGATCAGAGGACATGTAAAGAGCATACAAAAGGGTTATCCCACAGCACACGTCTGCCAATAGCTATGAAATACCTGTTGAAGGGCTCTCTGGTTGATGGATAATGAATGGAACCTTTGCAAGGCAGTTGAATATAGCCCACAAGTCAGCTGCTTCAGCAGTAGCCCTTGAGCAAGGACGGATGGTAACTGAGGAGTGAATAACTTGCTTTCTTGTCTCAGTCAGATTCTCCGAGCAACATCTAATGCCCTCTGTTAGAGATGCTAGTGCTAACTCAGTACCCATTCTCCAGCAAAGTAATTGGTTTATGAACCCATCAATTAGGAGCCTACATTTGCTATCACACTTGTCCATTCGCTTAGCAATGTCTCCTGGATTTACATTTTAAAGACACTACTTAATTACTTTAAAGTCTCATGTGAAGAAAGAGGGCATTAAATGTAGGTTTTAGAGCTTGATGATTGCATTAAGGTAAAATAAGCTTATAAGAAAGCTTTTAATATGCCAGTGGTTTTCTAGAAAGTACATTTCTATCTATCATCTATATCTCTATTTATGCATGTATATAGGTAGAATATGTATGTATATATCAGCTTTGCTGAAGATATGCACATATATGTATATATAGAGAAGACTGGTAATTAAAATAAATCACTATACCTCATCTAAAAAATGATGACAAAAAAACATTATAGACCATCATTATATTTTGAAATATCAATTTACAGGAACAAATTAATCCAAATATCTTCTTTTAACTAATGATATTAGCCTAGTAGGTTTGCTACCCATGAACATTCAACTATATAGAATATAGATATAGATATAGTAGACTATATCTATGACATGTTTTTTATCAAATAATCATCCATGAATATTTCTATTGTTTTAAATAGCTCTATATAAAATTTCTGTATCTTTTACTCCTTGTCTCATAGTTCTTGTTTTTTTTTTTTTAAAAAAACTATGGCCACTGGCACAGTTCGGTGAAAGTTATATATTAGATCAAAGTGTTAATTAATCTATGTATGTTTTCCAACATGGTGGTTTGGAAAAAATGGCCCAGAAAGGAATTGACACTAATGGGAGGTGTGGCTGTATTTGAGCAGATGTGGCCTTTTTGGAGGAAGTGTACTCTGAAGGCAGGTTTTGAGGTCCTTTACATGTTCAAGCTATGCCCAGTGATACAGACCACATCTTTCTTTTTAAATGTAGTTATTTATTTTACATATGAGCCACAATTTTCTCTCCCTCTTCTGTTCACTCCTCCCCACCTCCTTTCTCCCCCCACCTACAATCCATCCGTCCTTCTTCTCCATTCAGAAGGGGCAAGGCCTCCTATGAGAGTCAACAAAACATGGCATATAATGTTGAATCAGGACCAAGCTCCTCCCTATTGTTTTAAGTCTGGGCAGGGCATCCCATCATAAAGAGTAGGTTCCCTAGAGCCAGCTCATGCATCGGGGAAAGGTTCTTGTCCCATTTTTAGGGTCCCCATAAACGACCAAGCTACACAACTGTCACCTACATGGAGAGGACCTAGATTGGTTCCATGCCAAAAATCCCAAGCTGAAGTTCCAGAGTTTGTGAGCTCCCACAAGATCAGGTCAGCTAAACAGACCACCTCTTGTTGCTTGTGAGTCAAGATTAAAGAACTCATGGCTCCTTCTCTAGCACCATGTCCACCTGAAATCTGCCTTACTTCCAAACATGAGAATAATAGACTAAACCTCTGAACTGTAATCAAGCTATCCCAGTTCATATTTTACTTTATAAGAATTGCTGTGTTCATGATGTCTCTTCACAGCAACTAAGACAACCAATTTCTGTTGACTTTTCTTTTCTTAACTACAAAGAAAGTAAGTAAGTGGGTTTTTCAAACCTTTATAAAAATGTGGTCTTATGAAATCCATAAATTCAACTGGAAATGTGTTCTAAGAAATAATTCATGTCCAAACTATTACATATAATAAACCATCACATTTTTATTATAAATATACTATAAGACATATCAAGAAATTCTCTAATAAGCATACCAGTTTCCTCATTATTAAGGTTTAAATATAAATCTAAACCTATCATGCTTTTTAAATATCTCAAATATTTAGGAAGGTTTCCATATAATCCACAAGAAACAAAAGAGCAGAACAGGCATTTTGGAATTAACTATTAAACACATAGATATTTCTTTTCATATTGACATAAGAATTAAAGTGGGGACATTCAATTCCTGTAACTTCCAAATTCTATATCGGTTTTGCAATTGTGAAGAAGTCACCCAGAAAAATCACAAATGCTACCTAAAAAGCAATATCAGCTTTCTATAAATTGCTGAACTAAGAAGTTTTAAAACCAATACAAAAAGGGAGTGTTTTATGATGATACTTGTAACTATGTAAACATCCCAACATATTTAGTGATACGAAATAATTCCAATAATGATGTAATAACTATTTACATGTAAATTGGGTTTTTTATATTCTGTGTTTGTTTGAATAACTTTAGCATTTATTTTCATTTCAAAATGTTAGCTAGCTTCATGTATTATTGCCTTCAATATGATAGATACAGTTTTACTTAAAATGTTTCATAAACTTAATTCTATTAATAGTTTCCTTAAATCTCAAATAGAATGTTTTTGCAAGATCTTTCTCATTAAGCCAAATGTTTCCAAGTACATTATGAATATTCATGGCTTATCTCCTAAAGTACCTCTGTCGACTCAGCTTAAAGATGGTGTCACATGAGAACCTACTTTCAGTAAAATAGTGAACTTAATAAAAATATTTCTGATATACCTTTCTGTTTGAAACTGTAATTTCACAAATAATTTTCATCCATCATTTAGTTATTAGAAAGCATATTTTAGTTATTCTCCCCGGATACCGCCTCTCTCTCCCTGTCCCTTCCCAGCTTGCACCCAGAATCCTCCCCCCCTCCCCCTTCCTCATCCTCCCGTCTTTGGGGCCACAAAATCCCACAGCTCAGCCTGTTTGGGCTCTGGGGACCCAGAATTGAGGGCACCCAGGCCGGTGGGAGGTCCCCTCCTTCATTTGACTGCCCGGAGCAAGGTAGGCCTTTGTCTGAGAGCTGCTTGGCCTGCAAGGGGACCTGAAAGTCTGCAGGAGGATCCATCGTTCTTTGGGGTGAGTGAGGAGTGAGTGCCCGAACCGCTGCAGCTGCCCGGAGAGGGACCACCGACTCTCCACAACTCCCCCTGCCACCAGCACACTTCCTGCTCTTCCTGCAGGGGTTATTCTCCCCGGATACTGCCTCTCTCAACCTGTCCCTTCCCAGCTTGCACCCAGAATCCTCCCCCCCTCCCCCTTCCTCATCCTCCCGTCTTTGGGGCCACAAAATCCCACAGCTCAGCCTGTTTGGGCTCTGGGGACCCAGAATTGAGGGCACCCAGGCCGGTGGGAGGTCCCCTCCTTCATTTGACTGCCCGGAGCAAGGTAGGCCTTTGTCTGAGAGCTGCTTGGCCTGCAAGGGGACCTGAAAGTCTGCAGGAGGATCCATCGTTCTTTGGGGTGAGTGAGGAGTGAGTGCCCGAACCGCGGCAGCTGCCCGGAGAGGGACCACCGACTCTCCACAACTCCCCCTGCCACCAGCACACTTCCTGCTCTTCCTGCAGGGGTTATTCTCCCCGGATACCGCCTCTCTCTCCCTGTCCCTTCCCAGCTTGCACCCAGAATCCTCCCCCCCTCCCCCTTCCTCATCCTCCCGTCTTTGGGGCCACAAAATCCCACAGCTCAGCCTGTTTGGGCTCTGGGGACCTGGAATTGAGTGCACCCAGGCCGGTGGGAGGTCCCCTCCTTCATTTGACTGCCCGGAGCAAGGTAGTCCTTTGTCTGAGAGCTGCTTGGCCTGCATGGGGACCTCACAGTCTGCAGAAGGATCCATCATTCTTTGGGGTGAGTGAGGAGTGAGTGCCCGAACCGCGGCAGCTGCCCGGAGAGGGACCACCGACTCTCCACAACTCCCCCTGCCACCAGCACACTCCCTGCTCTTCCTGCAGGGGTTATTCTCCCCGGATACCGCCTCTCTCTCCCTGTCCCTTCCCAGCTTGCACCCAGAATCCTCCCCCCCTCCCCCTTCCTCATCCTCCCGTCTTTGGGGCCACAAAATCCCACAGCTCAGCCTGTTTGGGCTCTGGGGACCTGGAATTGAGTGCACCCAGGCCGGTGGGAGGTCCCCTCCTTCATTTGACTGCCCGGAGCAAGGTAGTCCTTTGTCTGAGAGCTGCTTGGCCTGCAAGGGGACCTCACAGTCTGCAGAAGGATCCATCATTCTTTGGGGTGAGTGAGGAGTGAGTGCCCGAACCGCGGCAGCTGCCCGGAGAGGGACCACCGACTCTCCACAACTCCCCCTGCCACCAGCACACTCCCTGCTCTTCCTGCAGGGGTTATTCTCCCCAGATACCGCCTCTCTCTCCCTGTCCCTTCCCAGCTTGCACCCAGAATCCTCCCCCCCTCCCCCTTCCTCATCCTCCCGTCTTTGGGGCCACAAAATCCCACAGCTCAGCCTGTTTGGGCTCTGGGGACCCAGAATTGAGGGCACCCAGGCCGGTGGGAGGTCCCCTCCTTCATTTGACTGCCCGGAGCAAGGTAGGCCTTTGTCTGAGAGCTGCTTGGCCTGCAAGGGGACCTGAAAGTCTGCAGGAGGATCCATCGTTCTTTGGGGTGAGTGAGGAGTGAGTGCCCGAACCGCGGCAGCTGCCCGGAGAGGGACCACCGACTCTCCACAACTCCCCCTGCCACCAGCACACTTCCTGCTCTTCCTGCAGGGGTTATTCTCCCCAGATACTGCCTCTCTCTCCCTGTCCCTTCCCAGCTTGCACCCAGAATCCTCCCCCCCTCCCCCTTCCTCATCCTCCCATCTTTGGGGCCACAAAATCCCACAGCTCAGCCTGTTTGGGCTCTGGGGACCCGGAATTGAGTGCACCCAGGCCGGTGGGAGGTCCCCTCCTTCATTTGACTGCCCGGAGCAAGGTAGGCCTTTGTCTGAGAGCTGCTTGGCCTGCAAGGGGACCTGAAAGTCTGCAGGAGGATCCATCGTTCTTTGGGGTGAGTGAGGAGTGAGTGCCCGAACCGCGGCAGCTGCCCGGAGAGGGACCACCGACTCTCCACAACTCCCCCTGCCACCAGCACACTTCCTGCTCTTCCTGCAGGGGTTATTCTCCCCGGATACTGCCTCTCTCTCCCTGTCCCTTCCCAGCTTGCACCCAGAATCCTCCCCCCCTCCCCCTTCCTCATCCTCCCGTCTTTGGGGCCACAAAATCCCACAGCTCAGCCTGTTTGGGCTCTGGGGACCCAGAATTGAGTGCACCCAGGCCGGTGGGAGGTCCCCTCCTTCATTTGACTGCCTGGAGCAAGGTAGGCCTTTGTCTGAGAGCTGCTTGGCCTGCAAGGGGACCTGAAAGTCTGCAGGAGGATCCATTGTTCTTTGGGGTGAGTGAGGAGTGAGTGCCCGAACCGAGGCAGCTGCCCGGAGAGGGACCACCGACTCTCCACAACTCTCCCTGCCACCAGCACACTTCCTGCTCTTCCTGCAGGGGTTATTCTCCCCGGATACTGCCTCTCTCTTCCTGTCCCTTCCCAGCTTGCACCCAGAATCCTCCCCCCCTCCCCCTTCCTCATCCTCCCGTCTTTGGGGCCACAAAATCCCACAGCTCAGCATGTTTGGGCTCTGGGGACCTGGAATTGAGTGCACCCAGGCCGGTGGGAGGTCCCCTCCTTCATTTGACTGCCCGGAGCAAGGTAGGCCTTTGTCTGAGAGCTGCTTGGCCTGCAAGGGGACCTCACAGTCTGCAGAAGGATCCATCATTCTTTGGGGTGAGTGAGGAGTGAGTGCCCGAACCGCGGCAGCTGCCCGGAGAGGGACCACCAACTCTCCACAACTCCCCCTGTCACCAGCACACTTCCTGCTCTTCCTGCAGGGGTTATTCTCCCCGGATACTGCCTCTCTCTTCCTGTCCCTTCCCAGCTTGCACCCAGAATCCTCCCCCCCTCCCCCTTCCTCATCCTCCCGTCTTTGGGGCCACAAAATCCCACAGCTCAGCCTGTTTGGGCTCTGGGGACCTGGAATTGAGTGCACCCAGGCCGGTGGGAGGTCCCCTCCTTCATTTGACTGCCTGGAGCAAGGTAGGCCTTTGTCTGAGAGCTGCTTGGCCTGCAAGGGGACCTCACAGTCTGCAGAAGGATCCATCATTCTTTGGGGTGAGTGAGGAGTGAGTGCCCGAACCGCGGCAGCTGCCAGGAGAGGGACCACCAACTCTCCACAACTCCCCCTGTCACCAGCACACTTCCTGCTCTTCCTGCAGGGGTTATTCTCCCCGGATACTGCCTCTCTCTTCCTGTCCCTTCCCAGCTTGCACCCAGAATCCTCCCCCCCTCCCCCTTCCTCATCCTCCCGTCTTTGGGGCCACAAAATCCCACAGCTCAGCCTGTTTGGGCTCTGGGGACCTGGAATTGAGTGCACCCAGGCCGGTGGGAGGTCCCCTCCTTCATTTGACTGCCTGGAGCAAGGTAGGCCAATGTCTGAGAGCTGCTTGGCCTGCAAGGGGACCTGACAGTCTGTAGGAGGATCCATCATTCTTTGGGGAGGATCCATCATTCTTTGGGGACACCAAACACCTCCGCGCTCCTTTTGAAGGAAGAGATGGGCAGGCGCCAATGCAGGAGCTCCTCCAACAACATGAAAGGCAACATGACATCACCACAAGCCAGACATCCCGAAACAACAAGAATTGAACACCCTACCCCAGAAGATATAGAAGAAACCGACATTAAACAGTACTTTATAAAAATAATAGAGGACCTTAAACAGGAGGTAAAAAACTGCCATAAAGAAATGGAGATGACAAACAAAAAGGTAGACGAAATAAATAAATCTCTCAAAGATACCCAAGAAAAACAAGAAAAACAAGAAAAAGCAATCAAACAGGTAAGGGAAACAGTACAAGACCTGATAAATGAAATGGAGGTATTGAAGAAAACACAATCTGAGGGACGACTGGAAATGGAAACTCTGAGTAAACGAACAGAAACTTCAGAGACAAGTATTTCCAACCGAATACAAGAGATGGAAGAAAGAATCTCGGACTCTGAAGATACTATAGAGGAAATAAACTCACAGATTAAAGAACTAAACAAATCTAACAAATTCTTAACACAAATCATTCAGGAAATCTGGGACACCATGAAAAGACCAAACCTAAGAATAATTGGGGTAGAAGAAGGAGAAGAATTACAACTCAAAGGCCCAGAAAACATATTCAACAAAATTATAGAAGAAAACTTCCCCAACCTAAAGAAGGATGTTCCTATGAAGGTACAAGAAGCCTACAGAACACCAAATAGACTGGATCAAAAGAAAGCATCCCCACGCCATATAATAATCAAAACACAAAACATACAGAATAAAGAACAGATATTAAGAGCTGCAAAGGAAAAAGGTCAAGTAACATATAAAGGGAAACCTATCAGAATTACACCTGATTTCTCAATGGAAACCATGAAAGCCAGAAGAGCTTGGATAGATGTGCTACAGACACTTAGGGAACATGGATGCAAGCCTAGACTATTATACCCAGCAAAGCATGCATTCACCATTGATGGAGAAAACAAGATATTCCAGGACAAAAACAGATTTAAACAATACGCAGCCACAAATCCAGCCTTGCAGAAAGTAATAGAAGGAAAATCACAAACCAAGGAGTCCAACAACGCCGACAATAACTCAGGCATCTAGCGACCCCTCACCAGCACAACTAGAAGAAGGGAAACACACAAACTCTACTACTAAAAATGACTGAAGTTAACAACCACTGGTCATTAATATCACTTAATATCAATGGACTCAATTCACCTATAAAAAGGCACAGGCTAAGAGACTGGATACGAAAACAGAATCCAACATTTTGCTGTTTACAAGAAACACACCTCAACCACAAAGACAGGCACCTACTCAGAGTAAAGGGTTGGGAAAAGGTTTATCAAGCAAATGGCCCTAAGAAACAAGCGGGTGTGGCCATACTAATTTCCAACAAAGTTGACTTCAAACTAAAATCAATCAGAAGAGATGGAAAGGGACACTTTATACTCATAACAGGAAAAATCCTTCAGAATGAAGTCTCAATCCTGAATATCTATGCCCCTAATATAAAAGCTCCCACTTATGTAAAAGAAACACTTCTAGAACTCAAGGCAGCCATCAAACCACACACACTAATAGTTGGAGACTTCAACACTCCTCTCTCACCAATGGACAGGTCAATCAGACAGAAACCTAACAGAGAATTGAAAGACTTAATGGAGGTAATGAACCAAATGGACTTAACAGACATCTATAGAACATTCCACCCAAATAGGAAAGAATATACCTTCTTCTCTGCGGCTCATGGAACCTTTTCGAAAATTGACCATATACTTGGTAACAAAGCAAACTTCCACAGTTACAAAAAAATATTAGTAACCACCTGTGTCTTATCGGATCACCATGGATTAAAATTAGAATTCAACAACAATGCTACCCCCAGAAGGCCCACAAACTCATGGAAACTGAACAGTCAACTACTGACCCACACCTGGGTCAAGGAAGAAATAAAGAAAGAAATTAAAGTCTTTCTTGAATTTAATGAAAACAAAGACACAACATACTCAAACCTATGGGACACAATGAAAGCAGTGCTAAGAGGAAAGTTCATAGCACTAAGTGCCCACTTAAAGAAAACGGAGAAAGCACTCATTGGTGACTTAACAGCACACCTGAAAGCTCTGGAAAAAAAAGAAGCAGACTCACCTAGGAGAAGTAGAAGACTGGAAATAATCAAACTGAGGGCAGAAATCAACAAAATAGAAACACAGAAAACAATCCAAAGAATCAATGAAACAAGAAGCTGGTTCTTGTAGAAAATCAACAAGATTGACAAACCCTTAGCCAAACTAATCAAACGGCAGAGGGAGAACACGCAAATTAACAAGATCAGAAATGAAAAGGGGGACATAACCACAGACACAGAGGAAATTCAGAAAATCATTAGATCTTACTACAAAAGCCTGTATGCCACAAAATTGGAAAATGTAAAAGAAATGGACAGTTTTTTAGATAAATACCATATACCAAAGTTAAACCAGGACCAGGTAAATGCTCTAAATCGTCCTGTTAGTCGCGAAGAATTAGAAACTGTTATCAGAAACCTCCCTACCAAAAAGAGCCCAGGACCAGATGGTTTCAATGCGGAATTCTACCAGAACTTCCAAGAAGACCTAATACCTATACTCCTTAAGGTATTTCATAATATAGAAACACAAGAGTCACTGCCAAATTCCTTCTATGAAGCTACAGTTACCCTGATACCTAAACCACACAAAGACTCAACCAAGAAAGAGAATTACAGGCCAATCTCACTCATGAACATGGACGCAAAAATTCTCAATAAAATACTGGCAAACCGAATCCAAGAACACATTAGAAAAATTATCCATTACGATCAAGTAGGCTTCATCCCAGAGATGCAGGGCTGGTTCAACATACGAAAATCTATTAATGTAATCCATCATATAAACAAACTGAAGGAAAAAAACCATATGGTCATCTCATTAGATGCTGAAAAAGCATTTGACAAAATTCAGCACCCTTTTATGATAAAGGTCTTGGAGAGATTAGGGATACAAGGGTCATTCCTAAATATAATAAAAGCTATTTACAGCAAGCCGACAGCTAACATCAAATTAAACGGAGAGAAACTCAAGGCTATCCCACTAAATTCAGGAACACGACAAGGCTGTCCACTCTCTCCTTATCTCTTCAATATAGTGCTTGAAGTTCTAGCAATAGCAATAAGACAACATAAGGGAATCAAGGGGATTCAATTTGGAAAGGAAGAAGTTAAACTTTCATTATTTGCAGATGATATGATAGTATACATAAGCGACCCCAAAAACTCCACCAAAGAACTCCTACAGCTGATAAACTCCTTCAGTAACGTGGCAGGATACAAGATCAACTCCAAAAAATCAGTCGCCCTCCTATACACAAAGGATAAGGAAGCAGAGAGGGAAATCAGAGAAGTATCACCTTTCACAATAGCCACAAATAGCATAAGATATCTGGGAGTATCGCTAACCAAGGAAGTGAAGGATTTATTTGACAAGAACTTTAAGTCTTTGAAGAAAGAAATTGAAGAGGATACCAGAAAATGGAAGGATCTCCCCTGCTCGTGGATTGGGAGGATCAACATAGTAAAAATGGCAATTCTACCAAAAGCAATCTATAGATTCAATGCAATCCCAATCAAGGTCCCATTAAAATTCTTCACAGAGATTGAGAGGACAATAATCAACTTTATATGGAAAAACAAGAAACCCAGGATAGCCAAAAAAATCTTATACAATAAAGGTACTTCTGGAGGCATTACCATCCCTGACTTCAAACTCTATTACAGAGCTACAGTATTGAAAACGGCTTGGTATTGGCATAAGAACAGAGAAGTTAACCAATGGAATCGTATAGAAGACCCGGATCTTAAACCACAAACCTATGAACACCTGATTTTTGATAAAGGAGCCAAAAGTACACAATGGAAAAAAGAGGGCATCTTCAACAAATGGTGCTGGCATAACTGGATGTCAACCTGTAGAAGAATGAAAGTAGATCCATATCTATCACCATGCACAAAACTCAAGTCCAAATGGATTAAAGACCTCAATATTAATTTGAACACATTGAGATTGATAGAGGAGAAAGTGGGAAGTACTCTACAACAAATGGGCACAGGGAACCGTTTCCTATGCATAACCCCAGCTGCACAGACTTTAAGGGCAACATTGAATAAATGGGACCTCCTGAAGTTGAGCAGCTTCTGTAAAGCAAAGGACATTGTCACTAAGACACAAAGGCAGCCTACTGACTGGGAAAAGATCTTCACCAACCCTGCAACTGACAAAGGTCTGATCTCTAAAATATATAAGGAACTCAAGAGACTAGACGGTAAAATGCCAATTAACACAATTAAAAAATGGCGCACGCCTTTAATCCCAGCACTCGGGAGGCAGAGGCAGGCGGATCTCTGAGTTCGAGGCCAGCCTGGTCTACAAGAGCTAGTTCCAGGACATGCTCTAGAAACTACAGGGAAACCCTGTCTCGAAAAACCAAAAAAAAAAAAAAAAAAAAAAAAAAAAAAAAAAAAATGGGGCGCTGAACTGAACAGAGAATTCTCAACAGAAGAAGTTCGAATGGCCAAAAGACACTTAAGGTCATGCTCAACCTCCCTAGCTATCAGGGAAATGCAAATCAAAACAACTTTGAGATATCATCTTACACCTGTCAGATTGGCTAAAATCCAAAACACCAATAATAACCTTTGCTGGAGAGGTTGTGGGGTAAGGGGCACACTCATCCATTGCTGGTGGGAATGCAAACTTGTGCAACCACTTTGGAAAGCAGTGTGGCGGTTTCTCAGGAAATTCGGGATCAACCTACCCCAGGACCCAGCAATTCCACTATTGGGAATCTACCCAAGAGATGCCCAATCATACAACAAAAGCATATGCTCATCTATGTTCATAGCAGCATTATTTGTAATAGCCAGATCCTGGAGACAGCCTAGATGCCCTTCAGTGGAAGAATGGATGAAGAAACTGTGGAATATATACATGCTAGAATACTACTCAGCGGTAAAAAACAATGACATCTTGAATTTTGCAGGCAAATGGATGGAAATAGAAAACACTATTCTGAGTGAGGTAACCCAGACCCATAAAGATGAACATGGGATGTACTCACTCATAATCGGTTTCTAGCCATGATTAAAGGACATCGAGCCTATAAGTTTGGGATCCTTGAGAAGATAATAAGAAGGTGAACTCCCAAAAAAGATATAGTAATCCTCCTGGATATTGGAAGTAGACACGATCGCCAGGCAAAATTGGGAACTTGAGGGTTGGGCAAGACTGGGCCAAGGGAAGATGGGGAGAGAAAAGTGTGAAGGGGAGAGCGGGGGGAGCTCGGAGGAATGGGGTGCTTGGGATATACGAAGGGTGGATATGAGAGCAGGGAAGCATATATCTGAATTTAAGGAGCTACCTGAGGGTTGTCAAGAGACTTGACCCTAGAGGGGTTCCCAGGTTTCCAGGGAGACGCCCCCAGTTAGTTCCTTGGGCAGCTGAGGAGAGGGAGCCTGAAAAGGCCAGTTCCTATAGCCATACTGATGAATTTCTTGCATATCACCATAGAACCTCCACCTGACGATAGATGAAGAAAATGACAGAGCCCCACCTTGGAGCACCGGACTGAGCTCCCAAGGTCCTGATGAGGAGCAGAAGGAGGGAGAACATGAGAAAGAAAGTCAGGACCGTGAGGGAACCTCCAGCTGGCGACAGATGGGGAAGGTGACTGAGCCCCACATTGGAGCACTGGACTGAGCTCCCAAGGTCCCGATGAGGAGCAGAAGGAGTGAGAACATGAGGGAGAAAGTCAGGAACGAGAGGGGTGCGTTCACTCATGGAGACGGTGGGACAGAACTAATGGGAGATCACCAACTCCAGTTGGAATGGGACTGATGGATCATGCGACCAAACCCGTCTCTCTGAGTGTGGCCAACAGCGGGGGCTGACTGAGAAGCAAAGGACAATGACTCTGGGCTCTGATTGTTCTTCATGGACGGGCTCTGTGGGAGCCTTCTCAGCTTGGTCGATCACCTTCTTGGACCTGGGGGGAGTTGGGAGGACCTTGGTCTTAGCATAGAGTGGGGAACCCTGATGGCTCCTTGGCCTTGAGAGGGAGGGAGGGGAGGTATGGGTGGAGGGGAGGGGAGGGAAGGGGGAGAAGGAGGGGAGAGAAAGGGGAGAAGGAGGGGAGGGAGGGGGGAGGAGGAGGGAAGGAGATGGAAATTTTTAAATATAAAAAAAAATAAACCATGAGAAAAAAAAAAAAGAAAGCATATTTTAAATGAACTTCATGACAAAGCAGTTATGCTATCTATTCTTGTTAATAAACCACAAAGTTAAACACAGCTCAACAATTCACTAGATTTATTCCTTGAACTTTCAGTCTTGCATGCATTTCACATTTGCTATTCCTAATCATTCTCTCCTGGTGTAGAATTTAGGAAGGGTTTAGAATATTCTTGCCTTGTTTTATGCACTAGTGTGATTTTATACCCAGATCCCTTGACATAGAACCCCTGTTAAAGGAGGCATTGTCTTTGCTGCCTGTAGCTTATATTTTAGAAAACAATATATTTTTATTTTTTTGCAAAAACATTAATTACTGCATCATACAATCATATGTATATACCATGCTTTAGGCGACCAAATCACAAACAGTGTATATTTAGATATTTTCTATTTTTCAATTTTTTAAAATTTAAACTTAAAATGATTTGTCCCATTAATATCGCTCTTAGTTGTATCCTTATGTAAGTTTCTTTAAGATATACTTTGTCTATATCAGGGCTCTCTTTTTATAAAGCCTTTCCCAGGAGAGTTATAGAAATGCATAACCACAGACATAAAACATAAGTTACACGATTAAGCAATATAAGTGTTAACATTTATTAATCTAAGACTTTTCAGATTATTCATATTAAATATACTGCTCATGAATGACATTGTGAATGTGGATTGTTTTAATATTTTAATATCTTACATATCCTATTGAACATCCATCAGCACTATTCCTCCTTGTTTGAGACAGATTGTCTTATAGTCTATTATTTTGCCACGTCTCCACTCTTATTGACTGCTGAGGACACCAACTTGCGAACCTGCAAATGTCTAGGCATTTCTCTCTCCATCTCAGCTCTTTCAGTGGAAGCACTGTGGTTAAAATCCCATGCTACTATACCCACCTTTTTTTCCAGTTATTTTTCAAACCGACTAGTTTCGACCCCCCTTATCCTGTCTATACCCCCAACCACTCCTCTTATTCTGCATTCAGAAAGGAACAGATCTCCCATAGGGGTCAACAAAGCATGCCATAACATGTTGAGGCAGGACCCAGCTCTTCCCCCTACATCAAGGCTGGTCAAGGCATCCCTGCATGGGGAATAGGTTGCAGAAAGCCAGCTTATGTGCCAAGAACAGGTCCTGATTTTATTATTAGGTGCTCCACAATCTGACCAACCTACACAACTGTCATTCGCATGCAGAGGCCCTAGGTTGGTCCCATGCAGGCTCCCTAGCTGTTAGTCCAGGGTCCTTGAGCCCCCATGAGCTCAGCTTTACATGGGTAGAAGGGATGCAAACTCCTGTTCATGCTTACTTGGCAACATTTTACTCAATGAGCCATTTCCTATTATGTTCCATTTATGCAAGGAACTATATTTAGAAATTTTAATTTAAAGGCAATTTTATATGCTAAATAATGGACTGTTTCTCAAAAAACCTGTTGCTTTATTTCATTAACAGCTTGATTTATTTAATTTAATTAATTGATTTTCTAATAGAAAATAAGAGAACAGCAAATGCATTTGCCTCAAACAAAATGATGGGAAAATATAAAGAATCAGCTGGAAGGAGACAAGGGCCTTTAGTTTATTATTGGAGATGGAAAGATTAGTATGGAAATCAAAGAAGAAATAAGCTATAGGTTATCCCTTAACATGGACTCACAAGCATCACCATATTTAGACACCTTTCACAAAGTGGTCTTTATAGAAGAATTTAGGTTACATAACTACTGCACCAATCATACCTATTCAATGTATTATATACTATTCTGACTAATGTGAGAAATAGTACACACTATATAATTCTACAGAATAAATTCTGTGTACTGCTTTATATTAAAACTTGCCTAGAGTTCTTAAATATGTGTTTCTTCAGTGAGCTGTGACTATAAAATATGAGTAAAGAAACAAGTCATCATCCAAAGACCCTGGATAAAAGAATGTGGAAAGAAGGATCCGACTCTCCAAGTCTACTGCAAAGTTTTCATCTCTTTTCCACAAACGAAGATAAAGTAACTGTCTAAACAGTAGTGGATTCCCACTAAGCATGTTGCATACTTTTGATACCTATCTCCTTCTACAAACATCACTCCCCAGACATGTGGCATGCTCTAGTGTACAAAGTGGTGAATTGCTGAAAGTCTACAAAAGGTAGAGTTAAAGGCTAGTTGCAAGGTCGAGATTGACTCAGACTTGCCAAGATCATCTGAGAAATGTGTGTTTAGCCTGCAGGAGACAGCATCTATCTAGCGTGTCCCTTGCTTGGGAGAAAGCATAATAGCGGGCCGAGGAGCCAATCTATGTCTGGGGAGTTGCTCTGTCACTTGTGGTTCAGATTCTGCCTGCGTTAGATGAAAGAAGCTTTTAGAGGCAATGAAATCAGGAAGAGAATCTAGCTCTGAGTCTACAGGTACACCGAGACAATGTAAAGATTCCATGAGATCTGACAAGATGATTCAGAATTGGGAAACCTTGGTGCTCAGTAATCTGTCTAGGTTAGTTCCAGCCTTGGGTTCAGCTACTCCCCCACAGAGTCTGTGACACTATTGAAGCTCTGGCCAGCTGAGAAGAGCAATATGGTTAGACTCGACTAATATGGCACTGTGTACTTTTTAAAGCAAAAATCCCACATTATATTTTACAATGTACAAAAATATAATAAATTTACTGTTGATTCCAATTATATAGTGACTCCTCAGAGGGGTGATTTAAAACACAAACCCCCAAAGGCAGTCTAGAGAAATATAACTGAAGATGTTTGAATGAGCAATGTCCCCCATAGGAGCATGCTTTTGAACCCACAACCCGCAGTTGGTGGTGCTGTTTGGGAAGTCATGTGACTTTTATGAGGTGTAGTTTTAATGAAAGTAGTATGTCATTAGGGGCAGGGTTGAAGGTTTGTTACGTATTGTCGCTCTGTTTCCTGTGTGCCTGAAACTGTGATTGGTCAACTTCCTGCTTCTGTAGCCATGCTGCACCTTCCCCATCTTCACAGACTCTATCCCTCTGGAAACACAAACTCCTGTGATTGGTCAACTTCCTGCTCCTGTAGCCTTGATGCACCTTCCCCATCTTCACAGACTCTATCCCTCTGGAAACACAAACTCAAAAAACTATTCTGTTTAGGTTGTGTTTTGGTCATTGTATTTCATCCCAGCAACAGAAAAGTAACTAAACCAAACAACAACAAAAAGAGCATAAGAAGAACACAGACACAGATTGAATTTTCCTTTTTCTTTTTATTTCTTTCCGTTTGATGGAGATTCTTTATTTACTTTTTTTAATGCAGGGAATACATGTTTAGTATTGTGACTCGGCAATCATGTATTTTGTCAAAGTTAGAAACAGCCACTAGATATGAATATGTATGAAGTCAAAATTAAATTGCACTTGCTTCTTTTCTGATATCTTTCCTTTCTTGTTTTCCTTGTTTCTGAATTTTCACTAACTTTTAATCTTATATTTTTGTTACACTTACAGAATTTATTTTGAGGGAGGGTTTATCTGTGTAGCTTTAGAACCTGTTCTAGAACTCACTCTGTACACCACACTGGCCTTGAACTCAAAGAGATTCACCTGTCTCTGCCTCTTGCGTACTGGGATTAAAGGCAAGTGCCACCACACTGGACTTCCTTTCAGAATTTTACATGATGTATTTTGATAATATTCATTCCCACTCCACCTCTGAATTCCTCCAAGATCTCCTCTTTATCTCACCCTTCCACCATTTTTGATCTCATATTTGTTTGTTTTTTAGAAGACACTCTCTCCAAATAGGTAACCTGCTCTTCTGTCTCTTGCAATCAATCTTTTGTCACTTTTATTTTTCTTCAGTCCTTAGTTGTGGGAGTTGTTTCAGAGATGCTAAAATTGGGAATGTACACCAAAAAACAAGTTCTTCTTCTTGTATTTTGACCAGTTGTGGTTTTTCTGTAATAGTCTCCATCTGCTCCAAATAGAGACTTTTTGATGAAGATAGATTTATTTGTGGGTCTAAGGATAAGTATTTAGACTGAAGTTAAAAAATATACTGGTTTAGGTCAAGGGCAGTAGTAGGTTCCCTCTATGTTTCATGGCCTCACAAGTCAGAGGTTAACAGTACCAGAAGCTTTTTCTCCCATTGAGTGGAATAAAGACCATTGGTTACAGCCAGTATATAGATGCCAGTATCACAGCCTTTAGAATGTCTTACTGTCTGGTTATTGTTATGGGTAGTAGGAGTTACTGCTTAATAGGAATATTGACTGCTTATTCCCCCACCCTCTGTCTTGCATCACGCCTTCTGACAGTAGCCCTCAGGAAAGAGGTTTCCAAATCAGATCCAATTTGTTTTCTCCAAGTCCTGTGACTGAGGAATGTGGTGTTTCCAGCAAAAAGGTATTATCTTATTTATCTCGAAACAATGACAATAACTAAGGATAATGACAATAATTGTATTGTTTAGGATTCGGTTGGACTACCCAAGCTGATAACTGGAAAGGTTTCCTGTGCCTGTAACAGAGTTTTATTAGATAATTTTCAGCATTTATTTGTGGGGGAAGCATTGTTATTCTAAGGAGCATAACTTCAATCTCTCTCTCTCTCCCTCTCTCTCTCTCTCTCTCTCTATATATATATATATATATATATATATATATATTCCCCCTTTCCTCTCCTTCTGTATTGCCTTTCACCCTGCTCTTCAAGAGTCTCTCCCTAACGACTTTACTTCCCACTTCCCTGATCATGTTTCAAATTTGATTTTATGACCTCTTTCCGGTTCACGTGGAAGAAGAAAATATTATATAGAACATGCTAGAATTTTGATAGGTCCTTTTTCTCATTTCTTATCTATCAGTACCTTCATTTTTCCATTGAATCATGATATTACACACAGGTATCCATGTTTGTGGCATTATCACTATAAGTACACTTTTATAAACACATGATCATCCTTTTATTGCTTTTCTTGTGACTATAGAATCATTTCTTATTCATTAAAGTGCATCTGTTTTCTAAATGGGCCCTCTAGTAAATCAGAAGTATGGTTTTATTTTTTCAATGTAGGCTTAAGGTTCTTATTGATTACTTCAGTAAAAGCAAGAATCTACAAATTGCATTAGCTGAAAAGATCAATGACCCATTAGACTGCCATTTTATAAAGACCTACACAAGATGCTTCAGTGGAAGGCCAGAAAAAAAAATATCTTTCATAAAGCACCTGTCCAATTCCTCGATATTACACTACAGGGGAAAATTTTTCCCTACCTCCAGCTGGTTCCAGCTGGTTATCTTTTTATGCTTTGAAACACAAGGATTGATGACCCTTGTAATTTAAGCCTGGCTTGTAAAGCTGAACATAGGTTATTATTTATATTCACATAAATGCCCATTCTATTGTTTTACTCTTCCTAAGATACTAGCCACTATAATTTTCAAGAGCAGCAGGCTTCAAAAATACTTTAAAATCATTTTTTGAGAGAAAACAGCAGTTTTGAGATTAACTGAAACAAAACATAGCATGAGTCTAAATGGCAATATGCTTTAAAGTACTATCTAAATATGAGAGATTAAAAAGAAGACGCTGGGTAAAAAGAAGCATGGTACCTCCCTAGCTATCAGGGAAATGCAAATCAAAACAACTTTGAGATATCATCTTACACCTGTCAGATTGGCTAAAATCCAAAACACCAATAATAACCTTTGCTGGAGAGGTTGTGGGGTAAGGGGTACACTCATCCATTGCTGGTGGGAATGCACACTTGTGCAACCACTTTGGAAAGCAGTGTGGCGGTTTCTCAGGAAATTCGGGATCAACCTACCCCAGGACCCAGCAATTCCACTATTGGGAATCTACCCAAGAGATGCCCAAACATACAACAAAAGCATATGCTCATCTATGTTCATAGCAGCATTATTTGTAATAGCCAGATCCTGGAAACAACCTAGATGCCCTTCAGTGGAAGAATGGATGAAGAAACTGTGGAATATATACATGCTAGAATACTACTCAGCGGTAAAAAACAATGACATCTTGAATTTTGCAGGCAAATGGATGGAAATAGAAAACACTATTCTGAGTGAGGTAACCCAGACCCAAAAAGATGAACATGGGATGTACTCACTCATAATCGGTTTCTAGCCATAATTAAAGGACATCGAGCCTATAAATTTGGGATCCTTGAGAAGATAATAAGAAGGTGAACTCCCAAAAAAAGATATAGTAATTCTCCTGGATATTGGAAGTAGACACGATCGCCAGGCAAAATTGGGAACTTGAGGGTTGGGCGAGACTGGGCCAAGGGAAGATGGGGAGAGAAAAATGTGAAGGGGAGAATGGGGGGAGCTCGGAGGAATGGGGTGCTTGGGATATAGGAAGGGTGGATATGGGAGCAGGGAAGCATATATCTTAATTTAAGGAGCTACCTGAGGGTTGTCAAGAGACTTGACCCTAGAGGGGTTCCCAGGTTTCCAGGGAGACGCCCCCAGTTAGTTCCTTGGGCAGCTGAGGAGAGGGAGCCTGAAAAGGTCAGTTCCTATAGCCATACTGATGAATTTCTTGCATATCACCATAGAACCTCCACCTGACGATAGATGAAGAAAATGACAGAGCCCCACATTGGAGCACCGGACTGAGCTCCCAAGGTCCTGATAAGGAGCAGAAGGAGGGAGAACATGAGAAAGAAAGTCAGGACCGTGAGGGAACCTCCAGCTGGCGACAGATGGGGAAGGTGACTGAGCCCCACATTGGAGCACTGGACTGAGCTCCCAAGGTCCTGATGAGGAGCAGAAGGAGCGAGAACATGAGGGAGAAAGTCAGGAACGTGAGGGGTGCGTTCACTCATGAAGACGGTGGGACAGAACTAAAGGGAGATCACCAACTCCAGTTGGAATGGGACTGATGGATCATGCGACCAAACCCGTCTCTCTGAATGTGGCCAACAGCGGGGGCTGACTGAGAAGCAAAGGACATTGGCGCTGGGCTCTGATTCTTCTGCATGGACGGGCTCTGTGGGAGCCTTCTCAGCTTGGTCGATCACCTTCCTGGACCTGGGGGAAGTTGGGAGGACCTTGGACTTAGCATAGAGTGGGGAACCCTGATGGCTCCTTGGCCTTGAGAGGGAGGGAGGGGAGGTATGGGTGGAGGGAAGGGGAGGGAAGGGAGAGAAGGAGGGGCGGGAAGGGGGAGGAGGAGCGGAGGGAGGGGGAGGAGGAGGGAAGGAGATGGAAATTTTTAAATATAAAAAAAAAATAAACCATGAGAAAGAAAAAAAAAGAAGTATGGTAGCAGCTTTAATAATAATGCTAAGTCTTCTAATGTATTGGAGGTAACGCCCATGTTAAACTGTATACTGTACATGTACTCTGCTACTGAAGTACGTTGCAGCCACTATGGCCTGTTTTGTATTTGTACTTTTATGCAAGAAAAACATAACCTTATTATTTAATCTGATTTTCTTTCTATCTAATATTTGTATTTTTTTTCCAACATGCTGAAAAGAACACAGAGATATCATTTAGTACTCAGGGGCCTGAAATTTTAAAGATTTAGTATTGGTCCAATTTGGTAGGGTTAGAGAATTAATTCACATAAACTATGACATCCTCACCGTCTACACACAGTGATGTTTGGCTAATTTTAGCTGTCACCTTGCTTGTAATGGAAGTTGTCTAAATTGGGAATTCATAATTCATTGTTTGTGTGGCTATATCCTTCTAGAGGACATTAACTAAGGGAGAAATGTCATCCTGAATTAGTGGTAATATGCAATAGCCTGCCAGTCTGGATGAAATAAAAGAATGAAGGAGGAAACTTAATAGAGCTCACTTCCTCTTTGCTCAGTTCCTTCCTCTCTTTTTCTCTCCCTCCATCTTTACCTTCCCTCCTAACTTTCTCCATCATCTTCCCTTCCTCTCTCCTCATATCTTGGTCACCATGAGGTGAATAACTTAACTTTACCGTGTTCCACTGCCATGATGATTTTCTTCAACATAGGCCCAGAAATACTATGAGCCACAATAAACTGTTTGTGGTCTTAATTTGTCCAGTAAGTATTTCTACACATCAGCTGTAAGAATACTTGAAGTACTGTATCTCCACTTTTGGGGGGATACTTAAGTAGAATCAAAAGTCAAAAAAAGAACCAAGAATAGAAAATAAGCACACAAGGAGAAATCTACATTAAGGTAAATTTGAACAGTAAATTTAACCCTAGCATGTGTGAGCTTCAAGAAGTTTGCTGAAGAAAATGATGTAAAGAATAAAAAGGAGTATCGAAGAAATTACTTAAAGATATGAATTATCTTTTATTATGAGAATTCAAATAAATATTTTTGATTGAGACAAATGATTATTGTTTTGTTCTAGAGTTCTGATGTTTCCATTCAGTCTACTTGAATCATAGCTTTTTTTTGTTAAATCACAGTATTTCTTATTTCTAAAATTTAGCATCTGAAATAATATAAAAAGTTATAGATAATTTTGCTTTATTTTAAACACTTATTTTTAACTACAGGTCCTATTTTAATCACGGAAACCCATAAGAACATGAGATCTTTCTCTTTCAGTCCAATTCAATACCAAATGCAATTGTCTAAATTACTAATCAAAGTGGATACAAAATTCAAGTAGAATTTGTAAAAACAGCTGCCGCACAGTCTTAAGAAAGAAGAGAGTTCCCTTGTGCATGATACAACTAATTTAATACAAATTCTGTAGAGTATTCAGACCTGAGAGGTGCTCACTGTATCACTTTGACTGTTATAATAACTTTTCATTATAAGTTTGAATTAAACAGTTATAAAGCAAGCACAATTTTATGGCTAACTACCCAAGATCTTGAAAGAATGAAAATAATATAAAATCTTAGAGATAATGTTATTTTTGAATGCACATGAGTTTCACCTTACTTACCCCTAGGAAAAGAAATGTCCAGGGAATTCTATTGTTAGCAAGAAGAGTCAAAAGGCATCAATACAAAATTTTGTTTCTAACATGATTCACACCAATTAAAAAAAGAGCCTAGGTAATTCAGTGCAATAATTTGCATGTGTGTGAGTAACATATGGTACCTAGGCATTGTGCCTTCCTACAGTTATTAATAACTCCTTTGTTATTCACTCCTCTTAAATCTACCTTCATTCTTTCTTTCTTTCTTTTTTTTTTTTTTTTTTGGTTTTTTCGAGACAGGGTTTCTCTGCAGCTTTAGAGCCTGTCCTGGAGCTAGCTCTTGTAGACCAGGCTGGTCTCGAACTCACAGAGATCCGCCTGCCTCTGCCTCCCGAGTGCTGGGATTAAAGGCGTGCGCCACCACCGCCCGGCGGTTCATTCCTAATCCTCCAAATTTTTGTCCCCAATTTTTAAATCATTCGAGTCAAATTAGTGTTTTCTATGTACTCTTAAATGTATGCACATCCACTGAAATGTGGACTGTGTATCAAGCGCCACACCCTTAAAGAAAATTGACTCTTCCTCTCCCATCAGCTATCAATTAACAATACCTTTTCAGCTAAGAGTGGGATTTCATGCCTGTCTATCCTGTTTCAGCTGGAATTTTGTCTAGCTTGAGCTTCAAAAGGGCTTCTGGATGCTGTGAACATCACTGCATTTCTATGTGTGGCCCTTTTGTATCTGGAAAGCAATCCTCTATCTTTTCTTTCTGCCTTCTCATTTGCAATGAGGATGAGTGGCAATCTAGATGTCTTGTTTAGAATTAAATATTCCACAGTTTCTGATTCTCTTTTTTTTTTTTTTTTTTTTTCATGGTTTATTTTTTTTATATTTAAAAATTTCCATCTCCTCCCCTCCTCCTCACCCTTCCCTCCCCTTCCCTCCACCCATACCTCCCCTTCCCTCCCCTCCTTCTCACCCTTCCCTCCCCTTCCCTCCACCCATACCTCTGATTCTCTTAATCTTGCTTAGTTGTGGGTCTTTTTGTTAATTAAAATCCACTGTGAAGAGAAACATCTATGATGAAGGTTAGGAGATACATTAATCTATGGGTATCTGATAAGTGATAGGAGTTGGTTTCAACACATGCCCTGTTAGTAGAATGAGTGTAGCAACTTCTTATCTAGAGCTTATGGCCTGTTTAGCCATAAATTGTTGGCTCTGATAGCAGTGCCATCTTGTGGAGCTGTATTTAAATGTGTTAAGAAAGTTTGTGGTTACTCCCATTATATTTATGTCACTACTACCCCCATAGGTATTCTTTGCCAAAATGGCCATTCCTGTAGCTTGCAGGATTAATACACTTTTATCATCTGGTAACATGCATAGCACCTTATTTATTTATTAAAAATTTCCACCACCTCCCATCCTCCCTTTTCCCTCCACTCCTCCCCTCCTCCTCGCTCTCCAGTCCTAAGATAAGTCAGGGTGCCCTGCCCTGTGGGAAGTCCAAGGCCCTCCCCACTCCATCCAGGTCTAGGAAGGTGCTCATCCAAGCAGACTAGGCTCCCAACAAGCCAGTATATGCAGTAGAATCAAAACCTGGTGTCGTTATCATTGGCTTCTCAGTCAGCCCTCATTGTCAGCCACATTCAGAGAGTCCAGTTTGATCAAATACTCCTTCAATCCCAGTCTTGCTGGCATTGGTGAGCTTCTATTAGATCAGTCCCACCTTCTCCGTGGGTGGACCCTTATCCCCCTTTGTAATCTTCATACCATTGTTTTTGTTCTATCTCCCATCCCTTGAAACTTTCCCCACAGCCACAGCACCATCTTACTTTTCTGTCCTTTATAGGTTCTTTATACATTATATAATTATATTATATATTATATATATAATATAGATTATATAAATATAATAGTTTTTATAAGTTTTTATGAAAAACCTATTATGTTTATATAATTCACACGAAAAGCTCACATCTGAAAATTCCTCACTAATAAGCAGAAATGAGAGGATATGTATATCACGTTTGTCTCTCTGAGTCTGGCAGTGCACAATTTTAGTTTCTTCACTCTAAAAATTTTCAAAATGCTTAATACTTTATGAACAGCAAGATTCTTGTGGGAGGGAAATGAACTATGTGATGTTTACTAAACTGACATGAAAACAGATTTCTTTTCTGAATGGGGTGATTTTTCCATGCATTATTATTTTGTGTACTGTCTACTCTGGTCATTCATAATGCCGTGGAGTAATTACTGATTATATTCATTTATAGCTTGCATAGGTTTTAGAAATGAATATCTACTGAGAAAGTAGACAAGTGATTAGAATAAAAAGCAAAGCAAGTGCACACTGGACATTTTTCCAGAGTTTGTTTCTCTTCCCAGCCTTGCCTTCTGCATATCCCTGTAATAGGGAACATGAAATGCCTGTTCGCTTGCAATTCCTGCAGGCTGAAATCTCAGTGCCTCTAAAATGACTGAGCCATACTCAGTGACAATGTAGACTGTTGCTTTGGTGTCAGCATGGAAGGCTCTTTTGTGCTGTGAACAGCTCATCTGTGCCTTTCATTTTTAGCTGAATGCACACTGAAATTTTTTGGTATGAATCCTTGCTTTGTCTTAGACATGGACTGTGCATGTCCTTCCAAAATTAATACGAGCTCTGTAATCGGCAGTGTGCTGAATTAAGATGTAGCCTTTAGGAGTCAATTGGATTGTGATTACAGATCCATGACTGGAGCTAGTGCTGAGATAAAAGAGGCTCCTAGCAACAACATGTTCTGTAGGTTCTGTGCAAACACAGATAAGAGGCAGCCACTGACAAACATGAAAAGAGCCCTCTCTAGAAACAACCCATGCTGACACATTGATAGTGGATTTCTCACACAACAGGACTGTTAAAAAAACAAGTTTCAGGAATTTGTTTAGGTATGTGTGTGTGCATGTGGGTGTGTTTGTGTGTGTGTGTATGTTCTGTGTGTCTGTGTCTCTATATGTCAGTATCTGTATGTGTGTGTGTGTGTTTATTTACACATACATTAAGTGTGTGTTATTTATGTCTGTTTATAGACAAGTAGCCAATCTGAGGAGTCTTCAGTAACTGTTTGCCTACATTTTGGACATGGTGTATTACTGACCTTGGAACTCATGAATGGAACTTAACTGGCCAGTGAGCTCTGTCTGTTCACATATCACTGTCTTTTTTCCTTCTTTTTTTATAAGAATTTTTTAATACAATCTTTACTCACTTTATATAGCTACTGTCCCTGTTCCCAATCCCTCCCACCCTACCACCCTACAGTTTCCCCAACACCACCACCATCCATTCTTAAGAAAGGGTAAGGCTTCCCATGGGGAGTCAACAAAGTCTGATACTTAACTTTAAGGTAAGACCAAGGCACTCCTCACTATATCTAGGCTGAACGAGGTATCTCTCCAAAGAGAATGTGCTTCTAGATGCGAGTTAAAGCACTAGGGATAAATCCTGGTCCACTGCCAGTGGCCCCACAGACTGCCCAAGGCTCACAATTGTCTCCCTCATTCAGTGGGCCTAGTTTGGTCCTATGCAGGTTCGTCAGCTATCAGTTCAGAGTCAGTGAGTTCACTCTTGCTCAAGTCAGCTGTTTGGTAGATATCACCTTCATGGTCTTGACCCATTTGCTTATATTATCGCTTCTCCCTCTCTTGGACTGGTATCCAGTAGCTCAGCCCTGTGATTTGTTGTATCCCTATTACTGTTGTTGATGGTCACCCAGGTAATCTCATTATATTAGTGTGGCAAAAAGTATACAAACTCAGTCCTAAATTTCTGTTTTTATAAGTTAGTCACATTTCTTTAGTTATAAAAGCCCAAATAGAATGATGTATTGATCATATATGATATAAAAATTTAAATTAGATTAAAATACTTGATAAATAAATATTAGAAAAATCTAGACAATTCAAATTATTAGAAATTATAATATACAATTGCTTCTCAGCCTTTTGGGTAAGATCAAGTGTAGTATCTATTCATATCAGTTTAATATCTGATATGTCCTCTATCAGAGGACAATATATTAAATGGATTTTTGGAAGTAGGGTTGGAATAGGAGCTTGCTCCATCCACTCCATATATTGACCTGGTTATTGCAGTACCTCCAGGAATGGTGTAACCCCTTGGGAGATTTTTTTAAAAAGGAAAATATAATATACAGTACTAATAATAGACATTTAAAAAGAAATATACATTTTAGCATTTAATACATCATTTTAGCAGCACAAATCAGGAAATTCAAGAGTTTGAAATCACAAAATAAAATGTCAAATGAGAATAGATCAAAAATTACCTAAATTCAATATTAGTTTACCTTTGCTGAAATTATAAAGTAATGGTAAATCAATGAATTCACAATTTTTCACAAGTCCATATCATATGGAAGGTTGTTCACCTACTCAAGGAACTTATAAAGTAATAACATGGGAAGTGTTTAAAAAACTGTGTTAAATGTAAAGCAGAAATGATTATATCTAGATTCTAGATTTTATTGATTTGTACCTATGTAAGACAATTTCTGAGAATTTTTTTCTAACAACCTATGGTATAGAATACTGATGTGTATTTTTGGAATAACTCATTTCCCATAAACTGTATAAGTCACAGATGGTAGAAGATTTTAGCACCTATACTTTTGACAGAAAGTTCTTAGAATCTAGAATATACTAATAACTAAAAATCTGATTATGTCAATCAACATGAGATTAAACAGAGTTCCCTAGAGAATAAATACATATGTCCAAGAATATTTGCTTTAATATTCAACATCCGTAACTATCAGAGATGCAGCGCACCGCCCCCCCCCCCCCCCCCCGTCTATGCTCTATGTGCTAGAATCCAGTTCACGAGCTTTGTGCAAGGGGCTGGAGCCTGAGGAAACACACGCAGAGACAGACCAACACACGGACTTCCAATCGCTGGTACAAAAGCCCTTGCAGAAAATGTTGGTGTGGATCTGGAAAGAGGTGAACACTGATCCATTTTGGGGAAAGTCCAAAACTGTGTTACCACTGTAGACATCAGTGTGTAAGCTCCTCAAAAACCTAGAAGTAGCTATCATGTGACGCAGTTACACTACTATAACATTTTCACAAAGGATTTCCTACTGCACAGAAACTTGCACATCTTTCTTTCATTCCTATTCTAGAAATACAGGGAAAGGCAATTCAATAATTATTTCTGTAATGCTTTGATTAATCCTACTTATTAATCTGAAATCAAATGGTTCCCATTTCTCCCACATGAGTGTAGGAAATCCTTTACAATTGTGGTTTTGATTTTATTCTCTAAGGTTGATTTTAGATACAAGTTATTAAATGTTGGCATGATTTTGGTAAATATTTCTTTTAAAATGATTACTTTGAAAGTTTTTCTTAAATATATGTCCATAAAAATTGGAAATAAGTTGGACTTGAGCATATCAAATAAAATTCAAGATCTCTCAGTTCTCAAATATCAAGGCAGCACAATAAGTCTCATAGGAGCCTTGTATGTCTCTATCTAACCTTCCAGCTCACAGACAGGACAGCCTTGGAATCCCACCTCCCATGTCTTACCTGGGCTCTCTCTCATTCAGTCATACATTCAATACCCTGCAACTAAAGACTTCTAATTTCTTCCATAGTGATCTTGAATTTTATTGGTAGGTTCTCACTTTTTCTACATGATGTTGCTCTCCTCTAAAAACAAGAGCCAGACTTTCTACACTTTGTGAATTTTTTCTTCTTTCTGCAGTAGGGGCTACTCACAATGTGCAGTCAGATTTGGAATAGAGAAATTTTTCAAGTAATGAGAAGTGACTCACTCAGGAACTACTCCAGTTCTTGAAGTCTCTTCTGAACAAAGAAGAACTTAAACTCCCACTTGTAACATTTCTTATTTAGATACAATATATTCAGATATTCTCTTCTATTGACAGTCTGTTTCTTGCAAGAATATTTGAATTGGGTTTTTAAACTAGCTATTTGAAGCAGGCACCACCTCGGTACCATTCAAACAAGTGATTCAATTTCTTGGTTCACCAGTTAGCCCAGGAATCACAGTCTTATTATATTTCAAGGAATTTATGATAAGAAAGACATGCTTTAAAACACTCAAACAGCCTGAGCCTTGCAGGTTTCCAGGAATTTAAGGCAGGTACTACAACTGCTCATTTTCATCTTGCCACAATAAAATCGAAATTTTGGAAGGAAGTCCCATAATGCTTTAGTAAATTCGCATGGAGAACAGAAGCCAGAAGGAAATCACACCCTATTGCATACCAATGATACAGCCATTTAGAATTGGGTATTTTTTTCTTGAAAAGATCAATTAGGAGATAAATAATGTGTCCCATGGTAGAGGTTTATATCTGAAATTCCATCTTTCAGAAGCTAAGACAGGGGATTATGAATTATATGCTATCTTATACCAGTAGTGACAAACTGTCTAAAAGCAGAAGGCAAAGAAGAGGAGAAAGTATAATAGGAAGAGAGGAAGAGGAATAGATGGAGGAGAATGGGGAGATAATTATTCCAGTTGAAAAATGGGCAGTTTGTACCTATGCTGTTTCCATCCCTGTCTGGCTGGAGTTGGTGAGCTCCCATTAGCTCAGGTAAACTGTTTCAGAGGGTGTAGCCATCATGTTCTTGAACTCTTTGCTCATAGTCTCATTCCTCCCACTTTTCAACTAGACTGGAAGTTCAGCCCAGTGCTCTGATGCAGGTCTCTGTCTCTGTTTCCTTCAGTTGCTGTATAAAGGTTCTATGATGATATTTAAGATATTCTTCAGTCTGACTACAGGGCACGGCCAGTTTAAGCACTCTCTCCTCTATTGCTTAAGGTCTTAGCTGAGGGTCATCCTTGTGAATTCCTGGAAATTTTATAAAGATACAGTATACTCTTTCAGATTAGTCAATGGCCACCATGATGTGGAGCATGGCATCAGGCTGACGGGCATTGGTTGGAATAGGAGCGCAGCACTTTTATCATTACCCAAAAGTATGAAACAAAGAGAGCTAATTGGGGACAGTATTGGCTTTTATATCTTTCAGGCACATTTTCCAGAGATATGCCTCCTCCAAGATCAAAACTCCTAATCCTCCCAAAAAGTTCAACAAAATGGGGATCAAGGAAACAGTCAAATATCTGAGTCCATGGGGGTATTAAAGTTGTAGATGTCATTTTTCAGAAAGAACAATACTAGGACTATTAATTTTTCCAGTCAACAAATATAATATTTGTGTGTGTGTCTGTGTGTGTGAGAGAGTTTTTGTGCATGTAAGCATGTACACATGTGTGTACACTGTCCTCATTTTCATTTCATTAGATGATTCTCAAAATAATGTCTTAATTATAATAACTCCTTAGTATTTTTGTTTTGTCTTTGACTATATATTCATTAGCATGAAAAAAATTTATTGATTTATTAATTCTTTCATTAAATATATGCTTCTGTGTTTGAGTTCATGTGTATGGGTACACATCCGTGTGATGGGACACATGTATGTGTGCATATTCTAGGAGGTCACAGGTCAGCCTCAGATGTCATTAACTCAGGCAGTTTCTACATTGTGTTTATTTGTTTTTGAGATAGAGTCTTTCTCTGTCTCTTGGACTGAAACAACCTAGACTAGGCTAGTTGTACAGCAAGTCTCTGGCATAAGCTGACTTTCCCTTGTCAGACTTGGAATTACATACATGTACCACTACGTTTAGCTTATTTTTACAGAGGTGCAGCTTGTTGACTGAGCGATCACTTTATTCCATTTTTTGTTTCATTTTATATTTATAGATATGGTAAGTATGGTTTCTGTAGATCATTCTTATGAAAAATACAAGAGGTTTGGTTGATTAGTTAAAAGAAAATATTGACACTTAAAATGCCTTTGATTTGCATTGCATCTTTGTCATCTAAGTAACAACACCTGGCAATAGAAGAAACTATGTTATCATGAACCCTTAGGAAAATTAAAATAGCATCATGAAAAAACATATTTGGTGTTTTAAATTTAAATAATTTGATCATTGAGACTGAATGCTTTTGTGATCATTTGCTTTATATTATTTCAATAATAAAAATAAGAAAACCACTTATTTCCTTCTTATTATAATGAGTTAAGAGTTTTCAATCACCATCCTAAAATTCAAAAGCAATTATTAAAAAGCAGTATGCAGTAATGGAAAATGCCTAGTGACAAGATATAAAGAGACTTTGGTGCACAAATCTAGCCATTGCTCTTATAAAAATATAGTTACAGAAGATTAATCTTTGAGATAAACACTCTTTATTTTTCAAATGCTAGGAATAGTTTTTTGTGATCTTTTCCTTTATTTATTTATTTTATTAAAAAGAAAACAAACTATCTATCTGTCTATCTATCTATCTATCTATCTATCTATCTATCTATCTATCTATCTATCTATACTTAACAATCCAAGTTCCTTCTCCCTCCCCTCCTCCTATTCTCTCCATATATCCTCCTACCTCACCCCCATCCAGTCCTCAGAGAGGGTATGGCACATTGCTCTGGGGAAGGTCCAAGGCCTTCCCTACTATATATAGGCTGACCAAGGTATCCATCCAAAGAAAATAGTTTCCATAAAAGCCAGTACATGCAACAGGTATAAGTCCTGATGCCACGGCCAGTGGCCCTTCAGTCTGCCCCAGCCATGCAACTGTCAACCACAGAGGGACTAGTTTGGTCCTATGTTTGTTCCTTCCCAGTCCAGCTGGAGTTTGTGAGCTCCCATTAGCTCAGTTAGACTGTTTCAGTGGGTGAACCTGTCATGGTCTTGACCTCTTTGCTCAAATTCTTACTTCTCTCACTCTTCTACTGGACTTTGGGAGCTAAGTCCAGTGTTTCCATGTGGGTCTCTGACTCTATTTCCATCAGTTGCTGGATGAAGGTTCTATTAAGATATTTATTAGTCTGAATAGAGGCCAAGTCAAGATTGGGACCCCTCTTCTCTATAGCTTAAGGTCTTAGCTGGGGTCATCCTTGTGGATTCCTGGGGATTTCTCTAGATCCAGGTTTCTTGTTAACCCTATAATGACTCCCTCCATCAAGATATCTCTTCCTTTGCTCTCATCTCTGTCCTTCCTCTTTCTTGACTATCCCATTCCCTCAAGTTCTCCTCACCCCTAATATTTCTACCTCCTCTACCCATTCAACACTCCCTATTTTCCCCCACCCCCTTGCTCACAATTTTGTCAGGTTATTCTGTCTGTTTCGACTTTTCAGGTGGATCTATATATTTTTTTAGGGTTCACCTTATTAATTAGCTTCTCTAGGATCATGAACTATAGGCTCAATATCCTTTGTTTATAGCTAGTATCCATGTATGAGTGAGTACATAATAAAGAAAACACAAAATGAGGGAATTCTGGATATGGAAAATCTTGGTACATGAACAGGAACTACAGAGATAAGTATAAACAGCACAATACAAGAGACAGAAAAAAGAATCTCAGATGTTGAAGATATTGTAGTGGAAATAAACCCATTCATTGATCTAACAAAAAATTAAATCTAACAAATTCTTAACACAAAACCAGGAAATCAGGTATCTTTATATTTTTTATTTTTTTAAAAAAACAACTATGTTTTCTCATTTTACATACCAAATTTAGTTCTCGCTCCTTCCCCTCCTTCTGTCCTATCCACCTTTCCCCCCATCCCACCCTATCCCGACCCCATCCACTCCTTAGAGAGGGTAAGGCTTCCCATGGGAAGTCAACAAAGTCTAGGACATTGCTTTGAGTCAGGACCAATTCCTTCCCCTCTATATCTAGGTTAAGCAAAGTTTCCCTTTGTTTCTTTGTGCAGTTTGATACTGTATTTATTGTTTTATAAATTGAAGAACTTACAGTAGTTCTGCATCAACCAAATAAAAATTTCCTAATTTTTTTAATAGACACGGCTAGTTTGTATGTCTTTGACACATTGCTAATTCTCACAAGACCTCAAGAACTGTCATTATTGTGTCATTTATTGTACTCTTTAATGAGTTATTCTTAATGTTATTATTGTAACTCTTTTGATCACCATACATTGCATCATTTATTTGGTGAACTTAATGCAGTGCATATTTCTTTTCCATCACCAATTAGCCGTTATCTTTTATCTTTCTGCTGCTCTTCTTATGTAAGACAAAATATTATTTAAATTAGGCCAATTAATAAGTCTACAATATCCTTTAATTTTTCAACTTGGAAGAATGTAATCATCCTTCCCTTTGCATCAAAGTGTGCCAAGGATTACAGTTAGTGAACAGTGCATGGAGAAAGTGAGACAGGCCATCAGCTCAGTGTCTTGGCTTTCTACAAAGTCAAGTTGTAAATGCAAAGAAAAATTTCTTGGAAGAAATTGAAAGTGCAACTCCAGTGAGCACGTGAGTGATAAGAAAGCGCGGCAGCTTTATTGCTGATATGGAGAACGTTTCAAATGGTCCCGGGAGAATATCAAACAAGTCAGAGTATCGCCTTAAGCCAAGACCTAATACAGAACAATGCCCAACCCCCTTCAACTTTAAAAAGGCTGAGAAGGTTGAGAAAGATGCTGAAAAATTTTTGACATGAGAATAAGTCAGTTCATCAGGATTAAGAAAGAATCACTTTGAATAGCTTTGGCTTTGTAATAAAACTTGAATTCGGGTGTGTTGATTTGCAGCTTTGCTCCCCACGTCCTTCAGGATTACTTGGGCTACCTGATGCCATTTGTGCTTCTGTATAAAGATTGTCTTTATTCCCGTTTCTACAAAGAATGACATTGGGATTTTGATGATGATTTCAGTAAATCACCACATTATTTTAGAGACATAGCCATTTTCTCAACATATTAGTTCTGCTGGTCCATGAATATCCTCGAGAGCCCTCTTCAACTTCTTTTCTCTGTGTGTGCTTTATTTTAGGTATATACCAGTCTTTTTTCATTGTTGTATTTGTCACAAGGTAGTTTTTCTTCAGACAATTGTGAATTAATTGTTTTCCTGAATACTTTCTCAGTATGGTTTTCATTAGTATACAATATAGAAAGATTGGCTATTTTTTTAAATGTTAATTTGGTATCCTGCCACTTTATTAAAACTGTTTATTAAAACTGTCTTATAGTTTTTCAATAAGTTTTAAAGATTCTTTTTTATGGAAACATATCACCTGCCACAAGGATACTTTGCCTTCTTTTCTCCTTTGTATTCCCTTATGTTCTTCTAGAATCTTATTGTTCTAATTAAACTTCAGATACTACATTTAAAAAGAATGGAGAAATGGGCATTGTTGCCTTGTTATTAATTTGAGTTGATAAATAATAGGCTTCACCGTGGCATTTCCATGCAAAGGTGTATTTACCTTGGTCTCATCCCCTGCTCACTTTTCACTTAATCCTACAGCTTATTCTTTTGTTTCCATCTGGTCTGTTCCCTGCATATGTAGCTTTTTATGTGAATTGTGTTCCTCTTTTCCTAGATCTTTTAAGTAGTTTAGCCTGAAATGAGATCAGATTTTCTCAAAAGCCTGTTCTGCATTTATTGTGATGGTAGTATGACTTATGTTTTTGACTGAGTATACTTGATGTGTTTCATTTATTGATTTGTAGATAGGAAGCCATCCTCCAAGCTTTGAAAAAAAAGTCAATGAGAAAATGGTGAGTAACTTTTTGATGTGTTCTTAGTTCAGATTACAAGTTTTAGGTTTTTTTTCGAGTGTTCATGAAGGAAATTGGCACCCAGTTTTTTTTTTTGTTGTTGTTGTTGTTGTTGTTGTATGTTTATGTACTTTTGGTGTTCAGGTAATACAGTCTTTGCAAAAAAATATAGTGCACTTGCTCTTTCTATTTTATGAAACACTTGGAAAAGCATCGCTGTTAGCTCTCTGTTAACAAATTTGTATGATGTATCACTTAATCCTCTTGGATTGACCTGTTTATACTTGGTAGATTATTTTATTACTGCTTCAAATTTGTTGCTTGCTATAGATCTGGTTATTTATCTTATATTGGTTTAATTTGGTGTTCATTTGTGTCTAGAAATTAATTTACTGGTTTCATATTTTTCAGTTTAAGTATAAAATTTCAAGTATTGCCTAACATATTTCTGAATTTTATTAGCATCTATTATAGTATCTCAACTTTCATCCCTAGTTTTATTAATTTAGGTCTCCTCTTTCTTTTGGACAATGGAGCTAAAGGATTGTCAATCTTGTTTATCTTTTAGACAATCAACTTTTTAATTGTTTCTCTGTGCTGTTCCACTTCCATTTTATCACCCTGGTTTTGCTTTAATACAATCATATGTCTTCTTCTGATTTGGGGGGTAGCCAGTTCTTGATTTTACAGTGACTCAAGGTATATAAGACTCATTTAAGAAAGATATTCTGTGGTTCTTGATTCAGAACAGAATAGGAGGCAAATGGTAAAACAGCAAATCCATTATGAGCTTATGGCAGTCATTCTGCAAAATGCTGTTCCAGATTGGCAGCAAAGGTCCTTGATATTAATAAAACTGAAGAAAGATGTAAATGAACGTGATCCCTTGTGATGTGGATATTTGGAAAGTCACATTAATCCTTAAGATATCTTTTGAAAATATTGTTTCCTAATAACTTAAATAATCTCCAGTCTTCATCTTGAATCAGATGCCAAAGCTGATATTAATTCCTCCTCATCGGATTTGGTTATTATCACTCATTGTTTAAAAGTTCATTTGCTATTTATATTTCCTATTTAGGAGATTTTAAGAAAAGCACATTCCAGTCAGTACAATGTTGCCAAACAGCAGACTAAAAGCAGTCTGTGTCATCACACTGCTGAGTGGGTGATTCAGTCTGGAAATGAAATTCTAGTGGCTTATTAAGAATCCTTTATTCTAAATGATTCTTTAATCATCTTGTTTAATTAAAACATAATTGTCTCCATCAGAGAAACTCTATTAATACTTTACTCTTTACTGTGAACTTAGAATTTTTTACCCTAATGTAATTCTTGAAATTTTCTCAATATGCTTAATGGACATAAACTAGAGCATCCTTGTTATCTGAACATGAACGTGATGTATATGTTATATAGAGAGACTTTTATGTTGATATTCTCAACTTGATAAGCAAGTGATGCTCTGAACTTCAAATTAATCATGTTCTTGGAAACGTGTTTTTAAACAACATAAGAAAAAGTAGTGTAGAGTCTCATTACCCTTCATCTAAGTTAGCCGGTAAGTAACTTACATAGCTGTGTGATTCTTAATTAGAGCACTGACTTGAACACTGGTCACTAACCAGTCCTCAGGATGGATTCATTCTTCTTCACATTTAGAGTAGAATCAGCAACTGCACGTTCACATTGTAGCACTTGGTTTCTGTGTGTGTTTACTTTTTATCCTTTGAAAACACAGGGAATGGTTACATCACAATAGACTCTTTCTGCCCACCTTCTTGCATTACACGCACACACCCACACACATAAACACACATACACACACACCTCCAACTCTGCTTGGAGCAATGACTCCTTTGTTCCTCATTTCTTTGGTATTGTGATGAATGGCATTTCAGTGAAAGCCTATAATATGAAAATTGCTTGTGTTGATGCTCTTTTTTTCACATAAAATAGCCAGGGAGTGGTGATGGACATCTTTAATCTCAGCACTCAGGAAGGCAGAGACAGGCAGATCTCTGTAAGTTCGAAGCCAACCTTGCCAGCTGTGATCTGCGCTTAGATCCAGATGACAAAATGATGCTGTGATACCAACAAGTTGAATGACGATCCCTAAGCCAGGGCTTCTGTTTTTGTGGGATTCCTGAAAATACCATGTGAGGTTCCATTTCCACTTTATGTGTGCAGTGAGGGAGGTTTCATGAGTTAGGTAAGATCTTGCTATAGTCTATCATGGAGAGCTGGATATAGACACACTTGACAACATCACAAATGATTTTATATATGCTTGAATATTAGACAGAAAAAATGGAAGTTATACAAATGGAAACTGTCCACATTGTTCCCTGGTTACTATTTCTTTCCATATTTTCAACAGCTTGGGAGTCGGGGAAGGTTCACAACAATGAAAATAAATACAGCAATAAGATCCCCAGTGATCTAACCAACCAACCCACCAAAGATTTAAATATTCCAAAACTGGCAGAAGCTGACAGAGAAGGTCTGTGCATATGCGTGCATTCGTCATATTTCCCAATAAAGTGCTCTTGGAGGAAAAAAAAACTAGTTCCAGGACAGTTACAAAAAGCTACACAGAGATACCCTATCTTAAAACATCAAAATTAAAACAGATGGATTGGAAGGTTCATTCAGACCTTGGAATATAACAAAGTTCACCATTTCTTTTGTTGATTTCTTTTTTTATTCTTCCTTCTTTCCTTCCTTCCTTTCATTCTTTCTTCCTTTCTCTCTCTCATTTTCTTTCTACCTCCTGTTTTTTTCTTGTCTTTCTTTAACTCATACTGTATAATATTCTTGCCTCATATTGATGAAATAGGTTATTTTATCCCATTTGCTGATAAAAGCATGTAATTAATTTATAATATTTTGTTATGTATAGACAGCTTTTGTGAACTTCCATTTGGAAATGTTTATGCAAATATAAAACTAGCAGAGTCCAAGAAAACAACAGTCATGTTATACATAGACTGCTTGCACAATTTGTAAAGAACCGACATTTTTAAAAGTCGTCATCAGGTTAAATTCCCATTTATACTACAAGACACATCTACTTTATATATGAGCAAGTGACCATATAATTTTTTAAATTAGGTGTTTTTAGATAGCATATTACAAGTTTTTAAAACTAATTCTACTGCATAAAGTTTCATAGATATAAACTATGTTTTGTTGAAAAAAGCATCGTTGGTAAAGGGATGTGGTCAATATAAAATAGACACTACATAAGTTGCATCTTCTATAAATATTCTCTACAGTGTTATAGTGGTTTACTTCTGTTAACTAGATCTTTCAATGAAAAAAGTTTATGACTGTGTTACATTCTCATTATTTTCTGAGTCATATTTTATAAAAACCCTTATTATTCAAGATTTAAAGATTTTTCTATTCTTTATTTTTGTGGATTGAAAGGATTTTATTTATGTATTTGTGCATACATATTCACTCATGCTTAGCAAAGAAAGAAATGTTTTGTTTATTGTTTTGATTACACTATAATTTTTCTTCACTTCCTTCCCTTCCTCCCCTATTCCTTTCTACCCTCTCTCATGACCCCCATGCTCTCCAATTTACTCAGGAGTCCTTGTCTTTTTTCTCTCCAATTTAGATTCATGTATGTCTTCTTAGGGTTTTCTTTGTTGTCTAGATTCTCTGGGGTTATGAAGTATAGGTTAGATTTTTTTTTTTTGCTTTTAAAAGCCACTTATAAGTGAGTACATATTATATTTGTCATTCTGGATCTGGATTACTTCACCCAAAATGTTTTTTTCTATATCCATTCATTTGCCTGCAAATTTCAAGATATCATTATATTTTTACCCATGAGTAATACTCCATTGTGTAAATGTATTTAATGTCAAAAGAACAAATAATCTAATAAAAAATGGAGTGTAGACATAAACAGAGAAGTCTCAACAGATGACTATCAAATGACTGAAAGACACTTAAGGAAATTCCCAATGTCCTTAATCACCAGAAAAATGCAAATCAAAATACCTCTGAGAGTTCATATTAATCTTGTCAGAATGGCCAAGACCAAAAACACTGATGACAGCTTATGCTGGCGAGGCTGTGGGGTAATGGGAATTTTCCTCTATTGTTGATGGGAGTGCAAAATTGTACAGTTACATTGGAAATCAATATGGTGATTTCTCAGAAAATTAGGAAACAATCTATCTCAAGACCCAGCAATAACACTTTTATGTATATACCCAAAGGAAGCTTATTCTTACCACAACGACATTGATTCAACTATGTTCATAGCAGCATTATTTGTAATAGCCAGAACCTGGAAACAACCTAGATGCCCCTCAGCTGAAGAATGGATATAGAAAATGTGGTACATTTACACAATAGAGTACTACTCTTCTATTCTTTTAAAGGTTTCTTGTGTTTTCTATATTGAGATCTATGATTAACTTTAAACAATTTTATGTATATGATGTTTGATTTGAGGATCTGCTTATCTATCTATCAATTGCTATTTATCTTTTGTCCCCAATCTACTTATTCCTTTAACAATTTACTTGCTTTAGTATTCATCAAATAGGATTGGGCTATGTTTGTTTGAGCTGATTATTCATTCTCATTCTCTTGAACTATGTGTCTGTTTCTCAGGAAAACCATAGCAGCCCACTTGATATAGGCATGCATAGGGATTCACATTGGTTAAAGGCTGTTTTAACTTTGCACATGATCTCTTATTGAATTCACTGATTCTTAGTATTTTTGCATACAAAATGTTGAACCAATCCAATTACTGTTCTGCTTTTTGCTTTGCTGTCATTGCTTAATTCTTTAATTCTTGTTTGTAATATTTATAACTCACATTTACTTGGTCTACAAATATTTTTCCATATAAAAGTATGTACATAATCACTTATAAAAAGCATTTTTATGAGTATTCTATTGTATTTAAATTCTTGTCATATTATTCATCTATTGTTATTTTTTCTAATATTTCAATTGAAAATAGATTCTGCTTCCCCCACCTCCCCTCTCCACTAGATTCACTCCCCCCTTTTCCCTTCAGAAAAGAGAAAGCCTCCATGACACTGGACTGGACAAGGCAACCCAATAGAAGTAAAATATTACTGAGAGCAGGCATCTTATTTTTGACATCTATTGATGTGTGTATGATCTACTTACATTAATGAGTTACTCAGCATGATGAGTGACTGCCAGTGTGTGCTGGACATTTATAAATGACACTATAACACTTTGCATCCCCCTTGCTTGTATTTTCAGCACATGTCAGAAATGTTAACATGCTACATTGGGTTCTAGCAGAAGCAAACATCCATATTCCCAAGAAATTCCTTTAGAAATGGCCAGATAGAAGTATCTCGATGAAGATAATTGCAGTTCATTGCATCTCTTTCCCCAACCCTTCTAACATCTTCCCATCAAAATCCTCCTTTGTCTCAGTGGAAGTATAAACACAGATGCGCTCTGAGCTTTCTTTATGATAACAGGTGTAAAGTGTTGTTTTCTCCATATGATATCATTCTACTCCATTGGTTTTCTTTTGAGAGAAATTCAGTTCCCAGCTGCTCCTTCCCCACATTAAATTTAGAAGAGGTAGAGTTCATCCAGTCACTAATAATAATAATTAATAATAAAATAATAATAATAATAAGAAAAAATAATAATGAATATTTATAATAGAAATTTCAATTTCCTCAGTGCATTTATTTTAGTTTTTTCTTCAGTGAATATATCACTTATTTTTTGCCATACAACAATCTCCAAATTCTGTGGATTAAAATAATTTATTTGGTTATAACCATATAAGCCACTATTTTATTCTGATATCATCTGGCCTACTTTTCAGCTGGCCTAGTACTGTACAGTTAGGATGAGTTGAAGCACTTTAGTTTTTGCTGTTTCTAGTAATTTAGAAAGCCTAGACATGGTTTTACAGTAATGGAGTAAAGATTGAGCAGAAATAGGCAAGAGTTTTCACAAGCCTCCATATGTTACTACCATGAAAGCCAAAACAAATCACATGGCAGTGCTTACAGACTAGAACTGAAAGGTTACATTACTAATGCAGCCAGCCAATCATACACGATTGTGATGCTATTACAGAAATCAGGAGCCATGTATATATGATATTACTATATATCATATATACTTTCAATAAGAACCTTTTGATTCATCTCAACATAATAAACCATGTCAAAATATATGAATTTGCTCTCTCAGTATGTCTTGATTCTTTAAATTATCATTAACTAGCACCATCCACCTATGTAGTTATCAACAGGATAGACGAGAGCTTCACATTCTGTGAGTTATTGTGCGGTTATTAAAGGGCTCCTTCTGTCAAAGTGTGAGAGACAGCACATAAGTTCATTGTTTCTAGTATATACAGCATGCAGATACAATTTCCTACATTTAGAAATTTATTTTATACAAATAAATATTCTATTTTATCTGTGTCAAAATATGTACCCTTTTAATTACCCTAATTATATCAAAACTATGCATCTTTAAGTTAAAGAAATCTGCTAATGCAAACAAAATTCAAAATCCAGCTACTCACTTAAATCAGAGAAGAAGATAAAGCCATAGATTAAAACTATTTAAAGTCAAGTTGTTTGGACTATATTCTTCTGGAAGTTCAAGAAGAAAGAGGAGTGATTTCTACCTGGGGATTTTGCTATATTGTAATTTTAAGTTGCTCTGGGAAAATAAATAAGAATTATGCTTAGGGTCACACAGTGTACATTTATTTGTATGACAGACAATATCAGATAAAACTTGAGACAAAAGGCTATTAGAAAAACTAATTGGAATTGTCTCTTTTTTCTTATTTTTTATTTTAATTTGTAATTCAAGCATGACAAAAACTTAGTTGATAACTTGCTATTTTTTGAGTAGCACCATCAAGTATATTATATTTATGATGTATTATATTATGACTAGAAAGACAATTTTTGGTAGATAGTCAAAAGAATGATGCATGGTGAACAATACCTTGAGGAACTGGAAAAAAAGACAGAGGAAAGTTTTACTCAGGTGCATTTTGCTCCCTGGATTGTCCTTGGACATGATTTCATGCCTCCTGTGTTAAACATTTACATTAAATGTAAGAGACAGGTATATTCTTGTTTTATTTCAAAACTATATAATCCAATCTGGTCAGTGTACCCTGAATCTGGGTATTGACTTCTGCCTTGCTTTTGTGCATTGCCAGATAAAAGTATAATGCATACCAGGCAACTGTATTTAAATAGGTCTATCTTGAGAATGTTATGTGAAAGGACTGCTCTGTAAAGAATTTGTATGTTGTTATTGGTGTTTATTTACATGTTTTTATGAACTCAAGCAACCTTTCTTGGATTTCTGCTTTCGTTGTTGCCTTCTTGTATAATAGTGCACTGAAACTGAAGTAAGATTGTTTATAGCAATAGAGAGAAGTCTTCCCTATTCTTTAAGATCCTCAGATCCCAGGTCCAGCAGACAAGAACTGTTCAGGTTAGCTGAAAAGTCAAAAACCATAAGAGCAAAATCCCTTCTCTTTTGCATAAGCCACTAACAAAAAATAAAGTTATGATCCCAAGACCATGATAGTGAAGTAGGAACTGTGGTTCCAAGGTCAGAACAAAATCCAGTTCAGTAGATGGAAAGCTGAGATCAATGGTTTTGAATTAAATGTTACAGTGCAGTTAAATTATAATCTCTCAGGTTCCAACACAGAAATAAGGCCATTTAAAAGATATTAAGAACAAAGAATCTGACTTTGGTCCACCTCTGACACACCTATAAGATCTATCAATTGTATCCTTTTGGAAGACCAGTGATTAAGGTTAAATTGGTTTAAACATCTAACGGTTAAAGACTTAATCCTGCCTTGATTTTTCTTACGTGAATGAAATGCCATATTTAAAGCCTATATTAATCATTCTTATGTTTAGACAAATTCTACAGTGAATGTTTCTACCTTGTGCCATCAGCATTCTAGCAACTCATTCTTGATGTATCAGATCCATAATATTCTCAAAAGCTAGCTATTCTGCCCTGATTATATCATATGAAGATAAATGCAAGTCTATATTAGGAAGTAATTATGAATTTTCTTTTTTTGGGAAAGTTTTAATGCAGTAGCCCATGTTTTTATAAAAATACAAAGACAAGTTCTGTTTACATTTAACAGGAATCTAGGAAATTCTGGTGATATTGATTTGTGTCGTAAACATTGATTTTGATGTATATTTTGAACTCTATATTGAATAAAAATTCGTGGAATATTAAATTTTCAAAATTGTTGTTAAGAATTTTGCAGAAGCAGAGGTTGAAATAATTTTAGGAAAATATGCATGTCTGGAATTATTTTTTTTCTTTTTTTGGTTTTTCGAGACAGTGGAATTATTTTTGTAATGGACTTGTCTTATTAGATATAATAGTGGAATTAATTGCATTCATATATCTCTTTATCTTCTCTTATCTTCCCTCCATTTTTTTAGAGAAAAGCCTGTTATTTTCTGCTTTCTCTTTTATCCAAAACATACAATGGATTTTTAATAAAAAAAAAAGGTTTGAATATTTTTGGAGGGGAAAAAGGCACGACTCAATTTAAACGTTATTATTATTAAAATCCTTAAAGAGGAATTTCCCCTGACATTTAAAATCAAAACAACTTTTTCTACTAGTGGCATGCTGTGCCCTATCAAGCAAGTCTATCATTTATTGCTGGACTTGTTCTAGCTGTGAACTCCCTAAAATGAGCGCTGCTTCCTTTCAAATCATTATGAAAGCTGCCTCGGCTCTTCTGTAATGTTAAAATTACTCTGTTGCCAATTATTCAAAAAAATGTGTCTTTTAGAAGCAAGTGCATTTTTTTATTTAACCAAAGGCTAACCCCTACTGTTTTAACGAGTATTGCTTCTCTTCACTTAAGGCTACAAGGGGAGATTATTGTAAATAGAAGCTGTTTATGTCTGTATAAAATAATTCATAAACTCATGACTTACTGCTCTGGAAATCCTTCAGAGCAGCAGTGCACCTGGCACGTGAGGATGATGAAGCATTATTCAAATAAAACCTTGCCTCGAAGACATTAATGGATGCAACTGACACAGCGATGGCTTGAAAACATGAATCTAGTTTTAATTTTTAAATACTTTTCTAGCAGTAAGGCATGGAGCAAATGTGCATACAATCAGCCAGATAGTCATTGAGCTCTCTCTCTCTCTCTCTCTCTCTCTCTCTCTCTCTCTCTCTCTCTCTCTCTCTCTCTCTCTCTCTCTCTCTCTCTCTCTCTGTGTGTGTGTGTCTGTCTGTCTCTGTCTCTGTCTCTCTGTCTGTCTCTGTCTCTCTCTCTCTCTCTCTCTCTCTCTCTCTCTCTCTCTCTCTCTCTCTCTCTCTCTCTCCTAAACTCTCCTTCCCTAACACAGCCTAACCTGGACCTCACTCTGTCACCAAGGCTGGCCTGCAGCTCACAGTTCCCTTTCTCCCTCAGTGGTCTAAGTGTGTGCAGACAGAAGCAACTTGCTTTGACTTTTAACTTTCATTTCTTTTTGCAGCACACCGAGTACCACATGTATTTTTCAAATTCATGGATTTTTATTCTTTTGTTTTATGAATTTGTAGAAAATCAGAAATCTGATGCGATTTTTCCAGTGTCTTAGTTTCTACAATGCAAAAATACAGGTTTCAACACATTATTGAAATACAGAGTAAATGATTTTATTTTGAATATTACCCATCTCCTTTTCATCACTAATGATTTATTTCAGAGCATAGTGAAATGTATGGTCCCAGACTGCAGTGTTCTAGTTCCATGGGCTTTTTTCATGACTATTGGCAGGAACTCATACTCCAGTCATGCTTTTCAAAAGACCATGAGCTAGCTCTGAACTGTGAGTAGCAGTTTAGCAAAGTAAATGTTGGCACGTTCCTCTTAATTTTTCTGTTGGAGCTTGTCAAAGGATGTGTCAACACTCACAGGCTAGCAAAGAGACATTCTCAAAAGTAATGCTGGCGAAAATATTGTTATAAAGTAAACTCTTGTGATTCCCAGATCAAGTGCGTCTTACCGCTTCCTCCTTTGTTGTGAGAAATGTAGAGTTCATGAAGCTACTTACTCTCAGGAATCCCAACATCATGGCCACCCTTAGCAGTGAACCTCTAGCTCTTGGAACATCTTTTCTTGCTTGGAGCTAATTCAGAATCCAGAGCCTTTGGGGGCACTTGCTAAGTTAGTCAAGAATGTACAGTTAGGTGGGAATACATTGTCAATACAAGTTGAAGTGGCCCAGTAAGAATTGTGCTTCTTTATGTACTTTGCAACATTATACAAAAATGCCTCCACATTACAAAAATTAGAATCAAGTTTCACATTGCCTTTGTTGTGGTACCTTGGCTAGATTCTAGAATTTCATAGGAAATTATCTACTCTAACAAATGTGTGGTATTCAAAATTATCTAGGTAGCTCCTGATATTAAAATGATAAATGTTGTATTATCTGGAAATTCAATTCCTTGATACATACAGAAGGAAACATCAGCACACATCTACATAATAGTATAAATGTTAATCATAGCAATATCCATAATAGTAAAACTCTGGCAGTAATTGAGATATGTACCAAGCAGTGAATGGAATAATGTGGCACATCCACTCAGTAAAACATTATCTTGCATGGAAAAAAAGAATGGGGTTGTTACATCTTAAAATTTAATTGAATTACCAATAGATTTTGTCAAGTGAAAGATATCATTTACAAACACTATATGTTAAAAGATTCTGTTATATGTCACATACTAAAATGTAAAATACCAGAAAGAATTACCTTTTGTCTTATAGGCTCCAAGGCTGAATCACGGGGCAATAAAAAAGTCATGAATTTCTTTCTGATTCAAACACTTTGTTCTGAAATTTATACTATTGTTTACAGATTGAAAATTATTAAGAATATTGCATTGTACATCAGGAAATTATTTAACTATAGAATACCCCAATTACATGTCATTTACACTTTTAAAGTTGTCTTACAAGGAATTTTAGAAAATGTGTGTTAGTGGAGGACTAATGACTGTCTTTATTTTGCAGCCATAGAAGGCACCCAAGTATACTCCAAATAAATATCTAATCCATGTGTTGCCTGACACTTACAATCATGTTTGTGAGGCTAAATCAGAAGATCATGAGCTAAGTGTCATTTTTGGATACATAGTGCTGCCATATCACAGCAAAACAAAACAAAAAACAACGAAAAATTCAGCGCTTTAGTTCTTTTAACTGAAATCTGTAGGAGACAAGCTAAGTAATATACTGAGAAGTGTGAGCACACCCTAAAAAGATGTGTGAGGTAAGACACCTTTAAACAGGTGAAAGGAGGAAGAAAGCGAGGATGAGATAAGCAGGAAGTCACTGTGGTTTCCTAGAGAAAACTGAAGAGTTCATTGATTATGGTATGGAACCCATTGCACAGCAAGTGCAAGAGAGGCCACCAGAGGGAGAGATGGTGCTGGCTTACCTTCATCTTACTAATTTTCTTCACAGACTCCAGTTCATTCAAACTGGCTAAAAACCAAGAATCATGAAACTCATGACATCTCTTTCTGCATATAACAATACAAAGCAAAGCAAAGTCAACCAGTAAAAAAAAAAACTGCCAAGAGAAAGATGACTTATATCTAAATTTATTTCATTATTGATAGCCATTGATTTTATCCATTCAATTCATTTTAACACTAAGTGTCCACTAAACTTTCTTTACACTATTTTCATTTCACTTCAGAATTAGTTTTTTGTTAGAAATTTCTGTAATTGCATAAATATATTCACAAAGTACTTGAAAAAATGTGTATTCAAGCCTTCACTTGATAAAAATATGTTGGTCATTTTTTATTATATATACAGTGTTCTGCCTGGATGTGAGAAGAGGTCACCAGATCTCATTATAGATGGTTGTGAGCCACCATGTAGTTGCTGGGAATTGAATTTAGGACCTTTGGGAGAGCAGCAAGTGCCCTTAACCTCTGAGCATTCTCTCCAGCCCCATGCTTGTCATTTTTAAAATATTTTACACACTGTTCAGTTGTCTCAGTTTGTTATATTGTGGTACAATATAATATGACAGCCACAATTCTCCCCAGTGGATTACAATCACCAGAAAAGCAAGAATTGTGTTATAAACATAAATATTTAGAAGGGATAAGAAGTATAAACCACATTCCTTGGCTGGTCTCACATCTAGGAGAAACTGTCCATCATAAAGCATACTCCATGAGGCTTTTGTTTGCTGATTTGTTAATTTTTTTTTTATTTTTTTGTCTTGGTATTTGTTTTTTAAGTTTTTCAGGCATTTAGAGGGTAATAGAGAAAAGGGAAGACATGAAGTTGGATAAGTAGAAAGGTGGAGAGGAAAAAACTTGAAAGATTTCATGATTTTTACAGTGTGCAAAAATGTTAAATACAAATTAAAAAGGAATATAATGTTCATAAAATGATAGCATCTTAAAAGCTTAATAAAATGACACATTGCCTACTTTGAGAGTTATCTCTACATGGAGAATGATGGCATGGATGTAAATCCATTAGGATTAACAATGCAAACTAATAATTAGAGTATTACCATTTAAAGAAATGACAAAGATAGCTATTTGCTCATGCTGAAAAAGGAGACTGATAATCATACTTATTAGAAATTAAAAATTTGTTTATTATAAATCCAGTAAGCTACACAATTGGCTGGTCTGACAAGATATGCTCACTGGTGCAATAGTGGCACAGATATTTTGGGATTAACCAACTATTTCTTGTTGGATTTAAGGGAAATGAAACAAGATAGAACTTACTCCTCTTAGATGTTGACAGGTGAACTATCACAGCTACCTAAGTAATAGTAGTATATATAATTTTTTTAAAACCGCTTATAAAAATTAGCCTTTGTACACACAGATTAATGCATTTTTAAAAAGATTTATTTATTTATTATGCTTACAGTATTCTGCCTACATGTATGTATGCAGGCCAGAAAAGGGCACCAGATCTCATTACAGATGGTTGTGAACCACCATGTGGTTGCTGGGAATTGAACTCAGGACCTCTGGAAAATCAGCCAGTGCTCTTAACTGCTGAACCACACCTCCAGCCCAGATCAGTGCATTTTTCAAGCCTCAACAAAGAAGCATCCTTTTGTAATAGATGGTGATTTTTACAGATATCTAAAACTGCACAAGTGGAAGATAATTTGTTGTTTGGCCATAGAAAGAATGGCTTATCATATTCTCAACTCCTGAGGCTGACTAATCAGCACAAAACAGAGCATAAAGATTTTAAGAGCCAGAGGTAGTTGATGACTTTACGGAAAAGTTGGTTTCTTGGACATGACATGGCCATTATACACTAACTCAAAATACCCCTGAATGAATGTATAAGCTACATAAAAGATTAAATAAGGTAAATTCCAGCATGAACAGGAGAGGGGATTGTTGGCAGAGGTTTCTGTCCCACCTGGTCCCACAGCCATTCAGTCCCAAATAAATATACACAGAGGTCTACATTTATTATAACCTGGTTGGCCTATTAGCTTAGGCTTCTTATTAACTAATTTCTATATCTTAACCCATAATTCTTTGATGGAGGATTCCCATTGGCTAATAAAGAAACTGCCTGGCCCATTTGATTGGCCAGCTCTTAGGTGGGCGGAGTAGACAGAACAGGAAGAAGGAAGTGAGGTAGATGGCTCAGTCAGATGCTACACCTCTCCTAAGTTAGACAGACCGCCGTGCCTCTCCTCAGAGAGAAGCCAGATGTGATGAAGCTCCAGCCCAAGATGGACGTATGCTAGAAACTAAACGGTAAGGCACCACTTCGTGGTGCTACACAGATTATTAGATATGGGTTAGTCAAGATGTGAGTAAGAGCCTGAAAATAATGGGCCAGGCAGTGTTTAAAAGAATACAATTTGTGTGATGTTATTTTGGGTTTTAAGCTAGCCGGTGGCCAGGAGTCAGGCAGGATGAAAAGCAGGCCTGCCCGCAGCTCATCACTACAATTCTTGTCTGTGTTAGTGATGTGGCTTGGTACCTTTCATCTTGAGGCATTCTCATCTTGCTTGTTCTGTGTCTGGCTTCCTCTGTGTCGACTACAGACTGAATCTTTCCTCTTCCCAGAATTCTGATGTTCTCATTGCCCCACCTCCTACTTCCTGCCTGGTTGTCCTGCCTATACTTCCTCCCTGGCTACTGACCAATAAATGTTTTATTAAAGAAGCACAAGAAACAAGTCTTTACAGGTTAAAACCATTGTCCCACAGCAGGGAATCAAGAATTCCCACCACTAATGTAGGTGCTACTCTCCATTGAAGACTTCTGGGGAAGTGAGAGACAGCTTTTTTTCAGGGATGTGTCCCTGAGAGACTTCCTATGCATTGATAGTCCTCATCTATGAATACACAGACTGCATTAAGTGAACTTTTCAAGTTTGAAAAAAAAATGTGAACACATGAAGTTAAAAGAGAAAGGTGGTATAGGAGAGACAGAGGACTTGGAATGGAAGAAAGAGGGTATACATTCTATTGAATCATATTATATACAAGTATGAAATTCTCAATCAATAAAAATATAAAATAGTCATGGCCTCAGTACAACAGAGGTTGTAAAAGACATGACAGAATCCTTAGGGTTCTCTGTATTCCTTTAGTACTTACTTATGACTGCCATAATATTTTTGCAAGTCCTAGCTTGTTGCAATATATTCTCTAAGTTTCTTTTTCATAATGAAAAGCAGTATTGTCTAAGCAAAGATAAACCAATAAAGGCACTGAGAGGATTTCATGGCCAGATTCAAAACACCAGCTTTCCTCTCTTCCTGGTCCATCTTTATTGTTTTCATCTGTACCTTTATGGAAGCCATATCAACATGATGCATTACTCTTTTATTCTCTGGCCTAATCTTAATTTGTTCCAAGTAACCAACTGGTAATTTCAAAATCAGATACCAGATAGAGAATATAAAGCCACAGACTGAAGGTACAAGTAACAACTATTTCAATCTTAGTGTTCAATAACTGCTCAAAATTATTTTCAAAGGTTTATAATTTTGGCATGGAGATTTTTTTTCTGGGATTATGAACACATTTCACTATTTATACTGCCAAACATTTGAAAAATAGACTGGAAAACAAAATGAAAAGGAGCCATCCTAGAGTAAATTGAGCATTCACAGATAGCCATGCAAAGAGGAAAGAACAATCAAACCAATTAGTCCAGTTGGCTAATGGTCTTTTTTAATGAGAGATCCGGATGGCTGCACTGTTAGCTTGGGGCACATAATTTAATATACATTGGACTGAACTTTCTCAGTTATACTGACTAATTCTGGCACATTACAATTTATTCAAGAAGACTGTATCCTTTGTTTCATATACCTCACTTTGGCCTTATATACAATTACATATCAATGAATACTTGTAATTGTGTTAATATGAGAATGATATTGTATGAGATGGTATGATATAATAATGAATAATATGTATATATAAAATATGTATATATATATTAATACTATAGATAAAATAGACAAGATGGAGTAAAGTTTCTTAAAGATAGTTATCTATTTTTTTTATTAAAAATTTCCATCTCCACCCCTCCTCTTCCCCTTTCCCTCCCCTCCCTCCACCCATACCTTCACTCTACCCCTCTCCAAGACAAAGAGCCATCAGGGTTCCCTTCACTATGTTAAGTCCAAGGTCCTCCCAGCTCCCCCTAAGTCCAGGAAGGTGAGCAACCCCCAAACTGACAAGGCTCACAGTGAGCCAGTCCATGATGTAGAGTTCATGCTCATTGCCGTTGTCCTTGGTTTCTCAGTCCTCCTCCACCGTCAGCCACATTCAGAGAGTCCGGTTTGGTCCCCTGTTCCATCAGTCCCATTCCAACTGGACTTGGTGGTCTCCTGTTAGATCTGTCCCACCGTCTCAATGGGTAAACGCGCTCCTCACGGTCAAAATTAAAAAATATCACCATAGAACCTTCACCTGGCATTGGATAGAGAAAATGACAGAGCCCCACATAGGAGCACCGGACTGAGATCCCAAGGTCCTGATGAGGAGCAAAAAGGAGGGAGATCATGAGCAAGGAAGTCAGGACCGTGAGGAGTGTGTTTACCCATTGAGACGGTGGGACAGATCTAACGGGAGACCACCAAGTCCAGTTGGAATGGGACTGATGGGACAGGGAACCAAACCGGACTCTCTGAATGTGGCTGACGGTGGAGGAGGACTGAGAAACCAAGGACAATGGCAATGAACATAACCTCTACAGCATGGACGGGCTCACTGTGAGCCTTGTCAGTTTGGTTGCTCACCTTCCTGGACTTAGGGGGAGCTGAGAGGACCTTGGACTTAACATAGTGAAGGGAACCCTGATGGCTCTTTGTCTTGGAGAGGGGTGGAGTGGGGGTATGGCTGGAAGGGAGGGGAGGGAAGGGGGAGGAGATGGAAATCTTTAATAAAAAAAAAGATAGTTATCTATATCTTCCAAAGTTGACCTGAATTATTTTATTAGTAGGAATAGAGATGGTTCAGTTTCCATAATGCAATTAATTATTAGTTGAATTACTAAAATATGTATTAGTATTATTTAGGTTTTAAAAATATTCAGTCTCATTATGTAATGTGGAAATAGTTATATGCAATCACAGAGAAAACCAGGGTCAGAATAAAATTCCACACCTTTGAGAACTTTCAAATCTTCTAGTTGAGTTTCAATATGAAACTTAATCAGAATACATTAGAATATAATTATGCAACAATCCTTTATTCAGAAAGTTCAAATGCAAATAATGCTTATTTTCTAAGAATTGAGATTGGTTAGGAAAAGTGTTGCAATTTAATAGAGTATTATATTCTGACTAATTTATTCAAATTCATGTAATTATTATCTAACTAATTAGCTGGAAACATGACTAGTTCTATTTATGTATTAACTGTAAAAATCCTTCCCAGAATAAAGGAATCCAAGTGAAAAATACATGATATAAAAGCTCCATAGAAATTCTGATAGAAAGATGATAATAGTTATCAGTGAAATAATAGTCATTTACTTGAAATAATATTGGTTTAACCAAAGAAAGAATAGAAAGAGATAGACTGCCTCATTGATTACTTATTTGAAAGATGTTACTTGATTAAAGGGGGCAAAAAAATGTATCATTTGTGATTATTTTGTGCTTACTCTCCTAGAAATCATCAAAAGTATTTGTCTTTCAATATTGAGGGATGATTATAGTCTACAAATTAAAACTATTAAACTCGCATTATACTATGAATTACTGCCTTTATTTCTAAATACATGCTGATAGTGAGAAAGATGAAAAATTCATTGTTTAGAAATAAGAGTTGATATCATAAGGATAGCTGCCAGTCCCTAAGTATTCCTTAAATGTATTTGTCACTGTAACAGAAGGGAGAGGAAGACACCAGATCGTTATTTTTTTTCAGTATGAAAGCAGTTTGTAGGAAAATGATTATATTGGAAATTTCTTTCTGTTTTGGAAGACTAAGTCTTAAAATGCTTTCTATTGCCATATTTTAAAATTATGGAAAGAGCTGGTTATTTCACATGTGCACAACACCTACTGTAACTTTAAACACAAGCAGGTGAAATTATTAGCCCATATGCCCAGACTTACTGGAAAGAGAGAAACAGCTGAGATTTATGATGAGCAAGTGTGGCCATTCTCTTTCCTGGACTCAAATCTTGCACAGAAAACAATGTTGCTATATATACCTATTCCACACACCATAAATGAAACACAACATAGTAGTGGAATTTTTTTGGTCAGTCATTTGTCATTTAGCCAACTGCTTTAAAGAGAAGTAGTTCTTAGTGAATGTAGTGCTCACCCTGTTAGTAGAATATATAGTCCATTGCCTGCCTTTCATATTGCTTTCCATTTCAGAACAAAATCTCTAGGACTGGGGAGATGGATTAGTATATAAGGGTACTCGGTACTCTTGTAGCAGACTCAAGTACAGTTCATGGCATCTGTGCTAGGTGACTTATGACCAGGTTTAAGTTCTCTTCTAGTGGCTGCAACACCTTCTTTTGGACTCCATGGCCACCCACATACACAGGGCTTACTGTTACCCAGGCTCATACTTATACACATAACAAAAATAATAAATATTTTTTTAAAAAAGCAATTGCTTGCATAATATAGGAAAGGTACTGAGTTTATAATAGATGTTAATATTTTCTATTTTGTATCAGAGGCAAATTTTCTCTTATATATTGAGTATTTTTTTTAGAATTCATTAATTTGTTTTCTTTTTTGTTTATTTGTTGTTGTTGTTTCAGGGTTTCTCTGTGTGGCTTAGGAGACTGCCCTGCCACGAGCTCTGTAGACCGGGTTGGCCCCAAACTCAGATCCACCTGCCTCTGTCTCCCGAGTGCTGGGATTTAAAAATAATGTGATGAATTTCTTGCATATCACCATAGAACCTCCACCTGACGATAGATGAAGAAAATGACTGAGCCCCACATTGGAGCACTGGACTGAGCTCCCAAGGTCCTGATGAGGATCAGAAGGAGCGAGAACATGAGGGAGAAAGTCAGGAACGTGAGGGGTGCGTTCACTCATGGAGACGGTGGGACAGAACTAAAGGGAGATCACCAACTCCAGTTGGAATGGGACTGATGGATCATGCGACCAAACCCGTCTCTCTGAATGTGGCCGACGGTGGGGGCTGACTGAGAAGCAAAGGACATTGGCGCTGGGCTGTGATTCTTCTGCATGGACGGGCTCTGTGGGAGCCTTCTCAGCTTGGTCGATCACCTTCCTGGACCTGGGGGGAGTTGGGAGGACCTTGGACTTAGCATAGAGTGGGGAACCCTGATGGCTCCTTGGCCTTGAGAGGGAGGGAGGGGAGGTATGGGTGGAGGGAAGGGGAGGGAGGGGGGAGAAGGAGGGGCGGGAAGGGGGAGGAGGAGCGGAGGGAGGGGGAGGAGGAGGGAAGGAGATGGAAATTTTTAAATATAAAAAAAAAATAAACCATGAGAAAGAAAAAAAAAGAGAAAAAAAATAAAAAAAAACGTATACAACCACCCGACAAAGTCATTAATTTGTAAATATTGAATTAGAGCTAAGCCCAAAGTGCCTCTACTATTCATCATGTTACAGGTGAAAAATTTAAACCCCACAGAGGCAAATTTTTAATTTTATGAGTAGATAGCAGATACACTAATGTTAGATTCAGTTTGAAATGAAACTCCAGCTTGGCAGACATGTACTTTCCTTTAAAAAGTGACTATTTTAAGAAATCTGTAAATTCATCTAAGCTAGAACTACTAATTCAAAGTCTAAGAACAATCATCCGTGGCTTTTCATATTTACCTTCCTCTCGAATCTGCACAAGTGAGGGATGAAGAGTACCAGGACGGCCACCACCCAGGAAAACCTTTTCTTCAGTGAGTTCTATGTTACTCCCCCACAGATGGCTATTTGACAGCATGCACTGTCAGATATCATCTTGTCTAACATCACTGTGCATCTGCCTTGTTTTACAAAGCAGTTCTCACCTCACCTGGGCTCACCTTCCACCAGTTCATGACGGAAGTCATTAGGCTCTTAGCCTGTCACTTATTATTCCTAGAGACAAGCCCTGAGGAACCAATTTTCAGCCAGTTTTATTTCACTTTCTTTATGAAGCTATGTTCTGGTGCTCTTCCACTAGCTATTTTTAATGTTTGAATGATATATTACTAATGTCCTTTTTTCTGTAATGAGGTGTGACAAAGAAGTAAAGATAGTTCCTACTTAACAGAAAATATTAGTCTGGAGAGCTGGCTTCCATTTTGAAAATGTTCTTTCTGTTTTGGAAATTGATGCCAAATTTCTGCTAGACCATTGATGGCTCACCTAATGCTAACTAGCTTCAGTAATACAAACTCTTTACCTTTGTGTTTTGTAAATCGGCTTGCATCACTGCTCCCATTTTAAATTTTTTCCCAAGGAGTATCACTTCTATTCAGAACAAACATAAGTATGCCTGTTTATGTGCAAATTCAGCTTCCTATGTGTAGTCATCAAGTATTATGAGGAAGGACAGGCTTTATTATGTCTTGATTTGTTTTGTGTGTATTTAGTGAGTGCAGTCATACCACAGTGCACCCGTGGTTCAAAGGACAACTTGGAGAAGCTGGTTCTCTCTTTCCAATTGTGGATTCTTGGCATTGAAATCTGGTCACCGTTCTGACAAAGGATGTGTTTACCTGCTGCCTCATCTCCTTAGCATGACATGGGACATTTTTAAATGACTATTTTAAGTAATTCTATTCATGTCCTTGATTGTTTCAAAGTTTCTTGAAATTCTAGTGAGTATGACTATCACTATGCAAAATTCATTTCTCCCAAATTATAACAGACCTAATAGAGAGATTTAAATTAAATGAAAGTAGCTAAATACTACAGAAGGATTTATGAAGTGATAGTTATGTATGAATAGGAATAAAGATATGTAATTAAGATTTACAAAGTATGGGTTCAGACTGTTCTCTCATACTTGGTGTGATAATTGCAATTTTTCTATAGAACAATTATTTCTTACCTATAATATAGACTGCTTCAAGTAACAAAACAGGAGGAATAGTCTTTATTACTGTCTTTCAAAAGGATATATTTTATTCTTTCATGTAGCTAAGTCTGCTGGAAAGGTGGATCATCCCCAGAAGATTTTGGAAGAGCCAGTGCAACGAATGACATCCATAACAGTTTAGAAATAGAGGGAACACCTGCACATCTTGAAAAACTTAGTAGAAACATTTTCCTAACTCTCTTCTCTAAGTGCAAAGTGATACAAGCACATCTGGATTTATATATAAAATATACATATGAAGGAAATGGGAAATAAAGAGAAAATGAGACATCCTACAGACTCCAGGATCATATTGTATGATAGTTAAAAATTATTTTATGTTTTAAGTTATAAAATTAAAATTCTTGTACTCAAAATATGATTGAACACTTAAAAGACCCTACTTGTCTTTCAGGAGACCTAAGTTTGAAACCTCGCTCCCACTTCCAGAGGCTTACAACCATATGTTTGTCTGATTCCAGGAGATCTTATACCTGGTTCTGGTCTCAACAGGCACCCCACATATGTGCACAAAGAGATACATATTCAAACAAAGAAAAAAATTAAAAATCAAACATAAAAGTAGACAGTGTTCTAGGAATCAATATTTCACGAATAGACAAAGACCAAAGACATTCCCTCCAATCTTTCCTTTCTACCTAAACACTCAGACAATGCTCTTATAACCATCAGTATACAGATTTTTTGAATGTTATGCATGCCACAGCAATGCAAAACCACAGTGAGGAACAACAGAAAACAAATATTAATAATATGGAAGAAAGCCTGAAGTACAATTGTGGTCCCCTCCTTATTCTAAGCAAAGATTAAATAACAGTTCAGCTCCTAGAGATCTCAACTTTATGTCTTATTCTTCTGAGAAAAGTATCTCCAACCTTTCACTGTCAGAAATGATCCAGGTGGATATGCTAGTTTATCCTTAGAGATGAAAAGGTAAACCCAGCCTACAGCTTCACTGAAACCTAAGGCTGGAGCTTTTCTTGACTTCCTTTTAGTCGTAGTGTCAGGGGAAGATAAGCTGGGTCAGCCTTTTCTCCATTCTATCAAGAGACCGTGATAAATGAAGCATTCCTTCCATGCCCAGGGTGAGAGTGCTGAGGTTTAGGGACTATACCAACTACCACTGAGATCCAACAATAACAGTGCCCAAATCCTACTAGGATATCAATAGAAACTGAATGTGGAATTCACTGTTCCATCCTATCATAGACTTAAAACAAATTCTACCTCTTTGCTTAGGTCCAGTCAGAAAAGGCTCATTTGTAAAAGAAAATGGAGAAAATAACCAGACACACACATCCTAATAGCCCCAATGGCTTTTTTATTGAAAAGAAAGCTCATCTATGACAAAAGACTGTCTATGGAAGTGAACACTTCAATAAGACTAAATCACATTATTTGAGAAGTATGAAAGCATGGCTATTTAGAAGTATCAACTAAGATTATGAAAAAAGCTACCTTTATAAAAAGGAAAAATTAATGTGAACTGAGAAAATGAAGCACATGGAAGAGATAATGCATATTTCATAAAATGAAAATCATTAAATGGGAAAACATCTTTAAGATTAAAAAAACATGAATTCTGATTTCAGAGAGGAAATAGACAGGGTTTAGTGGCCATCATGGAGTCTTGGGGATTTGTAACTGATGATGAAATAACAAATGGAAAGATTTAGAAAAATGAGAAAGGGAAGATTAAATATATTTGTTTTGTTTGCTTAACTTGGGATGTAAATGGATGCTAAGAAGCCAGAAAGGGAGCTTTGTGAAGAAGGACTATATTAAGGCGGAGGGAGCACTGGATTCAAGATAAAATGAATGAAAGGGTATGTTGGGATGTTGGAAATGTACATTCTTATGCAAGGATGATTATGATAGGAGAGAAGAGGACTGACTCAGCAGAAGAGTATGCAACAAAGCATATGGCAGTCTACTATCTCACAACTCAGAAATGTGATTAGAAGTAAAATAAATACATGCTGTGTAAAACCATAGACAAATAAAAGGAGAAGAAAATGTGGAGGATTGAATAATTAAATAGAGATTCTTAGATGAGACAGGAGAAGAAAGTAAAGCCTGGGGAGATCAAAATTAAAGATGCATTCTATACAGGACTCCAGAATCCTACATGTAGTACTAAGTACCAAAGAACTTTTCTTACTAGAAAGACTATTCTTTTTATAAATGTACTCCAAAAATATTGTAATTTATGTGTGATAGTTTGAATAGGAGTGACCCCAATAGACTCATGTGCTTGAACACTTGACCCATAGGGAGTAACACTATTAGGAGGTGTGGTCTTGTTGGTGTAGGAGTGACCTTACTGGTGGGGATAGACTTTGAAGTCACAGAAGCTCAAACCTGTTAACTTCCTGATGTCTGCCATTCCAGATGTAGAACCTTCATCTTCTCTGGCATGATATCTGCTGCAGGTTGCCATGCTTCCCTAGATGATGGTAATGGACTAAACCTCTGAAACTATAAGCCAGCCCTAATTAATACTTTCATTTAAAAGAGTTGTCATGGTCATGGTGTCTCTTCACAGCAATAGGAACCTAACTAAGACACAATGATCAGGAAAAAGGAGTAAAGAGCTTAATATAAGCATTATGACCTGAGTTCAAATTCTCAGGACCTATGTGATACCCGAGAGTATCTGGAGTCAACTTACTGCTCCTACATCCAGATGGGAGACAGAGGCAGGAGAATCCTTGGAGGTTCACAGGCAAGTGAACATAATGGTAAATAAGAGCCCTTGTCTCAAGCATGGTAAAAGGCAAGAACCCACACATGAAATTGTTATATGTCCTTTACACTTGTATTGTGTCCTGTTTGTTCCTGTAGTCCCACACATAAGCATGTATACACATATACCCACCAGAGATAAAGTTATGAAACTAGGATAATTTTACCTGTATCAGATGATTTTTTTTCATTAACTTTGAGCCAAATTTTAGACTTACGAACATACTTTTGGAGTCTCATTTTGAGATTCCAGGACACAGGATTGCTATTTCAAACAGAATCAAGAAAGTGAGAGGCTGTTGATTCATTCTGGGCTAAGAAAAATAAGGTCTGATCAAGGAAGACCCCCCTGAAAAATCTCCAATGGGAACAGATGACCCAGATGATCAAACCTTGCAGAGTGCATTTGTTGCAGTTTTCTCTGAGTTCCACATCCCGAACAGCTTCAAGACTGCTGACTGAAATGATCCTCAAAGAATACACCAGTAGCTCCTAGACTATACTGGACTCTGTATCATGGAGCTTGGAAACAACTCCCATCAACTCCAATCTACAATAATCACTTGTCTCCACCTTATTGTCTGTCACTGAGAAAGGAGTGATACCTTCAGCTACAGAAGGTGATCTACGTTTCTATTTTCCCCAGGAATGAGAGACGGAAAATCGAGCATTCCCCCACATGCATACATGATGACAGAAGCATTGTAGTTGGCTTTATTCAACTAAGTAAAAATTAAAGTCAGTTTCTCCTAGCAAGAATAAAAAGAGCATACTTTTAAATCTTACTATTGAAAGGTGGTGGGAACTAATATCCTTCTAAATGTAAACTGAGAGTGTGGGGGACACAGGAGAGAGCAGAATGGGAGAGGGGAACAGAGAAAAATATATAGTGCAATAAATTTAATAAAAATCACAAAAAGTTCAGAGAAACAAAAGAATAAAAACATGCCTGCCACTGGAAACCTACCCAACTGCTACTAAGGACTAATGAAGTCATTTCTCTTGAGGGAAAACCTAGCTCCTCCTCATTAAAACAGTATAAGTCTTAATTACTTTCTAAATATTTGTCCTTATAGGCACAGATAAGGAAAGTCTTCACACGTCATCAAGGAAGCTTCTTTTTCTAAGGAATGAAGTCTTACAGAAAACCACAACCAATCAAAATGTAGCGTTGTGGCGTATAGTCCCGAGGTCCATAAGGATAACCAATAATGACAACTGGTATTCATAAGGTTGACTCATCAGACAAAAACTATCTGGTGGAGGAGTCTTGATTTTAAAAAAGGCTTATAAGACCATAGCCCATGAATAACTGACCACTTTGTCTGCAGTTCTCTTGTGTGCTGCATTGAAACATCTATAAAACATGTCAGTTATGAAGGCTCAGGGAATATTGCAGAAGAGAGCGCAGAAAGTTTGTCAGAGCCAGAATATCAAAGAGTTTTCTGTGAAATTGTATGTCGTAGTAATGCGAGAAGCCAGGTACATGAAGTCTAACCAGTATGACTGACTGAGCATGGCTGAACACTGACAAAAGCGGGCATGCTGGAGAGGATTTTGGAAAAGCCCTCAAATCTTCAACCCTACACAAAAGAAGTACAGGCAACTAGGAAATGCTGAGAGGGGGAGAAATATTTTCTTCATGGAAGATCACATCTCTTGGTTATCAAATCCCACATGGTGAGACTTGAAAACATACATATGAGGAATGTAGAAACATAAGTAAACACAAGTGCCTGAAGGGATAAAAATATCCTTCTTTGCTTCTTTTATCACCCAGCTTATAGCCATTCAAGGAATTAGCGATCTCTTCATCCTGATTAATATCCTCCTGATCTTCCATAAGCATCTTAATAACAGTTTGATTAGAGGCCCAAGTGATGCAAAGCTGAGCATGGATCTTTTCCCCTTCGTTATTGTTGCATTTTCAACATTCTTCCATACTCTGTTCCATGCTCGTTTTCCTCCTTTCTTTCATAAAATGATGTACAAGCTCCAGGTCGGGAAAAGTCTTTGCTGGCGTCTGCCTCATTATTCTCAGTCGCCTCCTTCTGTGGGGACCCCCAACTATTTTATCTCATAGTTGACTTCAAGGCCCTCTTCAGGCACCACTTGTTGCTGCTCTTGATCATGGTGTAAACCTGAGAGAACAGGGCCTAAAGGAGGCAGACTAAATTCTCATGCACTATCTAACCCAACTGAGAGCATCAGACCATTTATACTCTGAGAGTAAAGTAGAATCACATGAGTAAGGTGTTCAATCACAAAGACAAGTCCCACATTGCAAAAAAAGTTTTTATTTTTCTCCACAAAGGCATATAAATAAAAACACCTGAGCTGAACTCAATCCTATCCACTATACCCGGGAGGAGCATGAAAACACATTCCAAGGACAATTCTGTGTTTTGAAGAGCCTGGTTTTCTTGGAGTTCTCACAAGAACTCAGAATTGTCACATGACTCCATTCTTGAACTGTGCTCTGACACAAACCAAGAAGCTTGGGAGATTGCATAAAGCTAAGCAATTGTGAGGGCAGCATGCAACACAAACCCATGCTTCCTAATGGTCATACATCAACAGTGCTTGAGCCCTGACTCCACCTTTCACCAGAGACAATAGTCACATTTTCTGATCTCTCTTCCAGGACTAGAGTCCGAGATTCTGGTTCTGGGAGTAAAATTATCTGTTATTTTGCATGTTATTTAAGAGAGAGTAAAGTGATGTGAATGAAAGCAACATTTCTATGCTTCAAATGAACTAACACAAGTTAACGCTGGTAGGCAGATGTAATTACCAGAATAACCACTAAAAGTTGAACAAAAAGACGCACTAGGGGTGATCAAGTGGCTCTCCATCTATAAACTGCTAGCCATTCGATATGAAGGTACTAGTTACACACCAGCTCTACCCCTACTTGGTTAATGTGTTGTACAAATAATGTCGTCGGTTATTATGCAATACCATGCTATCAGATGTACAGTTGATAGAAATCTTTCCCCATTCTGTAGACTGCTGTTTTGTCTTATCAATAGTGTCCTTAGCCTTACAGAAGCTTTTCAGTTTCATGACCTTCTGTGAAGCATGATTAATAAAAATCCAGAGACAGAAATTGGAGTTCAATCTTTTGGTCAGAAAAGCAAAACAACCAGTCAGTGGCTCTTACCTCTACCTCAGTCTGAAACGGTGATCCTCCCTCCAGGATCAGAAAAAGACTGTGAGTGAGAGCTAGCTCCTTCTGTTTTATTTTCCTCTCTTCCGCTGGGATTAAAGACATGCACCACTACTGCCCAATATCTATGGCAAACTAGTGCGTCAAGTGGGATTAAAGGTGTGCTTTACCACTGCCTGGTCTGTAAGACTGATCGGTGCTGCTGTTTTACTCTGAACTTCAGGAAAGCTTTATTTATTAAAAGACAACTGAAGTTTCACTACATTCCTGTTTATTCGTTGCTCTTAGTGTCTTCTGTAGCGGTATGCTGTTCAGAAAGTTGTTTCCTATGCCAATGTACTCAAGACTATTTTCTACTTTCTCTCCTGTCAGGTTCAGTATATCTGGGTTTATGTTGAGGTATTTGATTCATTTGTAGTTAAGTTTTGTACATGGTGATAAGTATGGATTTATTTGCATTCTTCTACATGCAATCATCCAATTTGACCTATACCGTGGGTTAAAAATCATGGGTTGAAAAATACTATCTTTTATGCAGTGTGTATTTCTGATTTCTTTAAAAAAAGAACAGATGCTGTACGTAAATTTATTTTTGTCTTGGTCTTCAATTCAATTTCTTTCATCAAAGTGTGAGTGTTTATGCCAATAAGATTTGAGTTTATTACTATATTTCTGTAGTATACCTTGAAATTAGGGATAGTGATATTTCCAGCAGTTTTACTATTCACAAGTATTTTACTTATCCTGATAGGTTGCAGGTGATTTTCATTTGTTTGTTTTATTGAGCATGTATGGTTGCAGGTGATTTTTATTTGTTTGTTTGTTTTATTGAGCATGTATGTGTGTTTCCTTTAGAAGCTGAGAATCACTCTTTTGAGTTTTGAAAAGATTTGTATTGGAATTTTGATGAGTGTTCCATCAAATCTCTAGATTATTTTTGGTAGGAAGATCATTTTCCTTATATTAATTCTTCCTATTCATGAACATGTAAGATATTTCCACCTTTTGATATCTTCTTCAAATTCTTTCTTCAGTGTCTTATTTTTTTTCATACAAGTATTTAATTTGCTTGCTTAGTGTCACCTCAAACAGATTTTATTTGTTTGTTACTTACATTTTGGTTATTGTGAAAGGTCTTATTTCCCTGATTTTTTCTTAGTCAGTTTGTTATTTATATATAGGAAGGTTAACAATTTTGTGTATTAATTTTGTTCTTGAAAAAGAAATACTTGTTTATGATAAACCACCTTTCTAAATCTTTGTCCACTATCAACTAAAACCATGGCTCCCTAGCAAATGTATGTATCATATGTATTTCATTTTTGTCTTGAAAATTAAATACTATTGTGAATGTGGAAGGCTATCTATAAGGAAGGAAATATTTATAAATGTGAGCTATTATACAGAGTGATTCTTGTTCAGAAGCAGAATTAGTAAATCATTTATAATTTTATTAGAAGTAATATAATCAGACTTCTTAATAAATGTTTTCATTATTGAACTTCATTTAAAAATATTACCTTTCATTAAAATACCAGAAACGACTTACTGCCAAAATGCTAACTAAAATGCAGTGATTCTTAGATTTTAATGCCAACAGAATGTAATATTATTTCTTAGGCCTTGAAAAATGGTATCTGCCACTACCCATTTCCTAATTTGAAGGGCATATACATTAAAAGAAGAATATAAATAGTACCACTCTATTCTTTTTTACATATTTCATGAATTAATAAGTTGAACTGAAACGTGTTTGTTCAGATCACAACACTTGATACTTAAAAATTCATAGCTGCATGCTAGCTTTTGAAAGACAGCCATAATTTAGTGTTACACTTGAATAAATTACACACTATTCAAGAAATGTTGTTTATCATTTGAAAAATTAGGCAACTCAATTTCCCCTTGGGAGGAAAAAGTTGATTTTCTGTTTACTGAAGTTAATTAAAGTGCAAAGTTGTAATCTTCTCCTTCTTTGCTAGACAGGAAGTTATTTTAATTTTGAGTATATATTAGTTATTCCAGAACAATGAGAGTATTTTTTTGTCTTTTATGAACCAGCATTTCAGCATAAGATCTTGTCTAGATTACAATGTGATTTGCTTTACTTTGTATCCCTAATGATGAAGACTTCAAAACACAGCGCATTCAAAACACACCACTTTTACTGACATGACTATTATTTAGCTTGATATTTGTTATTTTAAATTTTTTTGTTCATTTTACATACCAACCACAGTTTTCCCCTCCTCCTACTTCCCCCACACTTCCCCACAACCAACCCCTCATCCACTCCTCAGAAAGGATAATGCCTCCCACAGGGAGTCAACAAAGCCTGGCACATTAAGTTGAGGCAGGATCAAGTCCCTCCCCCTTCTGCAACAAGTTTGAGCAAGGCATCCCACCATAGTGAATGGGCTCTAAAAAGCCAGCTCTTGCACCAGGGTCCTACTAACAGGGGCCCTCAAACAGACCTAGAACCTAACTGTCACCCACATGCAGAGGACCTAGTTTGATCTCATAGAGTCACCTTTGAATTGAGAGAATGCCCTAATTGAGGCTACACAATTCAACTTTGTGCAAATATAAAAAGTTTCCATTTAAAAACTGTGTGTATATCATCAAATTTAGTTTAGAGAGGAGGGCGTCACATATCTTTTCTCTCATGAATTTCTAATTTTAAAAGAACATATATTGAGTATGTATTATTTGTGCATATATTGGATATATTTACTATATGAGCCTCAGAGTAGCAAAACTAATATTACAAAAGAATAAAGTCATTTTTCATCTCTTGAGTTAGATAAAAAAATATGTCTCATTGGAGGCATAGTAGATGACATCTCATTAGAAATAACTCTATGCCACTAAATGGTGGTGGCACATGCCTTTAACCCCAGCACCAGAGGCAGGCAAATCTCTGAGTTTGATGTCAACCTGGTAAACAGAGTGAGTTCTAGAAGAGCCAAAATTACACAGAGAAACCCTGTCTCAAAAAAAAAAAAAAACAAAGAGAAGAAATAATAAACAAAGAAAGAAAGAAGGAAGGAAGAGTTCTATGCTAAAATTAAATAAAATTATATCACTAAATGAACTGTATACACCAGAAAAAAATACTTCTTTCCAATGTAAATTTACTATCATAGAATATATCTAAGAACCATTCATTTGTTAGGCTGACTTATCAATTACTTAATAACATATAGACAAGTTTGTTAATAATATTAAAAATTAATATTTTATATTTTAAAAGATTTGTATCTATTTTAAGTAGTTTTGGACTAATTCTGTTAATTTATACTATTTAAAAATCAAAACCCATTTCATTATTGTTTGAAAGGTAAAAAGAAAACAGGGCAGAAGAACTATAAATCTTGCAAGTATGAAAAAGAAGAAGATGGAGAAAATGATGAGAAAAACCATCCCTTACTGAGTACCCTCACAGAAAAAGGACAGAGTAGAGGAACTGGGGAGAACTGAGAAAGTTCACAGTGTTAAAGAAGTGTTCCCAGGCACCATAGAATTACATTGCAATGACCATCAAAATACACACAGTAATCCTCACAGAAATCAATTTAATAAAGTAGAGAAAGAAGAAAAGGAAAGTTTATACATTTTTTAATACTCAGAAATGTGGGTCAATTTAGCATAGCTATATAGCCGGAGATTTACAGGTCGGTGACTGCCAATTCATACCATTTTTAAAATCGAGTAAAATGAGTAAATAATCAAACAACTAATTTTATATTCAATTACTAAATGTGTCTCAGATAAATATTGCAAATTAAGTCACTAAGGCAAATAACAATCATTAACTTCAATGTAAAATTAACATATTTTATTTCGTGAAAAGCATTTAACACCATTTAACATACTTATAGAATATGTTTTGAACATATCACTCTGGGATAGTTACAATGACATATATACTTCACACAAATATGTAGGAATAATTTGATGAGATGTGAAATTTCATTTGTATTAAAACTTTAAAAATTGGCTTCTCAGTCAGCCCCCACCGTCGGCCACATTCAGAGAGACCGGTTTGGTCTCATGTTCCATCAGTCCCATTCCAACTGGAGTTGGTGATCTCCCGTTAGTTCTGTCTCACCGTCTCCATGGGTGAACGCACCCCTCACGGTCCTGACATTCTTTCTCATGTTCTCCCTCCTTCTGCTCCTCATCAGGACCTTGGGCGCTCAGTCCAGTGCTCCAATGTGGGGCTCTGTCATTTTCTTCATCTATCGCCAGGTGGAGGTTCTATGGTGATATGCAAGAAATTCATCAGTATGGCTATAGGAACTGGCCTTTTCGGGCTCCCTCTCCTCAACTGCCCAAGGAACTAGCTAGGGGCATCTCCCTGGAAACCCGGGAACCCCTCTAAAGTCAAGTCTCTTGACAACCCTCAGATGGCTCCCATAATTAAGATTATGCTTCCCTGCTCCCATATCCACCCTTCCTGTAGTCTTTGATTCTTCTGCATGGACGGGCTCTGTGGGAGCCTTCTCAGCTTGGTCGATCACCTTCCTGGACCTGAGGAGAATTGGGAGGACCTTGGTCTTAACATAGAGTAGGGAACCCTGATGGCTCTTTGGCCTAGAGAGGGAGGGAGGGGGGTATGGGTGGAGGGGAGGGGAGGGAAGGGGGAGGAGGACGGGAGGAGATGGAAATTTTTAAATATAAAAAAATAAACCATAAAAAATTAAAACAAAAACTTTAAAAATTTTATTAGAAAAATACAAACCACTTAAAATATATATTTTATGGGTATGTTATTTGCATTTTGATGACTACGTCTTGTCTGAAGTCCACAGGCATAGCTAAAGCCTCTAGAGTTAAGGCAGTGGTGACATTCACTTTTAATCCCAGGATTTGGGAGACAGAGTTAGATGGATCTCTGTGAGTTCAAGGTCACCCTGGGTTACACAAGATCAATGCTAAAACAAATCCAGGTGGTGGTGCCTATACCTTTAATTCCAGTACTAGAGAGTCATACTGTCTTACTTCCAGCACTAGAGGGAGTATAAAATGAAAGGAGTGAGAGGCTGGCTGCTTAGTTTGCAGCCAACTAGGCTTGGTAGAAGTAAGACTTCTCTAGTGGCTTGGATGTTTTGCTTTTCTGGTTTTCAGGTTGTACTCCAATTTCTATATCTGCATTTTATTATATGTGGTAATATATATCAAATATACATATATTTATATATATATACATATATATGTATATATACATATATACATAGATATCAATTAAATCACTAATCTTCATATTAGTGATGAGTAGAGTTCAGAAGTAGGATCTATGAGATATGGATCAAAGACACCTGAAGAAATATTTATGTTGAGAAAAAAATACTACTTTGCAAAAAAAAGTTAGTTTTTATTATAATCATGCAGTGTAGGCTTTATCACACTAGATATGCTAAAGCTGTCTCTTATAAGCATATGTTGATGCCAAATAGGAGCCTCAATGACAGTCCTTATCATTCAAAGTATATCTTCAACTTCAGTATAGAAATCTCAATTTCAAGCGGAGTATGGCAACTTTTGCTGAATTAGAGAATCAGATCAGTCAGTAAGTTTGTGTTGATAAAATTTTAGGAAAATATCACCAAAATGAGGGAGCTACATTGGAAAAAGACTGAAAGTCTGTTATGGAACTCTTGATACAGTGTAGGCTATTAGTAGTATAGGTTCAGCTGAAAAAATCAGTAACATTGAATATCAGACTCGTTTAAAAACTGCCAAAAGATTTCACAAGGCTGAATCACTTGATTTCTCAAAAGGTCAGTAGATAATTTTTATTAATTAATCAAGGCACTTGTTTCATAATCTGGTATAATGTGTGTGTGTGTGTTTTCACATGTGTAACTGCTGTTGTACAGGTTATAGCATACAGCATACTTATGCAGGTGAAAAAAAAACAAACCCTTTCTTCCATCAATTTACCACAGCAACTGAAAAAAAATTATTCAGAGAGAAACCAATGAGTTTTGTTTATTTACAGTGAAATGGTCAGAGGGTTTTGGAGACAGCAAATATCTTCATAACCAGAAATTTACACTTTAACGTGAGTGGTGACTTCCTAAAAATCACATAAATGAAGTGCTCCTTCAGTTAACTCTGTATCTTTTATACATTTAGCACCTCCAGAGAAAACATGCAGCTCAATCAGAGTTACAAGAGGCTAGAAGGATCTATGTGAGATTGAGAGATTGATTCCAATGGCATTCCCATTCATCCTGCTATTAGATAACATCAACAGCCCACCTTTTGAGGATCTTCCAGGGGCATAGTTGCTCCAGTGTAGAAGAAATGGCTGTGTTAGGCTTGTGAACAGCATCCCACAAGAGTATATTAGTTACAATGATACTCATGAAACAAAATTTTAGAAGTGAATTCTGCAGCAAAAAATATTTAATGCCTAAGAGCTAATGGCTTCTTCTATAAAAGATAAACACCATTAAAACAAATATTAAGTAATACTTTTAGCATTGAAATAGGAAATTCAGTCTTTTATAAAAAGCTCCTTATTGAAAGGAAGATATGATAAAATACCAGACAAACCAAACCTGAGAGAATGCATTGCTCCCGTATAGAAGTTCTCCAGATAGATGGGATCATAACCCATCATGATGTGAGCGAAATGAGGCAATATTTTCATGTATCTGAAATAGTTCTTTTATTTCAAATAAGCCTTTGTTCTGAGAAAATTATGCAGTGAATGAATTATCATATTTTCATAACCAGCTGTTTGCAAATAACAACAATACAATCAACAAATGATCAAATCTCTAGCAAAGTATATGTAAACACTTTCTGTAAATTCCTTTCTTCCCCACAGGAGGAATCAACATTTTCTAAATCATCAAATCTTTGAAATTTTCATTAGACTGTGAAATGAACATATTTTTACAAATTTCTCTTAATGATTGATGAAATTTTGGTGTATTTTTGATATATAAATTTTGAAGTTTAGGCTGTCTTTGAATGATCACATGTAAGTACGATTATGTACATATGCATGCATTGAGCATACATATACACATGCATATAAAACTGAAAACTGTTTAATGCAGAAAAAGTATTCTAATAAGCAAGGGGTCCTTAAGCTTAAATTTTCATAAAATTTAATTATGAAAACAGTAACGGTAGATTGCATTGTGTTGCAGACAGCAAAATGACTGACTGTGCAGAGGCAAAGGTGATAAATGGTTGAAATACTGTACCAGGTTAAGTGAGTAAACCTCATGAGGAACTATATATTACAAATCATGTACAATTCGTAAAATCAAAGATGCATTTTTCATTTTGCCTGTCCTGGATCTTCTGTACTTCCATGTGCATTTCAATATTGTTCAACTTCTATGACAAATTTCATTTGAATTTTGATGGAGATTTCATTTAGTCTTTAAGTTGTTTGTGGTATGATAACCATTTTACAAACTCTAACCCTACAAATCCATGAACATGGGAGGTATTTTTGTCTTCTTCAGTTTCTCCATTCAGTGTCTTTAAGTTTTCATTCGACAGATCTTTCACTTCCAGGAAAGTTTATTCCAAAATATATTTTGATCTATTGTAAATCCCATAAATAGACTTTGTATTCTTCTTTAGAAGTTAAAGAAACTAGCTTTATACGTAAAAAGTGATAAAGATAAATAGAATCAATCTTCCAATTTTTCCTTTCACTAGGCACCAGATCTTCTAGTAATAGAAAATAAAAATTTAATTATACCTCTTCTGCAGTGCTATGTGCACGAACTACTGAACTATTGGCCCAAGTCTTTTGACGTGCCCTCTTACCATGGTAGTCTTGGGATTCAAACCAGGTCATCACATTTAGATTCTTTTACACATGTCCTCAGGATTGAATGCAGGACCCACTGAACCATCTCTTTCCCTTAATGATGTAGGCATTTAGACAAGAAACTGGATATATAGTAACTCCACTCAGTATCCTTTTAATTAGTTTAGAATTGTTCCCATCTATTCATCTAATGTTTTGATGATACGAAGGAACCATTTACTACTTTAGTAAAGCAATTCTAAATTATACATGTAGCTGTAAATTCAACTGCACAATCATTTATGTTGTAATTATAATCATTTTACAAAACATAATAACTTTGCACTACATTATGTAAATAATTAAAAATCCTCATTTGTAAAATTTGTTATGGTTTGTGATCATAATAACAGTTTATGACATGGATGGTGTCTTTATTTTTAATAGCTAGAATTATTCTGCTTATAACTCTCATCTATTTTCAATTCCAAACATCTTTATCATAGAAAACAATTAGATATAATCTTTTTAAATTGCTTATCAGGTAATATATTTTCAAACAATTTAATCTTCTTGTTGTGACTTCAATCAACCCTATCAAACATCTCTTGTTTTCCCTTTTGGATACAGTGTTTCAGATATTTCTATTTTTGATATAATGGTAGTATTCTGGAAAGAATTAGATCTACTCTTTTATGCTCATTTCTTGTTGCTATAGCCAACTTTTCTCATGAATTACTTCCTCTTTCATCACTCAAACTTTAGTGTGTTTATAATTTTTATATAAAATACTATAATTTTTAATTATAATTTTTAAAATTCTACTGAATGTCTTATATTGTAAAAAAGGTAATAGTCCACATTTCTCACCAATACGAATTAGATTTTCTGCACAAGCTTACAACTTCCTCCAACCAGAGACAGTTTAATTATATGAACAGTACAACAGAGGTGCATGAGAAAGACACTTTTTTCCATTTAACTAATAAAGCTCTCTCAATGCTTCTTATTCTGGTCTTCATGAGATCATCAGTCTGAACCATATTGTAGATATGTAGAGTAACTGTTATTGGAATCTGTAAGGCCTAGTTTCAGAACAGTATATAAATGCTTGCCACAGGGGTCTCCAGATGAGGCAAAATCCCATAGGGACATCTCAATGGGCAAAGACCTGTGGTCTTCAGAACAACACAAAACATTGCCTACACTCATCTCTCATAATATTGATGATACCCTTGGAAAATTTTTACTTTTACTTTATCAATAATGTGTGGGACAAATGTGATAAATTTTGGAAACTCCATTTTTTCCTCAAATATTTTCCCCTAAAATTATTTGGGACCTGATGCTTCTTAGGTTTCTTGTCTGGGGATGCCAGCTGTCACTTCAGACCCTGGGAGCTGTTCTGATTTAGTTCTGAAAAGATCGGAGGCAGACCACCCCTGTTTCTGTAAAATTGTTTGAATGAGATTGTTGTTCTTGACAATGTGTGCCTGAGTCAATCACCTTTAGTTTTGTAAAGACAGGGTGTACATGGCTTGATATTTAAACAAACTAGCAAAATGGTAAATGATGTTTTGGTTTAAAGATATTTTAATGTAAAAGTTGGGCAAATAACAACATATTTCATAAATTTGTTTTTGCCAGAGGTTAACATGGGAGGATGGGAAAAACTTGATTGTTAGTATGGAAAAGCATGCTTGTTTTGATGTGTAAATAGAGACAACTGGAGTGATTTGGGCCAACCTCTTGTGTAAAACTCATCTCGTAGTTGGACAGCACATTTCTTTGCACCAACAACTCATTCCTATCTCAGGACCTGAACCCACGCTGCAGCGGGACTCCAGCAAACTATTATGATACTTTACTACTTGTTTTATTTAAATATATTAAATTCCTTGGTAATTATCATAGATACTTCATTTGTGACTAACATTTTAAAAATTATGTCTACAGATTCACAATGCTGACTGCTCTTTGGCCTGGAGAGGGAGGGAGTGGGGGTATGGGTGGAGAGGAGGGGAGGGAAGTGGGAGGAGAGGAGGAGATGGAAATTTTTAATAAAATAAAATTTAAAATAAATAAATAAAAATATAAAATATCAAAATAAATGATTAAAAAAGATTCACATCAAGGCATGACAGTATCTGCTGGAGAAAGCACAGGCTGTGAACAGCCATTAAGCCATAAAAGATGATCAGAACCAACATTATATTCATTCAATATGAATGAATTCAGTTGAAGCCAAGGATTCATTATTTTTTGTAACTTAATTTACATGAGGATCAAATACTTAACCCAGTTTACCTTGTACTTTCCTCTTTATTTAAATGTTTATTTACAACTAGACTAAAAATAAGCAACCTCCTCTTTGTGGTAAAAGACCACCCAGTAAACGTTTCAGGCTTGGTGATGCACACACGTCCCTACCTTTTAGTCTTTTGATTTACAATAATGCTTTCAAATGCCAATAAGCATTCTTTTCTCAATACCAGTAGAAAGTATTGAATACCTGTTGGTCAAAGTCAGCAACCTGCCAAATCCCAATCTAAACAAGACAAAAATGGTCCAAATAAATTTTATTTCTGCTGCATGTTTCACATTCAGATAAAACAATTGTGTTGACTCCTTTTTATGAGAAATAGATCCACTCCATTGACAAATTCCAAAGTATAGAATCCAGTCTGTAATATAAATAATGTACATGTGCATATAGATTATGTGTGTATGTGTATTTTTATACTAAGCAGACATTTAAATGTATTAAAATTCCCTGCAATGAGTATATTGTAGCGTTTAAAATTTATATGTATGTAAAGTGATTGAAGAAAAGAAATAAAATGGAAGGAAAGGACATGACTGCTCCTAAATATGGTAGATTTTATTGCAGATAGTGGGACGGTACAGTTAGATTAAGGCCTTCTGCCAGAGTCCAGAGTGAGGACCAAACTGAACTGAGCCATGTGGGGAGAGAGGAAGGGGAGGAGAAAAGTGAGCAAAGGGAACCAGGTACAGCAGCCAGGAGACCAAAAGTCCAAAATTAAGGGCAGGTAACCAAAATGTCTGGATTATATAGAGAAGAGCTTCTCAGGGAGGGCAGCCAGTCCCTGGGCTGGCTGGAAAGTTCAGGGTAGAGGTCAGGGTAGGTCTGCTAGCCACACACTGTCCTGTAGCAAGTAGGGACTGAGGAATGCTGAGTGAACCTGATTGCATGGACCAGATTTGATATGTTTACTAGCCACCAAAACCATTTGTCCTGGGTTTGAAACCTAACAGTGTAACAGTGTGTGTGTGTGGGGGTGTGTGTGTGTGTCTGTGTGTGTGTGTGTGTGTGTGTGTGTGTGTGTGAGAGAGAGAGAGAGAGAGAGAGAGAGAGAGAGAGAGAGAGAGAAAGAGAGAGAAGCAGACTACAGGAATCAATAATTGAATTAATATGAAATCTGATCATTAATATCGTCATTAGTCAATACAAGCGAAACAGTATACCTACACATGCTAAATCCATGCCAAGAAGTAAAAAATGGAGATCTAATACTCTCAACAATGGTATTTTGGGAGATAGGTTAAGATTATTTAGCAAAATATTTAATACTAGATGACACACTGTAGATATTCAATCACTATCAATTTACTTTTAATTTATATAAAGAAAATGATTGTGTGGGTTTGAAAGCCAATTGAATCCCTTTCATAGTATTTTATATCAGAGTTATAAATAAACTACAGTTTGCAATAAAAGGAAACCAAAATTTTCAAAAATCTTTCTTTCATTTGCTGCTGTCATTTGAAATCACAAATCTAGTTAATCTGATGTTATAGGAACAAAGTATTTACAGATAACATCTTATCAGTGAACCAAAAGATTTCTCTCATATTTCAATATATAACAAATATAATAGTATTTTATGTGCAAAGGATACAATGTAATTACAATGAGTAGCCTGAGAGAAGATCCACACTGTCATAAAGTAACAGAGTCCATATTCAAGAATAGAAAGAAAACACAGTCAGAACACAGATAATGAAAGACAAGGAGGGGGAGTTGGAGTATAGAGGAGCAGGAAAACAATGAGAGGCAGTCAGAGAAGGAAGCAGAGAGAGATGACAGAAGGAGAGGGCAGTAGAAAGTTCAGTAACTCAGAGCTATGGCAGTTTATATTAATTTAATTTTCATATGATGGACAAATCATAAATTGAGTGAATCAGAAAATATCTGATGATGTAGTACAACTTATGAAGAGGCTTAAAGAGTAAAAGAGCTGTCAGTCATCTGGGAAATGGAGGGTAGATTCTGTGACAGGGCAAGGAAATGAGGTGCAGAGAAGATAATCACTATGCCAGCACCGCAGGGTGATCAGTAAATGAGATGGACGAATTTCTCCAGAGAGAATTTGCCTGGAAAACTAGGAGAAATACAAGATTACAATGTGATTCTGAAATAACAAAGTGTTGAAATCTGAGTGATGAATACTGGATTTTCATTTCTTCAAAAAATCTTGGAAAACCTATTAGTATTTTGTTTGTTCTGGAAATATTTCAGCATAAGGGCAATATTTAAAAGGTGTTTTGTTTTAATTCTTGATTTGATTTGTAGTAACTATAAGATGTTATGAATTAGGGTGATAATATTTATATGAGGCAAGTGATTTTAAAATTTGCCAATAGATTTATTTCATTCCTATTAAGAATGAGTGCTTATTTTCGTCTACTACCTTGTAGAGGCTTATGATAAATATCCTACATAATAATTACATTTATATTTTTTTCAGAGATCGAACTATCCTTGAATTGTCTTAACAGAATCACATTCATGCCATTATTTTATTACATTCATCCCATTATCTGATTACATTTTTTTGTAACTTTCGTATCTGTCAATTGAATATTTTGATTTTTGTCTTACATAGGTTTGAAAATGAAATTATATGAAATATCTATCACCAAAGTATTTTTATACATCTGTAAAAACTTTTGTAGTAGTTGAGATTTACAATACTAGTCAAATAATGGGATTAAATAATCAGTAGTCATCTAGTCATTTGCTTTCTGTTCAGTTCATTCTGCTTATCAGACACCTAGGACAGCTGTCATTTTGGAAATTGTTCCTCATTTAATTCAAGTTGAGAAAATTCGTAGGAAAGACTCATGTATTCCACTCTCTCTATTTTTATTAAAAATTTCCACCTCCTCCCCGCCTCCCATTTACCTCCCCCTCGCCCCCTCCACTCTCCCTCCCTCTCCTGTCCAAAGAGCAGTAAGGGTTCCCTGCCCTGTAGGAAGTCCAAAATCCTCCCCCCTCCATCCAGGTCTAGGAAGGTGAGCATCCAAACAGGCTAGGACCCCTGAAAGCCAGTATATGTAGTAGGATCAAAATCCAGTGCCATTGTCCTTGGCTTCTCAGCAGCCCTCATTGTCCACCATGTTCAGGGAGTCCGGTTTTATCCTGTGCTTTTTCAGTCCCAGTCCAGCTGGCTTTGGTGAGCTTTGATTAGATCAGCCCCACCATCTCGGTGGGTGGGTGCACCCCTCACGGTCCTGACTTCCTTGCTCATGTTCCCCTTCCTTCTGCTCCTCATTTGAACCTTGGGAGCTCAGTCCCATATAGTTTCAATGCAGAATTCTATCAGAACTTCCAAGAAGACCTAATACCTATACTCCTTAATGTATTTCATAATATAGAAACACAAGAGTCATTGACAAATTCTTTTTATGAAGCTACAGTTACCCTAAAACCTAAACCACACAAAGAGTCAACCAAGAAAGAGAATTACAGGCCAATCTCACTCATGAACATCAACGCAAAAATTCTCAATAAAATACTGGAAAACCAAATCCAAGCACACATTAGAAAAATTATCCACTACGACCAAGTAGACTTCATCCCAGAGATGCAGGGCTGGTTCAACATATGAAAATCTATCAATGTAATCCATCATATAAATAAACTGAAGGAAAAAAAAAACATATGATCATCTCATTAGATGCTGAAAAAGCATTTGACAAAATTCAACACCCCTTTATGATAAAGGTCTTGGAGAGATTAGGGATACAAGAGTCATTCCTGAATATAATAAAGGCTATTTACAGCAAGCCGACAGCTAACAGCAAATTAAATGAAGAGAAACTCAAGGCCATCCCACTAAATTCAGGAACACGACAAGGCTGTCTACTCTCTCCTTATCTCTTCAATATAGTGCTTGAAGTTCTAGCAATAGCAATAAGACAACATAAGGGGATCAAGGGAATTTGAATTGGAAAGGAAGAAGTTAAACTTTTGTTATTTGCAGACGATATGATAGTGTACATAAGCGACCCAAAAAACTCCACCAAAGAACTCTTACAGTTGATAAACTCCTTCAGTATCATGGCAGGATACAAGATCAACTCCAAACAATCAGTTGCCCTCCTATACACAAAAGATAAGGAAGCAGAGAGGGAAAACAGAGAAGCATCACCTTTAACGATAGCCACAAATAGCATAAAAGATCTTGGGGTAACTCTAACCAAGGAAGTGAAAGATCTATTTGACAAGAACTTTAAGTCTTTGAAGAAAGAAATTGAAGAGGATACCAGAAAATGGAAGGATCTCCCTTGCTCTTGGATTGGGAGGATCAACATAGTAAAAATGCCAATTCTACCAAAGGCAATCTATTGATTCAATGCAATCCCCATCAAGGTCCCATCAAAATTCTTCACAGACCTTGAGAGGACAATAATCAACTTTATATAGAAAAACAAGAAACCCAGGATAGCCAAAACAATCTTATACAATAAAGGAACTTCTGGAGGCATTACCATCCCTGAATTCAAACTCTATTACAGATCTACAGTATTGAAAACAGCTTGGTACTGGCATAAAAACAGAGAAGTTGACCAATGGAATCAAATAGAAGACACGGACCTTAACCCACAAACCTATTCCACTGTTTCTTATCCTGCCGATAAAATACAGATTCAATTTTCTTTCAAGTAAAGAGCTCTTGTACTTGCTAACCTAAAAGTCTCTGTAAGCATGTTACTTAGGTAAAGTGTATAAATCCTGGCATTATTTAGTTGATGAAGTAATTCTCTAAATTTAACTATGGGAAAAACCTGTTGTCCTAATATTCTTCACAGTCACTGTGAAATTTGAGAAGAGGCAACGGTCACAACAAATGTCTCTTTCAGAAATGAGACAAAATGTGAGCAAAGGGGCGCTACCATTGCTTGAAAATTTTGAAATCACAACAAATGATTTTTCTCAGCTTCTTATCATTAATCTTGAATTCAAAAGATACTTTGATTGGGAAAAGGAATCCTAGCTGAAGTTTCATGGTAGTTGTTTTAAAAGTGACCATGATGCTGTGATTTGCTATTTTTGAGGGCGTATTCGATTTCCTTCTTATCACGATTCTGTTGAAAACACACATCTGTTTCTGTTTATAAAATCTCTCTTATCTCATTTTCTTCATAATTTGATTCTCAGGTACCTGGCCATGATTTTCTCTATTTTTATTCTGTTGGGGTCTTTTGAGTTTCTTGATTGGTGGATTTAGAAACTGTCCACCATAAAAGGATTGATTATCATTTCTTCTGAAATAAAGGATAAACTCTTTTCTGATACATAGGCCATTGTTTTCTGTTTGCTCATTTTTCAAATCTGCAGATTTGTGAATAGTTATTGTGATAGATCTTCAAGCTCCTCCTGTTCTTTACATCGTCTATTCTACTGTTATTTATTCAGGGCGTTGTTTTTATTTGATATTCTATTTGTTGTGTTATTATTCTGTTTCTGTTATTTTAATACCCTTCATTTATATTTATAGTGCTCAACTTATTCTGTCTTCTTGTACTCATAATCAGTGATGTATAATACATAGATATGAACACTTGCTAATTGTTTTTCTTCTCAATGATTTATGAAAATTTCAGATTTCTCCTTTACTCACTTATTTTTCTTTCTATAGCTTACTTTCATACCTCTCTTACCTGGTCATTTTTAAAACTTTATACTGTAATACTCTATTATTAACTTCTGGGTTTTGTTATGTCTATATTCATAATTTTTATAACTTGCAATCTTACTTTCAAATAAGAGTGATGATTTAAATTTTTGTCTTTAATATTTGCTATTAATGTCAGATATAATTTTATCCTTAATCAGATCTCACCTCTGAAAGAATAATGAAGGTCTGCGGTTTTAAAATGATTATGACAAGATTAGCTCTTACGGACAGTAGACTGAATACAGCCACATGGTATGTGTGCACTCATGTACCTTCATTTGTGTGTGCATGTTTGATTTTGTTTGTGCACGTGTGGGGGGGAGTGTGCATGTGTTTGTGTGTCTTCACAATGTCTGGTCCCTCAAAAAAATTTTTTTCACAAGTTCAGGCATTTAGACAGAAGTCATAATTCCTCAAGGGCTTAAAAAAATTCCTACTTTCTAAAAAGTGAGTCATTCTCTTTAGTTCTGGCAAAGGGGGTTCATGGGTCTTCAATAACAAATGATTGTGTGCCTATTAAATTATCAAGATCAGTACTAGCCTGTAGGATCCCCCAGACATTGCTCACAAACCTCACCCCAGCTCACAAGCTCCCTATTTCCCTTTTCCATGTCACCCTGTAAAATTTCCCCCTTGTTTCTCCCTGCTTTCCGAGGAGACAGACTTGGAAGTTTGGAGTGAAGCTTAGTCCTTTCATACATGGAGCAGTTATTCTGGTTTCTTCATTGTGCCTATTTTTCATCCACCAAGAACATTAAAGCAGTGATTTCCCAATTTCACGAAGGATGGAAGATGCTGGTAAGCCAGTGAACTTAGGAAAAATGTGGATCATTAATAACTCGGAGTTGATGCTTGAAAATTTTTTACCTGACATTAAAATATTAAGGAGATAGAAAGATGATTATATTTTAAGATTTTCAATTTTTAAGCAGCGGCTTAGCAGTGATTGAGATAGTTGTAACAAAAAATAAGGAACTATTAGAATTTTGTAACTTCATGGAAAATAGTTTTATTAAATATTATAGAAATGTCCCCTAAACTGTCCTCAGGGAATAAAGTCAAGCTAAAATAAACCATTTTATTTATTTTAGCACTTTTATTTTCTTAAATTTTGAAAAGAATAAAGCTTTTGTTTTTGTTTAGAAACTCAAAATGGAGATGTATAGCTGTACTGAAATGTAACACTAAAAATGATCTTCTTTTTTCACCTACAGCACACTGAAGGATGACATCTGAAGACACTCTCTCTAATAACGTTGCTTAATATTTTAAACTAGAGAACAGTGACTTTTTTATTCACCAGTATACAGTCACTATTTTATTGTAATATTTGATACATGTCATTGGTATTAAGACCATTTCTAAATCATAAACTTTACTGTTCTGGGGACATGGTTTGCGACTTTATGACAGCCATAAAATTAGTATCCATAAATGCTGATGGCTACATTTTCTCTTCATCCTCTTGGGAAAAAAAAACATTAACTGCACTCTGTAAACTTAATTACATAAAAATTAAATTTGTGCTTAAAACAAGGAGCACACAACAATTACCTGATTGTAATCCACGCAGTGTGCTCTGTCGCCATTTCATTTCTAATTAATTTAATCAATGTCAGGTTTTCCCCAATAATAAAGATAATTGTGTCTTACATGAAAAGCAACAGTTTCCTGTTCTCAAATTGGACTAGAAAGTGTTGAAGAGCTGAGGACCATAATAATGGACGAAAATAATATTTTAACTGTGAGGTCAGTGACTGGATAGACTGTATCAAGGATATGTTCTGCACTGTTATTATGTTCCATGTACTGAAGCTCCATTGTTTGATAGTTATAAACTTACTTATCCTCAATATCTTATGGACATGCTGCCATCAGAGCTGTAAGATTTTAAGTATGGTGAAGTTATGTTTCCAGTTAGAGTACAGTAACTTTTGTAAAGCTACTCATAATAGATTAACTTCTGATGGAATTGATTTGGTATTTTTCAGACTTGAAAATTTCAAGAATGAAATACAATCTGGTCGTCATAGTTTAAATGGTTAGAACAAAGCAAGATTTGCTACTCTATGTTGGTTCATCTGAATTTAATAATATATAGTCTACTTAAACACTAATAAACTCACATCAGCTTTTTGGAAAATAATAAATTTTTAAAGAATGAGAAGTGACAACAAATGGATATTGTGTAAAAAAGTGCTAATGGCATTTCTGAATGAATGAAGTCACTTTAGCGATTGTAACTCAGCACAGCTTGCAGGCTTGGAAACTCCAGCAGTTCACATGGATATGTTTCTTTTTGGTGATGGTTTGTAAAGCCATTTCACAGCACACCTTTGGTAAAACGTCCACGCAGGCTACTTGTCACCTCTTCTGAATTGCATGTCTAATTTTATCATCCACTTGTAAAAAATGATACACCATTGAACACAAACACACTTATCTTGTTTATTCCTAGATTTGATTTTAAATTTTATTAATAGTGACTTTGAAAATGAAAAATAAATCCCTAATGCTCATAAGGCATATTACAACACTACTTTCTGTTACGACTCATGCATTTGGTAAGATACTCATAGTCTCCACTTGAATGTTCAGGGCTTTTAATGTTACATTTAAGTTTCTAATCTGTCTTAAAGTAATTATTGTGAATCATGTTAGATCAGCATCTAACTCAGCATGTCTATATGCATATGCTTAGAATGTGTTTCCTATTTTTCCATACAACTTTCTGAAAGCATATCATTTTCTACATTCATCCGTATGCACTCAGCCCCAGACTGACACTGTTGTCGCTTGGTTTGATATTTTAAAATCATATAGGATGAGCCTGCTTTTTTTCTTTTTCAAATTGTATCAATTCATAATTTTTAATATCTATTTAGGGATTATTGTTCCATTTCAACAAAAAAATCATTTTTGATCTTAAAAGAAAGTTAACCAAGTATGTTGATCGACGTGGAAACAAGAACAACAATAAAACCTAACTTTTTTGAGCTTGCTGAGGCAGGATAATAGCACAGCTTTCACATGCTTACATTAAAACTTTATTTCATATTAGAAATATTTGATATAAGTATGTGGTCTAACAGTGATCTTGTATGAGTTAAATTTATTTCTAAGGATATTATCTCTTTGGATAGCATTGTAACTGAATAATTTTGTCAAATTTATTTTTAACAATTTGCTACTACTATTTCAAAATATAGCTGAACTTGTATATTGAATTTGTTATATTTATGCAACCAGATTTTTGTATTAGCTATAATAGTTTTTGTCCTTGGTGGCACATATATATGTATGTATATATATAAATGTTCACACACACATATATATATGATGATGTTATCTTTTATAGAAAATGTTAACTTTTCCTTTCCAACTTAAAGGTCTTTAGCTATATGTATTGTCTTTATGACTAACCAAAGTATCGTGTATGGTATTAAGCAGGAATTGTTTGCCTTGTTTAACATTTAGTCTTATACCAATAATCTTATATTGAGTTTTTCATGATTGGATTCCTATTACCAAGTTGTAATTATTCTTTTTCATTTTAGTTGGTGGCAGATGCTGTCCAAAAATGAATGTTTGAATTTTTCAAATGTCCCTGACCTATCTATTTAGAAAATTACAGCTTATTGCATTAATACATTGTTATACTTGGCTTGAGTTGGTGTTTTTAGAGCAACATTAATTCCTTTGCTAAATAAGTCATTTTGTGATTGTTTCTGCATATTAGCAACAATCAATTGTTTTGTGTTTTCTTATCATCTTTTCTATTTATGTTCTCAGGGCCATTGTTCTGAAATACTGTTTTCCTGCAATGGTTTTGTATGACTTTGGTCTTAGGATAATATTGGCCCTAATGAATGAGTTTGGAAATGTTCTCTACTATTTTTCTTTATGAAAGAGCTGTGATATTTCTTACACACACACACACACACACACACACACACACACACAGACAGACACACACACAGACACACAAACGCAGAACATTCATTGCAATTAAACCATATAATACCTGCAAATTAGTTAAATATTTTGGACAAAATTGTATGTGTGTATTTTAAAATTCCAATGCTTAGCCATCTCACAGCATTGTTAAGGAATGAATGAAACAGAACATGTTTGAAGACTTGCCATGTTTCTTGGTTTTAGTCATTGTCATAATCTCTGGGATTTCCACAACAATATACATTGTTATTTGACTCAAAAGCATTATGACTTATTTAAAACTTTTATTATTTATTTAAATAATATTATTTATTAGTTATTTAACTAGGAAATTGTAAGGTAACATGTGGCTTTGAAAAGTTGATTATAGCAAATAGGGTCCAGTAAAAAATGCAAAGAAGCACAAAAGAATGATGAAGGCTTGAATCACGTGGTTATTGTAAATGGGACACATCACAGTGTACGAAAAGCAGACAGCCGTGCTCAAATTCCAGTTATCTTTGAAAACAATTTCTGGTGATTGACAACTATGCAGTAGTCATCAGTTACACTTAACTTGTAACTTTAAAGTGTTTCCTTGCAGGAGAACAAAAGTTAGAAAAGGAAATGATCAGTTATAAATAGATGCTAACACAAAGTCTGAACATGATCTATGCAGTGTTCATCAGAGACAGAGAGCAATAGATAGATAGATAGATAGATAGATAGATAGATAGATAGATAGATAGATAGATAGATAGATATAGATAGATAGATGATAGATAGATAGATAGATAGATAGATAGATGATAGATAGATAGATGATAGGTAGATAGATAGATAGATGATAGATAGATAGATGATAGATAGATGATAGATAGATAGATAGATAGATAGATAGATAGATAGAGATAGATAGATGATAGATAGATAGATAGATAGATAGAGAGAGAGAGAGAGAGATAGAGAGAGAGATAGATAGATAGATATAGATAGATGATAGATAGATAGATAGATAGATAGATGATAGATAGATAGATGATAGGTAGATAATGATAGAAAAGAGACAGATCCATACAGAGAGAGAGTCACACCTCAATTAGATTAATCTTTTGATACTATTTTTATTATGAATTAAAATTTTATTTTAAATATAGAAAATACCATACTGTTAATAGTATGTTTTATGCAAATTCCATTTCTTGTGACTAGCTAGCATAATGTTGTTTATCAGATATATCTTAATTGTTAATGAAAGCATAAAAGATTTTCAAATACCATCAGTCATTAACAAAATGCAAACTGGGCTCATGGGACAGCTTAGCAGTTAAGAGTGCTGCTGATCTTGTAGAAGATATGATTTGGTTTTTCAGCACTTACTTGGTAACCCATAACCATACTTCACAACAAATCCATGGCCACGATTCCCTCTTTTGACCTTCACTGGGATAAACACACTCATGGTACACATGCATCCATGTAGGCAAATATCTGTATGCATAATATGTCTAAAAACAGCAAAAATGCAAGCTTTATCTTCAATAAGCTACCTTTGCCCCATTTATTCAATACTTCAATTAAAGTGACAGAACTGGATGTTGGAAAGGCTGAAAAGTAACTGGTACACTCATACATTCCTCAGTCATGAAAAGCAAACATCTCAGACAAAAGTTTAATGCATGGTTTCTTATAAAGATATACATAAACTGACCACTCCATACAAAAATTAGTGCAGTCCCTGTGAAGATTAATTTAAACTCTGTATGCATACAATGTCTGAATGTGCATGTTAATAACTGAATTATTCTCAAAAGTCTCAAACTTGATGGGAATCATGTGACTGTCACCTTGAGAATGGATTTTAAAAATTCAAATAAAATCTATAAATATATTCAATAAGCAAAATAACAACTAGTGGTGTGTGTTTTCTAATTATTTCTTTTATTATTTTGAGATTATAATTGCATCATTTTTCTCTTTTCTTCCTCCAAACACTCTCATATATCCATCCCTCTTGGATCTCTTTCGAATTAATAATTTGTGTTTTAACTCAACTGCTTCTTAAAATATGCTTGCAAGTTTAAGCAAGCTGTTGTTGATTTGTATACAATGTACTGTTTCTTTGCGTGGAAGGATCAGAAAACAAAGTTCATTTGATTTGACACAAAGCTTATCAATAACTGCTTCTGACTTGAGGGGAGTCATGGCAGTGACTGACTGCTGTCAGATCCAAGGGCATTTTGGAAGACTGATTTAAACCAGGATTGCTTAATACAGAAAGTCTGTAATTTCAAAAAACATCCATTTCATTTATTAGTCTTGTTGATTTTTCATCACCATCTGTCCCATTGATTTTTGTTAAAAGAAAAAATGATAATTTGAATTAGTTAAGGTTTATTCATTTAATTGCTGATTTGGACAGCTTTTTATCTCTTTGCATTCCGATGAAAGAATGGAATTCTCTGATCACCTTGGAAATGAGTCGTGGAAGAGTCCTTGCTTACTGGTTGCTAGGAGAGCATGGAGACATATTTATTTGTTTCTACTCCTACACCTTGTGATTGTGTCCTAGAGCATGACCTTTACTTTGCAGTATATTCTTGAAGGCCTCACCATACCATTTCTCTCAAAAGTGCTGCATTGGGGCCTTATCGAGGGACTAGATCTTGTTCAGCAAAGATGACATCTATTTTCTGCTGCTTGTAACCTTAAAACTAACAAATATGGATACAGCATTAAAGACAGCAATGCATCTACTTTTCAGAGAGAATAGTATGGACTTAAAAATTAAGCCATCCTAGGTGATATTGATAAGCATTAATATCAGCCAATTTACAGGGACATTGAAAGGGGGAATATAAATGAAAGGGTTACCAACATCACATCTCTCCACATCAAGGTAATTAATACTCTTTACTCTTTATAAAGGCTTCTGAGTAGGAGAGTAGGAACTGTGCCTTTCCTATCTTTAAATTAATTGAAGAGCAAAGAGTGTTGTGCTCAGACATCTATCTCATCAACATAATGTTTCCATGTGGTGGCACATACTTATTGTAATTGACTTGACATGCATCCCTTTCAAACTGTCACCTGAAAATCTAGTGCACTATTTATTTCAATTACATAATGCACCCAGAAGACATATTGCTGAGCAAGAGCATTGCATCTTCCAAGCAGAGAAATGTTGGTATGGGTACATGACAAAGGGTCACACTAAATGAATGCTAGTCACACCATGGTCAAACTGAGGCTGTGCCAGGATTAGCTTGTAATCTGTCATCTATATTTCCTTTTCTCATTTTTTTGCAAGATGGCATGTAGAGGCTGTAAGTTATCTGTACTTGAACACTGTCACACAGTCTGTAATATATCTATGACAAAATCTCAAGATGTTAGTAACACTTTAAATTAGCAGGACTGCAAAAGCCCTCACATATTCCTTTTCCCAGCTTCTAGTTCCTATTACATTCAAATTTTCAGCATTGTTTTGGTTCTTCCTTTTGTTGTTTTTGATTCTATCATAAGCATTAGCTCACAAACGTTAGCTAATTCTACTTTGTAGAACACATTTGTAGATTCCATGAATCAAATATCTCTTTGGTAATCTGCCAGCATCCTAGGAGACTGTGGCTACCTTTGATAGTATGGAAAGATATGTTTTTAATGTTTTCAACTTCATCAGATTCTCAACAATGTTATGAACAACTTACAGCTTTAATACACGTTCTTATGCCATGTAAGTAAGGATTCTAAAGCATATCTTAAAAAACTAGTTATAACTCAAAATGTTTTTATTGAAGGAACAAAAAATAATCTGTAAGATTTTAAAAAGCTATTCAATCTTAAGTACTAAGCTGAGTTTAAGAACACAAAAGGGATTTTGATGATGGAGTTTTATACATTACAACAGCAGGCTAAAATGTCAACACTTGTAGAAAAAAAAAAAACAGCCTAAATCTTGTTCAACTCCGAAATACCAAAGAGTAATGTGCCTCCAGCAATCAGATGTTTTCCATCCTTGTTTATGTGTCTCTGCTAAAGTCACATAATTCATTATTAAACATATTTAAAATGTATACTTTGTTTAATACAGTCTAGAATTTTACAATACCAGAAGATAATATAGACATGCAGAGCAGGACACATTTTGAGGAGACATATTTACCTAGGAGAGCTAAGTGAGACACTGTCATAGAAAGATCACTGATAGGAGGACTCATAGCAGACGGTGAGAGAGTTTAAGCGACACACATGTTTCCAAGCAAAGTCTCCTCTCAGTAGTAAATCTAACTACATATAACTACCAGCTTTCAGCAAAAATTCTTCTGCTAAGCTGGTAAGAAAATATTCAAAACATTAAGTGTTTTCTCATAAAAGGACTTCTTTTATTACACGACATTTTGTATATAAAGGCTATGAAATAGGAGACTGTCCAATTCTTAATATCAAAACAAATTCTCATGGGTATGAATTTCAAATCAAAATGACAAACTCAAAAGAAGTCAAAATAAGCCTTGTTCATAACGAAAGTATTTCAAGATTCTAGTATCTGAATACCAAGTGAGGTGGTACACACTTGAGATCCCAATGATCAGGTGAGTGAAATTGGAAGCTCCTTTTAGAGACCACCAGAGCTGCACAGATAATCTTCCAAAATTCAGAGTTTAGAAATATTGCTCAATGTGGTACAACACTAGGCAATCATGTTACCAAGTACTAGAATGGATTTTATCACCACAAACATAAACAAATGTATAAAACAACACACACACCCCATGTGCACAAAGATTCTTATTTTATTCTGCTTTGAGTCTTTAAATATACGTATGAATTGCATATAATTAAATATATTATACATTAAACATATTTTATATATTATATACACACACAGACAGACACACACATATATTTATAAATCCTGACTTGCAATACAGAATCATATCACAGAGTGCAGAGAAGGTGAAGAGTTTACGTATGAATGAGTAGCTAAATCTTATAGGCAGGAATATCATTCAATCACCTATATTCTTTTGAAAGACAAATGTCCATCTCTATTGCAAAAAAGCCAGCTTGGAAGACTTCTTTTCTGATAGAATACAATAATAAGACCGTATAACATCCCTGTTCTCTAGCTGAGAAAGTGGCCATCAGTGTACTTGTTTATACTATTTTTCAGTTCACTGAAGGACCTTACTAAAGAAATAAACACCGAACTACAAAACAATAGAATGACTTTTAGGCATCAGATGTCACAGTAGATTAAATAGTATTCATCACATCATCCCTCTTAGTCTGAAAGTCACATAAAAAAAACTGTCAACACAGACACTTTATATGAGTTCTTGATCCTTATGCATTATTGTGAAAAATAACATTTAAAACTCTTGTTCTTTGCATGAGGCGCAGCAGACTTTCTCCATGTGCAGATCTGTAATAATCAAGGGAAGCAATTAAAGAGAAACTTTAAATTAGAATCTCAGTCTTTTTATTATTAATTTTTTAATATTTAATTTGTGGTTTGGGTTTTCTTTATTTGGCTTGGTTACTTTTTTTTCTTGTTATTTTTTATTTGTTGTTTTTTTTTTTAGAAAGGGATTCTAAAAACCTGGCTATACTGGTACTCACTATGTAGACTAAACTAATCTTGAACTCACAGAGATTCACGTGCTTTGGACTCCTGAGATCTGGAACTACAGGTGTATATCACTACCACTTGGCTTCAAATCTTTTATAAAAGGTGTTTCAGACATCAAATATTTCATGCTTGAGATGAGAAAAGAAATGGGAATGGAGCATCCTGACTGGGTGTGGAAGAGATACTTTCAAATCTTTGGTATCCTAGACTCTATAAGAAAACCAAAAAAAAAAAAAAAAAAAAAGAAAAAAAAAAGAAGAATAAGAACTGAAAAATGGAGTAACAGTAACTTTGCCTCACATCAGAATCTCTAATCATGGTTCACTGTATGAAAGTCTCTTTCATTTTCCTGAATTGCTTACATGATAACCAACTTATATCAGGAAAATATACTTTTTGTGCCACTTAAGTATGCAATATAACAATTCCAATTATCTTTACATTAAGTTGTTATTGACAACATGTTTTAGATACACAGCAAGTAAGAGAGATAATTAAAATAAATATAAACACAAACATATAATGTGAAAGTATATATTTCAAATATATAAAAAAATTGAAAAACTAATGATTAAATATATGGATGGAGAAACAATAATGGCTAAAGAGTGGTGGTAAGTGTATAATAAAATATAATTTAGTTGGAATAAGCATAGTAAATAAAATTAGATAAAATATCACCTCAGTTAGAATGCATATCATCAACACAAAACTAAATTTTATACATTAATAGGAATATCTGTTAATTAAGATTCTATTGAAATCAAATGAGGCATCTTGAAATATTCTATTAGATCTACTATATCTACCCAACACATCACTTTTAAGTATATAAACCAATAAAGTCAAATATAAAATGGTTATTCCCACCCAAAAATGTTTAAGATCACTATTAATGATGGTCCAATTACAAAATCAGCCAAGATGCTTCTCAGTGGGAAAGTAATAAACAAGGGGAGTGTGTGTGTGCATGTGTGTTTGTGTCCACAAATAAGAAAAAGATCACATTATCAGCAGAAAAAATAAATAAGACTAGAGATCAACTGTTATGCAAACTAATCTAGACTCAGCAAAACAAGTGTCTAGTACCACTGCATGGTCCACACACAGCGCTTTTTGTTGAGAGGCAGAGAGAAGAAGTTCGTGAGCTTAATTAATGACAGTCTCAACTTCATAGTAAAGATCCTATCAAAAATAAAATGAGAATAATTAAATACATCATGTTTTCATTAATAGGTGAAATTCAGAGAGGAAAAAAGATAAAGAAAGTAGACATGAGAAGAAGAGACTTAGGACAGCAGGAAGGGAGTTGTGAAGAGCTATGTCGTTTGGACATGAATCAACAATGCCATATAGACTCATAGGAGGCCTAAATGCCATGATCAAACCTTCGTTATGTATAGTAAGCATGCAATAAACTATTTAAAATCATCTCTACAAGGCTAGTCTGAGAGTAAATTGGCATATAGTATTTGACATTATTGAAAATCAATTTGTATTATCTACCAGCTGTAGTAAGAGGTTCAGTATCATATCCTAGTGAGAGTATACAATAGTTCTATAAAACCCATCCAACATTAGGTAACAGGATCTGAGAATTCATTTATATATAATTTTGTGCTGTGATTCAATAAGAACATGCTTGTCCAAATTTTTTAAATTGTCATGAAATCTGCTAGACTCTAATAATCTTAGTGATATGAAAAGTTTGAAAGTGAAATCACAACTTTAAATCATAAACCTTCCTATAAAATGAGGTTCCTGATGAATGTCATAAAAAGTGGGAAAACAATAAAATAGGAAGGTAACTAACTAGCATGGCATAAAAATAGAATGCTTGATACATAATTCAGAACATGCGCTGTGTATCCTAGGTGAAGTTAGAGGTGGAGATTAAATACAGCTACATTTTTATAAAATGATATGTGTGTGCTTTAAAGTACTTCATTTTAACCTATATGGGTAGTAAACATTTTCAAACTTAAACTGAATTTCAAAAATCAGTCAATAATTCTTAGCCATAAACTACATTATCATTTTTATGATTTTTGTAAAGAATTCTTAGAGGACATTTATCAATGCTATAACAATGCTGAACAATAATGAGTCTAGGAACCTACTACTCAAAATCAAGACCTAAATTGTCCTCTTTTCTTTCTGAAACATTGTCAGCCTCTGAAGACATGAACAGCTTGTGGTTCTGTAGTCTAAGAACAATTATTTGCAGCACCAGAGATATTCGTTTTATTTCCTGGAGTCTGATTGAGTCATGTCAAGCACTTCTTTATTGACTATGAAGTGCATTACATGGAGGTATTCCCACACTTATATTTTTTAAAGTTTCGTTTTCCCACAAGAATAAAAAGCCCACCGGTGACAAAAACAAGTAAATTTTGATAGGGATTATTCTTTTCAAAACTTCTTCTTTTCCTTTGATTGAATATTAAACAGCATAATATGTGTTGACACCAGCAAATGGCCTCTACTACTGACTAACAAGGAGTCTCTGATATTCCAAGCAAGACAAGAAATTTTTTGCACCCTGACTGCACCATGTCCTTGTTCAATTGAAAAACTAATAAGCCTACCCATCTCCATTTCTTCGTAATTCCTATTGTTTCCTTTTCTGTGTTTTCCTTTGTTTTTATTCTCCTTGTCAAACTGGGGAAGAATATCTACTACGACTGAGGAATGACGGGAATTGTAGTGAGGAAGGAAACTGAAGAGAATAGGAGTGAGTTGACATACAAATGATTTGTAATGCTTCATCATTTTCATTTGGTGACATAAGCAATCTTCCTAATCCTTCATAGTCTGGGGAAAGGATTTCATTTTTGTGACTCTAGCACAAGATATCTGTACTATGGATATTTCGCATTTTTTAAGTTTATGGAAATTGTAACTGTGTCAGTGTTCTAGCAGCTCTCTCAACACAAATGGGCATTTATGAAACATTTTTATTTGATTACTGCTATGTGATAATGTATTGCTAATGCAAAGTAAATTCATGACTGCTCTTTCCATGAGGAAATAATCACTGGTTTATTACAGCTGAGACCAGTAATTCAATTATTGATTTTTCCCTGCTCAACACTGAGCATTTTCTGCAGCTAAAATATGATCTTCTATTCAAACTCGTATGTGTTTGGGGAAAATATCTTATATGTAGGAATGTGCGTGTGAGGAACACTTTAGAAAAAAATATTATGAAATAATTTAAACTATGTTTTTAGTTTTTATTTGTGCTAAATATTTAATATTTTATTATATTGTGTGTTCACATAGTATATATGGATATCAAAGAACAAATTGTGGTAGTCAGTTTTTACTTTCACCACGTAGATCCTGGGATTGTATTTATTCTTCAAGCTTAGCAATAGCTTTGCCTCTGAGCTATTTTACTGGTGATATGCTAAATCTTTAGTAACATGAAAAAGAGAACTCTTTCAAAGAATGTCATAACTAGATGTTTACATACAGGGATAGCTATGCCTTTATTCTGATTGCCAGTATCCCAATGATGTTTAGTGTTCTTTTCAAACAATTGAATCATATCAGTAAAATGTTAAAAATTAAATGTGCTTTTTAAAGAAAGGGAAAATAAAAATAAATTGTTATAAATACATTCTTACCAGTGAGGGAAAGTTTTCTATTACTTCTATAATCAGCAAAACAATAGAAATCTTGTGATCTGTATATAAATAAGAAAGACACATATTTTGCATGAGTAGTCCAGAGCTCAACAGTATGATAGACATGTTACAAATCTTTCTATAAATCCAACCCTGCAGAAGGTGTTAGAAGGAAAACTCCAACCTAAAGAGGGTAATAAACCCAGGAAATACATAATCCCACACAAGCAAAATCAAAAGAATGGAAACACATACTCACAAACACATTCACACACACAAACGCACAAACACACACACACACACACACACACACACAATCACCAACAATGAGAATCAACACTGATTTATCATTGATGTCTTTCATTGTCAATGGTCTCAATTCCCCAGTTAAAATCCCCAGTCAAAATCCACAGACTAAGAGAATCGATGTGAAAATAAGATCCATTCTTCTGCTGCATCAAAAAACCATACTTCAATATCAAGTAGACATTACTTGATGGTAAAAGGTTGGAAAAAGGTTTTGCAAGCGAATGAACCCAATAAGCAAGCTGTTATAGCTGTTTTAGAATCCAACAAAATAGACTTCAAATAAAAACTATAGAGAAGAGATAGGGAAGGACATTACATGCATAGGAAATATCTACCAAGATGACATTTCATTTCTTAACATCTATGTCCCAAATACAATGGTACCAAAATTTGTAAAATCAAGAACTACTACAGCTTAAATCACAGATTGACCCTTAATCACAAATAGTGTGATAACCTACTGATACCCCTCTCTTACCAATAAACAGGCCATTTCATAAAAACTAAACAGAGAGATAGTACAGGTAACAAAATTTATAAATGAAATGAATCTAACAGATATAGACATAATATTTCACCCAAACACAAAAGAATATTCACAGATTGACCCTTAATCACAAATAGTGTGATAACCTACTGATACCCCTCTCTTACCAATAAACAGGCCATTTCATAAAAACTAAACAGAGAGATAGTACAGGTAACAAAATTTATAAATGAAATGAATCTAACAGATATAGACATAATATTTCACCCAAACACAAAAGAATATTCCTTCTTCTCTGCACTTTACCTAGCTTTATCCAAAATTAACCACATTCCTGGACACAAAACAAGTTGCAACAGAGATAATAAAATTGAAACAACTTCAATTTAAATTGTTTTAAATTGCATCTCTTGCCTCTTAGAGCATATAGGATATCTATCCAAGATTTTCTATCTTTTAGTGTTTCCATTAAGAAATCAGGTTCTGACAGCAAAAATCACGTTGATGTCTGTGATCTATGCTGCTCTTGGAGGACATGTTGATGTCTGTGGTTTGTGCTGTTATAAGAGGCCATGTTGAAGTTCATGAACCCCCTGGTTTGGAAACCATCTGGAAGTCCATGATCCCTGTTGCTGCTGGCTGCTATGGCAAAAAAAGCCTCTTTTGTTTGATATAGGTGACTTCAGACTCATAACTGAGAATAAGAGACACTGCAGGCTTCTATTACAGTTTCCCCCATTCTATTCTTTCACCTCCCATGACCCCCTCCCCCAAAAAAACCTCAAAAGCAATCCAGACAGGAAAATATCAAAGAGAGTCCTTAAAAACTGTAGCAAAGATGGTGAAGTGTAGTTCTTCACTGGGGAAGGACTCAGTTTTCTTTAAGGGACTGGACAATGGGAGTTTGACCAAGCTCCAAGAGTATATGGGCAACACCAATTGGACTTGGTAGGGTTTGTTGTTGTTTTGTTTGGTTGGCTTTGTGGAGTGGAGGAAAATGTGGGCAGATGAACCTGGTAAGAATGGGAAACAAGTGTGATTGGGAACCTTATATGAGATTCCCAAACAATAAATAAAAATATTTTGCTGGCAAATAAAAAAGGAACCAGGTGTTATTCTGTTAGGTCTGTATGTATATGATTTTTGTCCTTTTGGTTTTTAATATTCTTTTTTTCTTCTCTGGTCCAATATATATGCCCTTACCTGTGCTTCTTGTACCTTAACAGGCATCCCCTCCTGTAGGTTAGGGAAATTTTCTTCTATAATTTTGTTGAAAATATTTTCTGTGACTTTGACTTGGATTTCCTCTCTTTCTTCTGTTCTTATTATTCTTGGATTTCATCTTTTCATAATGTCTCAGAATTCTTGGATATTTTGTTCTAGGATTTATTAGATTTAAAATTTTTTGACTGAGGTAGAATAATATATTACTACTATTGGGTCTTCATGGGTAAAATTCTTTTGTCCATCTCTTGTTTTCTGTTGTGAAAGCTTTCTTTTGAGCCTCCTGTCTGAGTTCCTAGTTTTTTCCCTTCCAGACGTTCCTTAGTTTTTTCCTTTATTCTATTTTTGCTTTCAAATCTTGAACTGTTTTATTCATATTCTTCCTCTTTTTGTTTATATTTTCCATGATTTCTTTTTTATATTGACTTTTATTGTTTCTTTGTGGGTTTCAATTATACATTTCCATCCCACTTATCTCCCTATCTTCTCTCATCTGCCCTCTGCTCTTGCAATCTCCCCTGCAAAACAAGACCAAATATAAAAGAAAAACCAAAAACCACAAATGAAACCAAACCAAACAAACAGCAGCAACAGCAAAATAAACCCCAAACACAAACAAACAAAATAAAATAAAATAAAGAAGACAAATCTTTCTATGGAAGTTGTACTGTAGCCAGTAGAGCCACACAGTTGGTCTGACTTGAGGTCTCTGATTCCTAATAATGGGCTCTCACTGGGGCTCCTCTTGGATATCCTGTTGTCATGTGTCACGGATATCCTGCTGTTTTAGATCTGTAGGTTTGTTGTCCCTTTCACATATTCCAACAGTTCATAGATTGGGTGCATATTGGCGTGGGCCGACCCACATCCCAGTTCTGTGCCTGAGTGGTAGATTGCTGGGGTGGTCCGCTCACTAGTTTTCCCTCATCTTCATCTTTTAGAGAGGTGAGCTCCCTAAAACTGCCTCTGCTAGCTCACTCAATTGCAGTCCATAGCAAGGAGTAGGGCCAATTCTTTTGCTCTCAATACCTCAGATTCTAGTCTCCTCCCCTTTCACTCCCATTCCTAAGCTCATAAGGCCTGGACCAGCTCTGCTGTTTTGTTCAGGTTAGGTGTAGAGCCCTCTCTCCTGATTGCTGCAGGGTGGCATTCAAGGGAGGAAGGGTCAGCTTTCCTGCTCACCCTCTCAAGGCTGACTTACCTGGATCCACCTGTGCAGTTGGGTGACGTGATGAAAGGGTCAGCTAGAGTGTGCTGCTCAGACAGGGTGATGGCCCTGTGTGCTGCAGTTGATGTGGGGCAGGGGCTGGCTCTCTCACTCTTGTGGCCAGCTCTCTGGCCTGCCACAGGTAGCAAGGGTTGTAGGGGGAAAGGCCTCTTTCCCTCACCCGTACTATTACCATCCAGATGAACCTGGTCCTACCCCTTAAGGACCTGACAAAGTGCATCATGTCCAGCTTCATACCTACGTGTATGTCAGACAGTACCCTGTCCCTTTAAAAGATGAAACTGCCTACTTCACTCACTTCTTCACCTTTCTCGCTCAGCATCTCCCTGTCTCTGTCTCTTCAGCCACTTCTGTCCTCAGAGGCCATCTCTTCCCTCCCCTTCCCCTTTCTCTCAAAAACTCCTCACTTAAATTCTGTCTTATGGGTTTTTTTTGTCTCTTTTCTGCTGTGGGCTCTTGCCCACCACAAGGTCTCTCTCAGGCAGAATCATGACATGGACCACCTCTGTGGCTATCATGCCACCCTCAGAGTTGCTCACCTGCTTCCCAGATAACAGGGTCGCCTCTAGTAGGCTGCCCAGAAGTAAAGCAGAGGCTGCTTTCTGAAGTGCCAAAGCTGGAGATAATTAATATTGCTCCCTGACTCCTGAGACCCCCAGGGCCAACTCTCTCATCTGCTGCAAGTGGCAATGGATGAGGGAAGGGCATCTTTCCCCACCCATTTCAACCCATGGCCAACAAGGAGGGGCAAGATGAGTTCGTCAGCACTCATGCTTCAATGATATCTTTAATGGATTTATTAATTTCCTCTTTAAGGACCTCCGTCATAATCATAAAGGCTATTTTGAGATTTTTGTCTTATGTTTCAGCTATATTGCAATTCTCAGTGTCTTCTGTGGTTTTGTTGCTGGGCTATAGTGAGCACATATAGTTCTGGCTGTTATTGGTTATGTTTTTATGTTGGTATCTGGTTTTGGAATGATTGTAATTCTAGGTGTAGATACCTGAATTTGTATTTGTTGCCTGAGGGTTTTGTTCCTTAGTTTTTATTGCCCTTTTTGATTCTTAGAAAGATCTGAAGGCTGCACATTACCAGAAAGGGAATGCTTCTGGGATTTGGCTATGTAGAGCCAATTGGGATTCTGGATTTCTAGGTATTGGGAACTTATTCTTAGGAATTAGGATGAGTTAGCAAGCCGGGGGAGGGAAGTTGAGGGAATCACACAGAAAGGAGGAAAGTGGCTGCCCCACAGTGATCTGTGTAGTCCCCTGGGCATGCAAGGAGAAAGTCAAGAAAGGTCCTAAAAGGTAGTCAGTTACAGAGCTGGGGAAGAGACTAGAGGATGGGATTGAGAGGAGCTGAGGGAAAGTAAAGGTCTAAAGCTATCTACTTCACTGGTCTACTTTCTTCCCTGTCAGACTTGACTGGATTCCATGGAATGCTGGTGGAATTGGAGCTGGGTTTACAGGATGAGTAGAGGCTTGGTTGGAGGAGAGTTGCATGATCTTCTCTAGATGGGAACAGATGGGAGGAGGATGCTGAAGCCTGCCTGCTACTGAGCAGGTGGTTTGACAGGGTAGGAATTTTATTTGGAGGGGTGGAGAGTGAGCCAGCCAGGTGAGGCTCTGAAGCTAGCCTACCTGCTTTCCTGGCTGATGTGACTATTTATTTTCATAATCAGATTGTTCCTGATCATTTGAAAATGAGCTTAAGGATGGGGGTAAGGACTACTTCAAAGACAACTGCAGAATCTCTAAATTTAGTATAGTCCAAAGCCACAAGGTGCCTCTTGTGGTTGAAATGAAATCATACCTGCAGACACTTAATATTGCCACTTTTCCTACATACATACTTAGCATTCACAACAGATTGGGTCTTCCTACTTAATAAAGTACAGGGTCATATTTTACAGGAAGAAGTTAATATTTATATTCTCTTAGTATGCTTTAAACTAATGTGGTTTGCAATAGTCAATAAAGACTTCTGTCTCTCTAAGGGTTGGCCTATACCAAGTAGCTGGAAATGAGAACTGTCCCATTTAAGAGACATCTTTAAGTTTATATAACAATATAATATATATGATGTGTATGAGAAGAGATCAAAGAAGGGGAGAGATGCTAAAACATTTTAATTTTAAAAATAAGAACTATGTTTTCCTAAAAAAAATATTAAAGAAAAATAGCCATTTTTTTTTAAATTTAGGGCTCAAAAGAAAATGAGCTGTGAAGAACATTGATTGTAGGGTATTAAATGCAACAGATGGTACCAAATGGTCATTATATTAAAAAACTTCCTGAGGGTAAAGCCCCACCTGTACATCCCTATTAGGCTAAGTTCATCTTTTTTTTTTTCTTTTTTTTTTTTTTTTTTTTTTTTTTGGTTTTTCGAGACAGAGTTTCTCTGTGGCTTTGGAGCCTGTCCTGGAACTAGCTCTTGTAGACCAGGCTGGTCTCGAACTCACAGAGATCCGCCTGCCTCTGCCTCCTGAGCGCTGGGATTAAAGGCGTGCGCCAGGCTAAGTTCATCTTTTTATGGTGAGTCCATTCCCTTTAACACTATCCTTCAAGCATCACTCATATTTTCTGAAAGGTTTAGTTGTGCATATTGGCAATGGCAGAACGTAAGTGTTAGTTTAATTAAGGCTGCTCTTCTGCTCGAGAGTCCTCCAACAATATCTTAGTTTTAAGTGATTGACTTCCACTTTAAATTGAAAATAATGATTAGCTTCTTTCTGTGAAATTCAGTTCACTCAAGACAACATTAAAGTTGACAATGTTTCTTGGCAATCAGCTAGGTCTTTGCAAGATACCCTTATGTTTGGGATCAATCTGAAGCTTTCTTTTCTGCAGCATGAGAAAATGCGTTTTTCATAAAATGCTTACAAGTCGCAAGTCTTTATCGGTACTGTGGGCAACTTCACACCTCCCTGAAAAGGAAAGGCAGATTTATGTTAGAAATTGTATTGAAAAAGAAAATGCCTACTTGGAATGCACTCAAAGGACTTTCAGTTGGTTTATTGCTATTCCAGAATACCTTCACAGTCCTGAAATAGCTTGTGCTGAGCAGCATAGACACTTTTCTAAATCTGTGGGATTCTACCTTGAACAAGAAGATGGGAAAATAAATAGGCCATATTCTTCTGTTGTTATTCATATTAAAATCAAACTTCATAGCAGTAAGTTATAGCAGAGAAAGAGTACATAAGAAATAATAAACAAAAAAACCCATCTTCCATATCTCTGTAAGCAATAGTTCCACATATACAATTCAGGTTCAGTTGAGTCATTTATTTTTCTTCACCTATTAGGTAAGAAGAATAGAAAATATTTCTAAATGAAAATTTGGCACCATATTCAATGAGATAAATTTTTACCATATACTTAAAAATGCTGACTTCGAGACCTGTGTGAGTTACTCACATTATCCTACTATTGAGCCTAATCAAAAATAGGCAACTATTTTTATGTGGAAGACCAGTTTTTGGACCTGCATCCTTTGTGTCTTTCTGTTTTCTAACTACTCTTCTCTTGGGAAAGAATGAGTGTGTCAGCCTTTGCATTAAAACTGTGTCTGTATAACTATTAAAAACATTGGCTTGCATGAAAAATGTACCTAGCTAAGCAGAGCTATAATCTCAAGCACATATTACCAAGCATATACATGTATCTGCTCTTTTATATATTTGATAGTAATACTTCGGGTACCATTTTCTCACACCATTTCATTTCCTCATTGCTATATCTTTGGCTTTCTGAAACAACTGAGGCAACATGGTATATATGACTTCATGGGCTGAGGCTCTAGATTAGAATGAGAGATTTTTTGATAACATAAATTATTTATATTTGGTGAATGAAAAGGTGTACCCATATTGTGTTTTAATGCTAGCTGACCCACTTTATTTTATCTTTTCTTTGAGAAAATAATTGAAATTTGGCAGACAGTTTCTGATGAACTCTTCATATTCTTTCTTTGAGGGAAGAAAATCAAAACATCAAGCCACAATTAGATCAAAAATGAAGTAGAGAGGAAGTGTATCTGTGAGTTTCTCCATCTTTCTTTTCTATCATCCTCCCGTTTTGGGGTAGACTCTTCTTGTGCCAATATTCTGGGCCAGGAGGATAAGTCAGTGAAAGGACCAGACAGAAGGCAAGCACCAAGAAAACAGGGCACTTAGTCACTCATGTGAAAGAACGACCTAGATCATAGAGATACAACAAAAATGACACTGGGAATCCCTTTCAAATAATGGTAAAAAATATATATATTTATATATAAAAATATAGCTTATTTCTTGTAATTCCAAGACAGCAATACTCTTAACGTTTTTAATTGAATAAACTTGTTCAATACTGTAATAGGACTTTTTTCATTTCTATGACTAAATTCCTGACAGAATAGCAGCAACAACTGAAGAAGGGTTTGTTTTGACTCAGAGTCTAATGGTCTGCCCATCATTTTGGTGACGTCATAGTATAAGGAGCTTCATATAGCTGGTCATATGCCATATACATTCAGAAAAAAGCAGTGTGACAATAGAGTTTCTCAACTTCTTTTTGTCCGTCTAGGGCTCCAGGCCATGGAGTGCTGCCATCTACAGTGAGGTTCCCCACCACTCCTCAATTCTCCTTGGCTAGAAACTCCATCACACCCTTGCCCAGTTTTTTTCTCCTTCGTGGGTCTTGTCAACTTGAAAAGATCAATTGCCACAAATACTTAAGACTACCATATGCTAAGGCATTACAATTAACACACCACAGAGGAACTCATCCTAAAAGATTCTAGTAGAATTGCTCACCTACCCACATGTCAGCATGTCAGGGGACCAGAGTGGGGAACAGAACAGGCAAAATAGAGACTGCTTGCCTCTCCCTCCCAAATGCTGGGATTAAAGCCTTGCACCACCATTGCCTGGTTGATATCTACTATTTCTACTATTTATTTTGGTTTTATATATTATTTTCCAAAGCTCAAATTACAGCCCAATTTATCCAGCCTTTCCATTAAGCCTTAACTGGGGACAAAATCCAACTAAAGTACTTATTAACATATCAAAGATAAAGCAGGCCACCAGGTTCTCCCATCACCTGTCAGTACCTACCAGCAAGGATGTCCTTCTGAATGGCATATCTGCCTCTATCCTGAACTTTCCAGCCCAGAAACTGGGCTACCCTTCCCCAAGCTGTTTTTTCCTGTAAAATTCAGCTATTTGCTACATGGTCTTTTTAGTCATTTTGTTCTCTTGGCCTGCCCCTTGACCAAGGCTCTTCTCTTGTTCTCTTTCCTTGTCTCTCCTCACATGACTTATCTCAGTCTGGCCATATTCACTCGGAACTCTCCCAGATGTC